>NW_026061786.1:7502046-7821162 GCF_023897955.1 Schistocerca gregaria
GAGGCATTGGCTACCTTAAGAAAGTCATAGTTACTCGTCCCAATTGCTCACCCAGTCTGCCACTTTTTCTTACTGTGGCCAGTCTGCCAGAAGCGATATGTCACTCGTTGTGTATCTTAAGAGATTCATCGTTACTCCCTCCATAGGTTACTCGTATTCTCTGATTCAATACCTCTCGTGACGAAACATTGGCTTTCTTAATAGTGCCATACTTCTTCCTCCCAGTTGCTCACACAGTTTACTACTTTTTGTGTACTTGCCAGTCTGCCAGAACCGATATGTCACTAGTTGTGTATCATAAAAGAGTCATCGTTTCTCCTCCTAGGGGTCATTCGAGATTTCTTAATCCAAACCCCTAGTAACGAGGCATTGGCTACCTTAAGAGAGTCATAGTTACTCGTACCAATTGCTCACCCAGTCTGCCACTTTTTCTTACTGTGGCCAGTCTGCCAGAAGCGATATGTCACTCGTTGTGTATCTTAAGAGATTCATCGTTACTCCTTCCATAGGTTACTGGTATTCTCTGATTCAATACCTCTCGTGACGAAACATTGGCTTTCTTAATAGTGCAATACTTCTTCCTCCCAGTTGCTCACACAGTCTACTACTTTTTGTGTAGTTTTTGTCTGCCAGAAACTATAATTCACTTGTTGTGTATCATAAAAGAGTCATCGTTTCTCCTCCTAGGGGTCATTCGAGATTTCTTAATCCAAACCCCTAGTAACGAGGCATTGGCTACCTTAAGAGAGTCATAGTTACTCGTCCCAATTGCTCACCGAGTCTGCCACTTTTTCTTACTGTGGCCAGTCTGCCAGAAGCGATATGTCACTCGTTGTGTATCTTAAGAGATTCATTGTTACTCCCTCCATAGGTTACTCGTATTCTCTGATTCAATATATCTCGTGACGAATCACTGGCTTTCTTAATAGTGCCATACTTCTTCCTCCCAGTTGCTCACACAGTTTACTACTTTTTGTGTACTTGCCAGTCTGCCAGAAGCGATATGTCACTAGTTGTGTATCATAAAAGAGTCATCGTTTCTCCTCCTAGGGGTTATTCGAGATTTCTTAATCCAAACCCTAGTAACGAGGCACTGGCTACCTTAAGAGAGTCATAGTTACTCGTCCCAATTGCTCACCCAGTCTGCCACTTTTTCTTACTGTGGCCAGTCTGCCAGAAGCGATATGTCACTCGTAGTGTATCTTAAGAGATTCATCGTTACTCCCTCCATAGGTTACTCGTATTCTCTGATTCAATACCTCTCGTGACGAAACATTGGCTTTCTTAATAGTGCCATACTTCTTCCTCCCAGTTGCTCACACAGTTTACTACTTTTTGTGAACTTGCCAGTCTGCCAGAAGCGATATGTCACTAGTTGTGTATCAAAAAAGAGTCATCGTTTCACCTCCTAGGGATTATTCGAGATTTCTTAATCCAAACCCCTAGTAACGAGGCATTGGCTACCTTAAGAGAGTCATAGTTACTCGTCCCAATTGCTCACCCAGTCTGCAACTTTTTCTTACTGTGGCCAGTCTGCCAGAAGCGATATGTCACTCGTTGTGTATATTAAGAGATTCATCGTTACTCCCTCCATAGGTTACTCGTATTCTCTGATTCAATATATCTCGTGACGAATCACTGGCTTTCTTAATAGTGCCATACTTCTTCCTCCCAGTTGCTCACACAGTTTACTACTTTTTGTGTACTTGCCAGTCTGCCAGAAGCGATATGTCAGTAGTTGTGTATCATAAAAGAGTAATCGTTTCACCACCTAGGGATTATTCGAGATTTCTTAATCCAAACCCCTAGTAACGAGGCATTGGCTACCTTAAGAGAGTCATAGTTACTCGTCCCAATTGCTCACCCAGTCTGCCACTTTTTCTTACTGTGGCCAGTCTGCCAGAAGCGATATGTCACTCGTTGTGTATCTTAAGAGATTCATCGTTACTCCTTCCATAGGTTACTGGTATTCTCTGATTCAATACCTCTCGTGACGAATCATTGGCTTTCTTAATAGTGCCATACTTCTTCCTCCCAGTTGCTCACACAGTTTACTACTCTTTGTGTACTTGCCAGTCTGCCAGAAGCGATATGTCACTAGTTGTGTATCAAAAAAGAGTCATCGTTTCACCTCCTAGGGTTTATTCGAGATTTCTTAATCCAAACCCCTAGTAACGAGGCATTGGCTACCTTAAGAGAGTCATAGTTACTCGTCCCAATTGCTCACCCAGTCTGCCACTTTTTCTTACTGTGGCCAGTCTGCCAGAAGCGATATGTCACTCGTTGTGTATCTTAAGAGATTCATCGTTACTCCCTCCATAGGTTACTCGTATTCTCTGATTCAATATATCTCGTGACGAATCACTGGCTTTCTTAATAGTGCCATACTTCTTCCTCCCAGTTGCTCACACAGTTTACTACTTTTTGTGTACTTGCCAGTCTGCCAGAAGCGATATGTCAGTAGTTGTGTATCATAAAAGAGTAATCGTTTCACCTCCTAGGGGTTATTCGAGATTTCTTAATCCAAACCCCTAGTAACGAGGCATTGGCTACCTTAAGAGTGTCATAGTTACTCGTCCCAATTGCTCACTAAGTCTGCCACTTTTTCTTACTGTGGCCAGTCTGCCAGAAGTGATATGTCACACGTTGTGTATCTTAAGACATTCATCGTTACTCCTTCCATAGTTTACTGGTATTCTCTGATTCAATACCTCCCGTGACGAAACATTGGCTTTCTTAATAGTGCCATACTTCTTCCTCCCAGTTGCTCACACAGTCTACTACTTTTTGTGTAGTTTTTGTCTGCCAGAAACTATAATTCACTAGTTGTGTATCATAAAAGAGTCATCGTTTCTCCTCCTGGGGGTTATTCGAGATTTCTTAATCCAAACCCCTAGTAACGAGGCATTGGCTACCTTAAGAAAGTCATAGTTACTCGTCCCAATTGCTCACCCAGTCTGCCACTTCTTCTTACTGTGGCCAGTCTGCCAGAAGCGATATGTCACTCGTTGTGTATCTTAAGAGATTCATCGTTACTCCATCCATAGGTTACTGGTATTCTCTGATTCAATACCTCTCGTGACGAAACATTGGCTTTCTTAATAGTGCCATACTTCTTCCTCCCAGTTGCTCACACAGTTTACTACTTTTTGTGTACTTGCCAGTCTGCCAGAAACGATATGTCACTAGTTGTGTATCAAAAAAGAGTCATCGTTTCACCTCCTAGGGTTTATTCGAGATTTCTTAATCCAAACCCCTAGTAACGAGGCATTGGCTACCTTAAGAGAGTCATAGTTACTCGTCCCAATTGCTCACGCAGTCTGCCACTTTTTCTTACTGTGGCCAGTCTGCCAGAAGCGATATGTCACTCGTTGTGTATCTTAAGAGATTCATCGTTACTCCTTCCATAGGTTACTGGTATTCTCTGATTCAATACCTCTCGTGACGAAAAATTCGCTATCTTAATAGTGCAATACTTCTTCCTCCCAGATGCTCACACAGTCTACTACTTTTTGTGTAGTTTTTGTCTGCCAGAAACTATAATTCACTAGTTGTGTATCATAAAAGTATCATCGTTTCTCCTCCTAGGGTTCATTCGAGATTTCTTAATCCAAACCCTTAGTAACGAGGCATTGGCTACCATAAGAGAGTCATAGTTACTCGTCCCAATTGCTCACCCAATCTGCCACTTTTTCTTACTGTGGCCGGTCTGCCAGAAGCGATATGTCACTCGTTGTGTATCTTAAGAGATTCATCGTTACTCCCTCCATAGGTTACTCGTATTCTCTGATTCAATATATCTCGTGACGAATCACTGGCTTTCTTAATTGTGCCATACTTCTTCCTCCCAGTTGCTCTCACAGTTTACTACTTTTTGTGTACTTGCCAGTCTGCCAGAAGCGATATGTCAGTAGTTGTGTATCATAAAAGAGTAATCGTTTCACCTCCTAGGGGTTATTCGAGATTTCTTAATCCAAACCCCTAGTAACGAGGCATTGGCTACCTTAAGAGAGTCATAGTTACTCGTCCCAATTGCTCACTAAGTCTGCCACTTTTTCTTACTGTGGCCAGTCTGCCAGAAGTGATATGTCACACGTTGTGTATCTTAAGACATTCATCGTTACTCCTTCTATAGTTTACTGGTATTCTCTGATTCAATACCTCCCGTGACGAAACATTGGCTTTCTTAATAGTGCCATACTTCTTCCTCCCAGTTGCTCACACAGTTTACTACTTTTTGTGAACTTGCCAGTCTGCCAGAAGCGATATGTCACTAGTTGTGTATCAAAAAAGAGTCATCGTTTCACCTCCTAGGGATTATTCGAGATTTCTTAATCCAAACCCCTAGTAACGAGGCATTGGCTACCTTAAGAGAGTCATAGTTACTCGTCCCAATTGCTCACCCAGTCTGCAACTTTTTCTTACTGTGGCCAGTCTGCCAGAAGCGATATGTCACTCGTTGTGTATATTAAGAGATTCATCGTTACTCCCTCCATAGGTTACTCGTATTCTCTGATTCAATATATCTCGTGACGAATCACTGGCTTTCTTAATAGTGCCATACTTCTTCCTCCCAGTTGCTCACACAGTTTACTACTTTTTGTGTACTTGCCAGTCTGCCAGAAGCGATATGTCACTAGTTGTGTATCAAAAAAGAGTCATCGTTTCACCTCCTAGGGATTATTCGAGATTTCTTAATCCAAACCCCTAGTAACGAGGCATTGGCTACCTTAAGAGAGTCATAGTTACTCGTCCCAATTGCTCACCCAGTCTGCCACTTTTTCTTACTGTGGCCAGTCTGCCAGAAGCGATATGTCACTCGTTGTGTATCTTAAGAGATTCATCGTTACTCCCTCCATAGGTTACTCGTATTCTCTGATTCAATATATCTCGTGACGAATCACTGGCTTTCTTAATAGTGCCATACTTCTTCCTCCCAGTTGCTCACACAGTTTACTACTTTTTGTGTACTTGCCAGTCTGCCAGAAGCGATATGTCAGTAGTTGTGTATCATAAAAGAGTAATCGTTTCACCTCCTAGGGGTTATTCGAGATTTCTTAATCCAAACCCCTAGTAACGAGGCATTGGCTACCTTAAGAAAGTCATAGTTACTCGTCCCAATTGCTCACCCAGTCTGCCACTTTTTCTTACTGTGGCCAGTCTGCCAGAAGCGATATGTCACTCGTTGTGTATCTTAAGAGATTCATCGTTACTCCCTCCATAGGTTACTCGTATTCTCTGATTCAATACCTCTCGTGACGAAACATTGGCTTTCTTAATAGTGCCATACTTCTTCCTCCCAGTTGCTCACACAGTTTACTACTTTTTGTGTACTTGCCAGTCTGCCAGAACCGATATGTCACTAGTTGTGTATCATAAAAGAGTCATCGTTTCTCCTCCTAGGGGTCATTCGAGATTTCTTAATCCAAACCCCTAGTAACGAGGCATTGGCTACCTTAAGAGAGTCATAGTTACTCGTACCAATTGCTCACCCAGTCTGCCACTTTTTCTTACTGTGGCCAGTCTGCCAGAAGCGATATGTCACTCGTTGTGTATCTTAAGAGATTCATCGTTACTCCTTCCATAGGTTACTGGTATTCTCTGATTCAATACCTCTCGTGACGAAACATTGGCTTTCTTAATAGTGCAATACTTCTTCCTCCCAGTTGCTCACACAGTCTACTACTTTTTGTGTAGTTTTTGTCTGCCAGAAACTATAATTCACTTGTTGTGTATCATAAAAGAGTCATCGTTTCTCCTCCTAGGGGTCATTCGAGATTTCTTAATCCAAACCCCTAGTAACGAGGCATTGGCTACCTTAAGAGAGTCATAGTTACTCGTCCCAATTGCTCACCGAGTCTGCCACTTTTTCTTACTGTGGCCAGTCTGCCAGAAGCGATATGTCACTCGTTGTGTATCTTAAGAGATTCATTGTTACTCCCTCCATAGGTTACTCGTATTCTCTGATTCAATATATCTCGTGACGAATCACTGGCTTTCTTAATAGTGCCATACTTCTTCCTCCCAGTTGCTCACACAGTTTACTACTTTTTGTGTACTTGCCAGTCTGCCAGAAGCGATATGTCACTAGTTGTGTATCATAAAAGAGTCATCGTTTCTCCTCCTAGGGGTTATTCGAGATTTCTTAATCCAAACCCTAGTAACGAGGCACTGGCTACCTTAAGAGAGTCATAGTTACTCGTCCCAATTGCTCACCCAGTCTGCCACTTTTTCTTACTGTGGCCAGTCTGCCAGAAGCGATATGTCACTCGTAGTGTATCTTAAGAGATTCATCGTTACTCCCTCCATAGGTTACTCGTATTCTCTGATTCAATACCTCTCGTGACGAAACATTGGCTTTCTTAATAGTGCCATACTTCTTCCTCCCAGTTGCTCACACAGTTTACTACTTTTTGTGAACTTGCCAGTCTGCCAGAAGCGATATGTCACTAGTTGTGTATCAAAAAAGAGTCATCGTTTCACCTCCTAGGGATTATTCGAGATTTCTTAATCCAAACCCCTAGTAACGAGGCATTGGCTACCTTAAGAGAGTCATAGTTACTCGTCCCAATTGCTCACCCAGTCTGCAACTTTTTCTTACTGTGGCCAGTCTGCCAGAAGCGATATGTCACTCGTTGTGTATATTAAGAGATTCATCGTTACTCCCTCCATAGGTTACTCGTATTCTCTGATTCAATATATCTCGTGACGAATCACTGGCTTTCTTAATAGTGCCATACTTCTTCCTCCCAGTTGCTCACACAGTTTACTACTTTTTGTGTACTTGCCAGTCTGCCAGAAGCGATATGTCAGTAGTTGTGTATCATAAAAGAGTAATCGTTTCACCACCTAGGGATTATTCGAGATTTCTTAATCCAAACCCCTAGTAACGAGGCATTGGCTACCTTAAGAGAGTCATAGTTACTCGTCCCAATTGCTCACCCAGTCTGCCACTTTTTCTTACTGTGGCCAGTCTGCCAGAAGCGATATGTCACTCGTTGTGTATCTTAAGAGATTCATCGTTACTCCTTCCATAGGTTACTGGTATTCTCTGATTCAATACCTCTCGTGACGAATCATTGGCTTTCTTAATAGTGCCATACTTCTTCCTCCCAGTTGCTCACACAGTTTACTACTCTTTGTGTACTTGCCAGTCTGCCAGAAGCGATATGTCACTAGTTGTGTATCAAAAAAGAGTCATCGTTTCACCTCCTAGGGTTTATTCGAGATTTCTTAATCCAAACCCCTAGTAACGAGGCATTGGCTACCTTAAGAGAGTCATAGTTACTCGTCCCAATTGCTCACCCAGTCTGCCACTTTTTCTTACTGTGGCCAGTCTGCCAGAAGCGATATGTCACTCGTTGTGTATCTTAAGAGATTCATCGTTACTCCCTCCATAGGTTACTCGTATTCTCTGATTCAATATATCTCGTGACGAATCACTGGCTTTCTTAATAGTGCCATACTTCTTCCTCCCAGTTGCTCACACAGTTTACTACTTTTTGTGTACTTGCCAGTCTGCCAGAAGCGATATGTCAGTAGTTGTGTATCATAAAAGAGTAATCGTTTCACCTCCTAGGGGTTATTCGAGATTTCTTAATCCAAACCCCTAGTAACGAGGCATTGGCTACCTTAAGAGTGTCATAGTTACTCGTCCCAATTGCTCACTAAGTCTGCCACTTTTTCTTACTGTGGCCAGTCTGCCAGAAGTGATATGTCACACGTTGTGTATCTTAAGACATTCATCGTTACTCCTTCCATAGTTTACTGGTATTCTCTGATTCAATACCTCCCGTGACGAAACATTGGCTTTCTTAATAGTGCCATACTTCTTCCTCCCAGTTGCTCACACAGTCTACTACTTTTTGTGTAGTTTTTGTCTGCCAGAAACTATAATTCACTAGTTGTGTATCATAAAAGAGTCATCGTTTCTCCTCCTGGGGGTTATTCGAGATTTCTTAATCCAAACCCCTAGTAACGAGGCATTGGCTACCTTAAGAAAGTCATAGTTACTCGTCCCAATTGCTCACCCAGTCTGCCACTTCTTCTTACTGTGGCCAGTCTGCCAGAAGCGATATGTCACTCGTTGTGTATCTTAAGAGATTCATCGTTACTCCATCCATAGGTTACTGGTATTCTCTGATTCAATACCTCTCGTGACGAAACATTGGCTTTCTTAATAGTGCCATACTTCTTCCTCCCAGTTGCTCACACAGTTTACTACTTTTTGTGTACTTGCCAGTCTGCCAGAAACGATATGTCACTAGTTGTGTATCAAAAAAGAGTCATCGTTTCACCTCCTAGGGTTTATTCGAGATTTCTTAATCCAAACCCCTAGTAACGAGGCATTGGCTACCTTAAGAGAGTCATAGTTACTCGTCCCAATTGCTCACGCAGTCTGCCACTTTTTCTTACTGTGGCCAGTCTGCCAGAAGCGATATGTCACTCGTTGTGTATCTTAAGAGATTCATCGTTACTCCTTCCATAGGTTACTGGTATTCTCTGATTCAATACCTCTCGTGACGAAAAATTCGCTATCTTAATAGTGCAATACTTCTTCCTCCCAGATGCTCACACAGTCTACTACTTTTTGTGTAGTTTTTGTCTGCCAGAAACTATAATTCACTAGTTGTGTATCATAAAAGTATCATCGTTTCTCCTCCTAGGGTTCATTCGAGATTTCTTAATCCAAACCCTTAGTAACGAGGCATTGGCTACCATAAGAGAGTCATAGTTACTCGTCCCAATTGCTCACCCAATCTGCCACTTTTTCTTACTGTGGCCGGTCTGCCAGAAGCGATATGTCACTCGTTGTGTATCTTAAGAGATTCATCGTTACTCCCTCCATAGGTTACTCGTATTCTCTGATTCAATATATCTCGTGACGAATCACTGGCTTTCTTAATTGTGCCATACTTCTTCCTCCCAGTTGCTCTCACAGTTTACTACTTTTTGTGTACTTGCCAGTCTGCCAGAAGCGATATGTCAGTAGTTGTGTATCATAAAAGAGTAATCGTTTCACCTCCTAGGGGTTATTCGAGATTTCTTAATCCAAACCCCTAGTAACGAGGCATTGGCTACCTTAAGAGAGTCATAGTTACTCGTCCCAATTGCTCACTAAGTCTGCCACTTTTTCTTACTGTGGCCAGTCTGCCAGAAGTGATATGTCACACGTTGTGTATCTTAAGACATTCATCGTTACTCCTTCTATAGTTTACTGGTATTCTCTGATTCAATACCTCCCGTGACGAAACATTGGCTTTCTTAATAGTGCCATACTTCTTCCTCCCAGTTGCTCACACAGTCTACTACTTTTGGTGTAGTTTTTGTCTGCCAGAAACTATAATTCACTAGTTGTGTATCATAAAAGAGTCATCGTTTCTCCTCCTGGGGGTTATTCGAGATTTCTTAATCCAAACCCCTAGTAACGAGGCATTGGCTACCTTAAGAAAGTCATAGTTACTCGTCCCAATTGCTCACCCAGTCTGCCACTTTTTCTTACTGTGGCCAGTCTGCCAGAAGCGATATGTCACTCGTTGTGTATCTTAAGAGATTCATCGTTACTCCATCCATAGGTTACTGGTATTCTCTGATTCAATACCTCTCGTGACGAAACATTGGCTTTCTTAATAGTGCCATACTTCTTCCTCCCAGTTGCTCACACAGTTTACTACTTTTTGTGTACTTGCCAGTCTGCCAGAAGCGATATGTCACTAGTTGTGTATCATAAAAGAGTCATCGTTTCTCCTCCTAGGGGTCATTCGAGATTTCTTAATCCAAACCCCTAGTAACGAGGCATTGGCTACCTTAAGAGAGTCATAGTTACTCGTCCCAATTGCTCACCGAGTCTGCCACTTTTTCTTACTGTGGCCAGTCTGCCAGAAGCGATATGTCACTCGTTGTGTATCTTAAGAGATTCATTGTTACTCCCTCCATAGGTTACTCGTATTCTCTGATTCAATATATCTCGTGACGAATCACTGGCTTTCTTAATAGTGCCATACTTCTTCCTCCCAGTTGCTCACACAGTTTACTACTTTTTGTGTACTTGCCAGTCTGCCAGAAGCGATATGTCACTAGTTGTGTATCATAAAAGAGTCATCGTTTCTCCTCCTAGGGGTTATTCGAGATTTCTTAATCCAAACCCTAGTAACGAGGCACTGGCTACCTTAAGAGAGTCATAGTTACTCGTCCCAATTGCTCACCCAGTCTGCCACTTTTTCTTACTGTGGCCAGTCTGCCAGAAGCGATATGTCACTCGTTGTGTATCTTAAGAGATTCATCGTTACTCCCTCCATAGGTTACTCGTATTCTCTGATTCAATACCTCTCGTGACGAAACATTGGCTTTCTTAATAGTGCCATACTTCTTCCTCCCAGTTGCTCACACAGTTTACTACTTTTTGTGAACTTGCCAGTCTGCCAGAAGCGATATGTCACTAGTTGTGTATCAAAAAAGAGTCATCGTTTCACCTCCTAGGGATTATTCGAGATTTCTTAATCCAAACCCCTAGTAACGAGGCATTGGCTACCTTAAGAGAGTCATAGTTACTCGTCCCAATTGCTCACCCAGTCTGCAACTTTTTCTTACTGTGGCCAGTCTGCCAGAAGCGATATGTCACTCGTTGTGTATATTAAGAGATTCATCGTTACTCCCTCCATAGGTTACTCGTATTCTCTGATTCAATATATCTCGTGACGAATCACTGGCTTTCTTAATAGTGCCATACTTCTTCCTCCCAGTTGCTCACACAGTTTACTACTTTTTGTGTACTTGCCAGTCTGCCAGAAGCGATATGTCAGTAGTTGTGTATCATAAAAGAGTAATCGTTTCACCTCCTAGGGATTATTCGAGATTTCTTAATCCAAACCCCTAGTAACGAGGCATTGGCTACCTTAAGAGAGTCATAGTTACTCGTCCCAATTGCTCACCCAGTCTGCCACTTTTTCTTACTGTGGCCAGTCTGCCAGAAGCGATATGTCACTCGTTGTGTATCTTAAGAGATTCATCGTTACTCCTTCCATAGGTTACTGGTATTCTCTGATTCAATACCTCTCGTGACGAATCATTGGCTTTCTTAATAGTGCCATACTTCTTCCTCCCAGTTGCTCACACAGTTTACTACTTTTTGTGTACTTGCCAGTCTGCCAGAAGCGATATGTCACTAGTTGTGTATCAAAAAAGAGTCATCGTTTCACCTCCTAGGGTTTATTCGAGATTTCTTAATCCAAACCCCTAGTAACGAGGCATTGGCTACCTTAAGAGAGTCATAGTTACTCGTCCCAATTGCTCACCCAGTCTGCCACTTTTTCTTACTGTGGCCAGTCTGCCAGAAGCGATATGTCACTCGTTGTGTATCTTAAGAGATTCATCGTTACTCCCTCCATAGGTTACTCGTATTCTCTGATTCAATATATCTCGTGACGAATCACTGGCTTTCTTAATAGTGCCATACTTCTTCCTCCCAGTTGCTCACACAGTTTACTACTTTTTGTGTACTTGCCAGTCTGCCAGAAGCGATATGTCAGTAGTTGTGTATCATAAAAGAGTAATCGTTTCACCTCCTAGGGGTTATTCGAGATTTCTTAATCCAAACCCCTAGTAACGAGGCATTGGCTACCTTAAGAGAGTCATAGTTACTCGTCCCAATTGCTCACTAAGTCTGCCACTTTTTCTTACTGTGGCCAGTCTGCCAGAAGTGATATGTCACACGTTGTGTATCTTAAGACATTCATCGTTACTCCTTCCATAGTTTACTGGTATTCTCTGATTCAATACCTCCCGTGACGAAACATTGGCTTTCTTAATAGTGCCATACTTCTTCCTCCCAGTTGCTCACACAGTCTACTACTTTTTGTGTAGTTTTTGTCTGCCAGAAACTATAATTCACTAGTTGTGTATCATAAAAGAGTCATCGTTTCTCCTCCTGGGGGTTATTCGAGATTTCTTAATCCAAACCCCTAGTAACGAGGCATTGGCTACCTTACGAAAGTCATAGTTACTCGTCCCAATTGCTCACCCAGTCTGCCACTTCTTCTTACTGTGGCCAGTCTGCCAGAAGCGATATGTCACTCGTTGTGTATCTTAAGAGATTCATCGTTACTCCATCCATAGGTTACTGGTATTCTCTGATTCAATACCTCTCGTGACGAAACATTGGCTTTCTTAATAGTGCCATACTTCTTCCTCCCAGTTGCTCACACAGTCTACGACTTTTTGTGTAGTTTTTGTCTGCCAGAAACTATAATTCACTAGTTGTGTATCATAAAAGAGTCATCGTTTCTCCTCCTAGGGGTCATTCGAGATTTCTAAATCCAAACCCCTAGTAACGAGGCATTGGCTACCTTAAGAGAGTCATAGTTAATCGTCCCAATTGCTCACCCAGTCTGCCACTTTTTCTTACTGTGGCCAGTCTGCCAGAAGCGATATGTCACTCGTTGTGTATCTTAAGAGATTCATCGTTACTCCTTCCATAGGTTACTTGTATTCTCTGATTCAATACCTCTCGTGACGAAACATTGGCTTTCTTAATAGTGCAATACTTCTTCCTCCCAGTTGCTCACAGAGTCTACTACTTTTTGTGTAGTTTTTGTCTGCCAGAAACTATAATTCACTAGTTGTGTATCATAAAAGAGTCATCGTTTCTCCTCCAAGTGGTTATTCGAGATTTCTTAATCCAAACCCTTAGTAACGAGGCATTGGCTACCATAAGAGAGTCATAGTTACTCGTCCCAATTGCTCACCCAGTCTGCCACTTTTTCTTACTGTGGCCAGTCTGCCTGAAGCGATATGTA
This sequence comes from Schistocerca gregaria, assembly GCF_023897955.1. Classification (NCBI taxonomy): domain Eukaryota; kingdom Metazoa; phylum Arthropoda; class Insecta; order Orthoptera; family Acrididae; genus Schistocerca; species Schistocerca gregaria. The sequence continues at coordinate 7,514,841 of NW_026061786.1, forward strand.
ACTCGTTGTGTATCTTAAGAGATTCATCGTTACTCTCTCCATAGGTTACTCGTATTCTCTGATTCAATATATCTCGTGACGAATCACTGGCTTTCTTAATTGTGCCATACTTCTTCCTCCCAGTTGCTCTCACAGTTTACTACTTTTTGTGTACTTGCCAGTCTGCCAGAAGCGATATGTCAGTAGTTGTGTATCATAAAAGAGTAATCGTTTCACCTCCTAGGGGTTATTCGAGATTTCTTAATCCAAACCCCTAGTAACGAGGCATTGGCTACCTTAAGAGAGTCATAGTTACTCGTCCCAATTGCTCACTAAGTCTGCCACTTTTTCTTACTGTGGCCAGTCTGCCAGAAGTGATATGTCACACGTTGTGTATCTTAAGACATTCATCGTTACTCCTTCTATAGTTTACTGGTATTCTCTGATTCAATACCTCCCGTGACGAAACATTGGCTTTCTTAATAGTGCCATACTTCTTCCTCCCAGTTGCTCACACAGTCTACTACTTTTTGTGTAGTTTTTGTCTGCCAGAAACTATAATTCACTAGTTGTGTATCATAAAAGAGTCATCGTTTCTCCTCCTGGGGGTTATTCGAGATTTCTTAATCCAAACCCCTAGTAACGAGGCATTGGCTACCTTAAGAAAGTCATAGTTACTCGTCCCAATTGCTCACCCAGTCTGCCACTTTTTCTTACTGTGGCCAGTCTGCCAGAAGCGATATGTCACTCGTTGTGTATCTTAAGAGATTCATCGTTACTCCATCCATAGGTTACTGGTATTCTCTGATTCAATACCTCTCGTGACGAAACATTGGCTTTCTTAATAGTGCCATACTTCTTCCTCCCAGTTGCTCACACAGTTTACTACTTTTTGTGTACTTGCCAGTCTGCCAGAAGCGATATGTCACTAGTTGTGTATCATAAAAGAGTCATCGTTTCTCCTCCTAGGGGTCATTCGAGATTTCTTAATCCAAACCCCTAGTAACGAGGCATTGGCTACCTTAAGAGAGTCATAGTTACTCGTCCCAATTGCTCACCGAGTCTGCCACTTTTTCTTACTGTGGCCAGTCTGCCAGAAGCGATATGTCACTCGTTGTGTATCTTAAGAGATTCATTGTTACTCCCTCCATAGGTTACTCGTATTCTCTGATTCAATATATCTCGTGACGAATCACTGGCTTTCTTAATAGTGCCATACTTCTTCCTCCCAGTTGCTCACACAGTTTACTACTTTTTGTGTACTTGCCAGTCTGCCAGAAGCGATATGTCACTAGTTGTGTATCATAAAAGAGTCATCGTTTCTCCTCCTAGGGGTTATTCGAGATTTCTTAATCCAAACCCTAGTAACGAGGCACTGGCTACCTTAAGAGAGTCATAGTTACTCGTCCCAATTGCTCACCCAGTCTGCCACTTTTTCTTACTGTGGCCAGTCTGCCAGAAGCGATATGTCACTCGTTGTGTATCTTAAGAGATTCATCGTTACTCCCTCCATAGGTTACTCGTATTCTCTGATTCAATACCTCTCGTGACGAAACATTGGCTTTCTTAATAGTGCCATACTTCTTCCTCCCAGTTGCTCACACAGTTTACTACTTTTTGTGAACTTGCCAGTCTGCCAGAAGCGATATGTCACTAGTTGTGTATCAAAAAAGAGTCATCGTTTCACCTCCTAGGGATTATTCGAGATTTCTTAATCCAAACCCCTAGTAACGAGGCATTGGCTACCTTAAGAGAGTCATAGTTACTCGTCCCAATTGCTCACCCAGTCTGCAACTTTTTCTTACTGTGGCCAGTCTGCCAGAAGCGATATGTCACTCGTTGTGTATATTAAGAGATTCATCGTTACTCCCTCCATAGGTTACTCGTATTCTCTGATTCAATATATCTCGTGACGAATCACTGGCTTTCTTAATAGTGCCATACTTCTTCCTCCCAGTTGCTCACACAGTTTACTACTTTTTGTGTACTTGCCAGTCTGCCAGAAGCGATATGTCAGTAGTTGTGTATCATAAAAGAGTAATCGTTTCACCTCCTAGGGATTATTCGAGATTTCTTAATCCAAACCCCTAGTAACGAGGCATTGGCTACCTTAAGAGAGTCATAGTTACTCGTCCCAATTGCTCACCCAGTCTGCCACTTTTTCTTACTGTGGCCAGTCTGCCAGAAGCGATATGTCACTCGTTGTGTATCTTAAGAGATTCATCGTTACTCCTTCCATAGGTTACTGGTATTCTCTGATTCAATACCTCTCGTGACGAATCATTGGCTTTCTTAATAGTGCCATACTTCTTCCTCCCAGTTGCTCACACAGTTTACTACTTTTTGTGTACTTGCCAGTCTGCCAGAAGCGATATGTCACTAGTTGTGTATCAAAAAAGAGTCATCGTTTCACCTCCTAGGGTTTATTCGAGATTTCTTAATCCAAACCCCTAGTAACGAGGCATTGGCTACCTTAAGAGAGTCATAGTTACTCGTCCCAATTGCTCACCCAGTCTGCCACTTTTTCTTACTGTGGCCAGTCTGCCAGAAGCGATATGTCACTCGTTGTGTATCTTAAGAGATTCATCGTTACTCCCTCCATAGGTTACTCGTATTCTCTGATTCAATATATCTCGTGACGAATCACTGGCTTTCTTAATAGTGCCATACTTCTTCCTCCCAGTTGCTCACACAGTTTACTACTTTTTGTGTACTTGCCAGTCTGCCAGAAGCGATATGTCAGTAGTTGTGTATCATAAAAGAGTAATCGTTTCACCTCCTAGGGGTTATTCGAGATTTCTTAATCCAAACCCCTAGTAACGAGGCATTGGCTACCTTAAGAGAGTCATAGTTACTCGTCCCAATTGCTCACTAAGTCTGCCACTTTTTCTTACTGTGGCCAGTCTGCCAGAAGTGATATGTCACACGTTGTGTATCTTAAGACATTCATCGTTACTCCTTCCATAGTTTACTGGTATTCTCTGATTCAATACCTCCCGTGACGAAACATTGGCTTTCTTAATAGTGCCATACTTCTTCCTCCCAGTTGCTCACACAGTCTACTACTTTTTGTGTAGTTTTTGTCTGCCAGAAACTATAATTCACTAGTTGTGTATCATAAAAGAGTCATCGTTTCTCCTCCTGGGGGTTATTCGAGATTTCTTAATCCAAACCCCTAGTAACGAGGCATTGGCTACCTTAAGAGAGTCATAGTTAATCGTCCCAATTGCTCACCCAGTCTGCCACTTTTTCTTACTGTGGCCAGTCTGCCAGAAGCGATATGTCACTCGTTGTGTATCTTAAGAGATTCATCGTTACTCCTTCCATAGGTTACTTGTATTCTCTGATTCAATACCTCTCGTGACGAAACATTGGCTTTCTTAATAGTGCAATACTTCTTCCTCCCAGTTGCTCACAGAGTCTACTACTTTTTGTGTAGTTTTTGTCTGCCAGAAACTATAATTCACTAGTTGTGTATCATAAAAGAGTCATCGTTTCTCCTCCAAGTGGTTATTCGAGATTTCTTAATCCAAACCCTTAGTAACGAGGCATTGGCTACCATAAGAGAGTCATAGTTACTCGTCCCAATTGCTCACCCAGTCTGCCACTTTTTCTTACTGTGGCCAGTCTGCCAGAAGCGATATGTCACTCGTTGTGTATCTTAAGAGATTCATCGTTACTCCCTCCATAGGTTACTGGTATTCTCTGATTCAATACCTCTCGTGACGAAACATTGGCTTTCTTAATAGTGCCATACTTCTTCCTCCCAGTTGCTCACACAGTTTACTACTTTTTGTGTACTTGCCAGTCTGCCAGAAGCGATATGTCACTAGTTGTGTATCAAAAAAGAGTCATCGTTTCACCTCCTAGGGTTTATTCGAGATTTCTTAATCCAAACCCCTAGTAACGAGGCATTGGCTACCTTAAGAGAGTCATAGTTACTCGTCCCAATTGCTCACGCAGTCTGCCACTTTTTCTTACTGTGGCCAGTCTGCCAGAAGCGATATGTCACTCGTTGTGTATCTTAAGAGATTCATCGTTACTCCTTCCATAGGTTACTGGTATTTTCTGATTCAATACCTCTCGTGACGAAAAATTCGCTATCTTAATAGTGCAATACTTCTTCCTCCCAGATGCTCACACAGTCTACTACTTTTTGTGTAGTTTTTGTCTGCCAGAAACTATAATTCACTAGTTGTGTATCATAAAAGTATCATCGTTTCTCCTCCTAGGGTTCATTCGAGATTTCTTAATCCAAACCCTTAGTAACGAGGCATTGGCTACCATAAGAGAGTCATAGTTACTCGTCCCAATTGCTCACCCAGTCTGCCACTTTTTCTTACTGTGGCCAGTCTGCCAGAAGCGATATGTCACTCGTTGTGTATCTTAAGAGATTCATCGTTACTCCCTCCATAGGTTACTCGTATTCTCTGATTCAATATATCTCGTGACGAATCACTGGCTTTCTTAATAGTGCCATACTTCTTCCTCCCAGTTGCTCACACAGTTTACTACTTTTTGTGTACTTGCCAGTCTGCCAGAAGCGATATGTCAGTAGTTGTGTATCATAAAAGAGTAATCGTTTCACCTCCTAGGGGTTATTCGAGATTTCTTAATCCAAACCCCTAGTAACGAGGCATTGGCTACCTTAAGAGAGTCATAGTTACTCGTCCCAATTGCTCACTAAGTCTGCCACTTTTTCTTACTGTGGCCAGTCTGCCAGAAGTGATATGTCACACGTTGTGTATCTTAAGACATTCATCGTTACTCCTTCTATAGTTTACTGGTATTCTCTGATTCAATACCTCCCGTGACGAAACATTGGCTTTCTTAATAGTGCCATACTTCTTCCTCCCAGTTGCTCACACAGTCTACTACTTTTTGTGTAGTTTTTGTCTGCCAGAAACTATAATTCACTAGTTGTGTATCATAAAAGAGTCATCGTTTCTCCTCCTGGGGGTTATTCGAGATTTCTTAATCCAAACCCCTAGTAACGAGGCATTGGCTACCTTAAGAAAGTCATAGTTACTCGTCCCAATTGCTCACCCAGTCTGCCACTTTTTCTTACTGTGGCCAGTCTGCCAGAAGCGATATGTCACTCGTTGTGTATCTTAAGAGATTCATCGTTACTCCATCCATAGGTTACTGGTATTCTCTGATTCAATACCTCTCGTGACGAAACATTGGCTTTCTTAATAGTGCCATACTTCTTCCTCCCAGTTGCTCACACAGTCTACTACTTTTTGTGTAGTTTTTGTCTGCCAGAAACTATAATTCACTAGTTGTGTATCATAAAAGAGTCATCGTTTCTCCTCCTAGGGGTCATTCGAGATTTCTAAATCCAAACCCCTAGTAACGAGGCATTGGCTACCTTAAGAGAGTCATAGTTAATCGTCCCAATTGCTCACCCAGTCTGCCACTTTTTCTTACTGTGGCCAGTCTGCCAGAAGCGATATGTCACTCGTTGTGTATCTTAAGAGATTCATCGTTACTCCTTCCATAGTTTACTTGTATTCTCTGATTCAATACCTCTCGTGACGAAACATTGGCTTTCTTAATAGTGCAATACTTCTTCCTCCCAGTTGCTCACACAGTTTACTACTTTTTGTGTACTTGCCAGTCTGCCAGAAGCGATATGTCACTAGTTGTGTATCATAAAAGAGTCATCGTTTCTCCTCCTAGGGGTTATTCGAGATTTCTTAATCCAAACCCTAGTAACGAGGCACTGGCTACCTTAAGAGAGTCATAGTTACTCGTCCCAATTGCTCACCCAGTCTGCCACTTTTTCTTACTGTGGCCAGTCTGCCAGAAGCGATATGTCACTCGTTGTGTATCTTAAGAGATTCATCGTTACTCCCTCCATAGGTTACTCGTATTCTCTGATTCAATACCTCTCGTGACGAAACATTGGCTTTCTTAATAGTGCCATACTTCTTCCTCCCAGTTGCTCACACAGTTTACTACTTTTTGTGAACTTGCCAGTCTGCCAGAAGCGATATGTCACTAGTTGTGTATCAAAAAAGAGTCATCGTTTCACCTCCTAGGGATTATTCGAGATTTCTTAATCCAAACCCCTAGTAACGAGGCATTGGCTACCTTAAGAGAGTCATAGTTACTCGTCCCAATTGCTCACCCAGTCTGCAACTTTTTCTTACTGTGGCCAGTCTGCCAGAAGCGATATGTCACTCGTTGTGTATATTAAGAGATTCATCGTTACTCCCTCCATAGGTTACTCGTATTCTCTGATTCAATATATCTCGTGACGAATCACTGGCTTTCTTAATAGTGCCATACTTCTTCCTCCCAGTTGCTCACACAGTTTACTACTTTTTGTGTACTTGCCAGTCTGCCAGAAGCGATATGTCAGTAGTTGTGTATCATAAAAGAGTAATCGTTTCACCTCCTAGGGATTATTCGAGATTTCTTAATCCAAACCCCTAGTAACGAGGCATTGGCTACCTTAAGAGAGTCATAGTTACTCGTCCCAATTGCTCACCCAGTCTGCCACTTTTTCTTACTGTGGCCAGTCTGCCAGAAGCGATATGTCACTCGTTGTGTATCTTAAGAGATTCATCGTTACTCCTTCCATAGGTTACTGGTATTCTCTGATTCAATACCTCTCGTGACGAATCATTGGCTTTCTTAATAGTGCCATACTTCTTCCTCCCAGTTGCTCACACAGTTTACTACTTTTTGTGTACTTGCCAGTCTGCCAGAAGCGATATGTCACTAGTTGTGTATCAAAAAAGAGTCATCGTTTCACCTCCTAGGGATTATTCGAGATTTCTTAATCCAAACCCCTAGTAACGAGGCATTGGCTACCTTAAGAGAGTCATAGTTACTCGTCCCAATTGCTCACCCAGTCTGCCACTTTTTCTTACTGTGGCCAGTCTGCCAGAAGCGATATGTCACACGTTGTGTATCTTAAGACATTCATCGTTACTCCTTCCATAGTTTACTGGTATTCTCTGATTCAATACCTCCCGTGACGAAACATTGGCTTTCTTAATAGTGCCATACTTCTTCCTCCCAGTTGCTCACACAGTCTACTACTTTTTGTGTAGTTTTTGTCTGCCAGAAACTATAATTCACTAGTTGTGTATCATAAAAGAGTCATCGTTTCTCCTCCTGGGGGTTATTCGAGATTTCTTAATCCAAACCCCTAGTAACGAGGCATTGGCTACCTTAAGAAAGTCATAGTTACTCGTCCCAATTGCTCACCCAGTCTGCCACTTTTTCTTACTGTGGCCAGTCTGCCAGAAGCGATATGTCACTCGTTGTGTATCTTAAGAGATTCATCGTTACTCCATCCATAGGTTACTGGTATTCTCTGATTCAATACCTCTCGTGACGAAACATTGGCTTTCTTAATAGTGCCATACTTCTTCCTCCCAGTTGCTCACACAGTCTACTACTTTTTGTGTAGTTTTTGTCTGCCAGAAACTATAATTCACTAGTTGTGTATCATAAAAGAGTCATCGTTTCTCCTCCTAGGGGTCATTCGAGATTTCTAAATCCAAACCCCTAGTAACGAGGCATTGGCTACCTTAAGAGAGTCATAGTTAATCGTCCCAATTGCTCACCCAGTCTGCCACTTTTTCTTACTGTGGCCAGTCTGCCAGAAGCGATATGTCACTCGTTGTGTATCTTAAGAGATTCATCGTTACTCCTTCCATAGGTTACTTGTATTCTCTGATTCAATACCTCTCGTGACGAAACATTGGCTTTCTTAATAGTGCAATACTTCTTCCTCCCAGTTGCTCACACAGTCTACTACTTTTTGTGTAGTTTTTGTCTGCCAGAAACTATAATTCACTAGTTGTGTATCATAAAAGAGTCATCGTTTCTCCTCCAAGTGGTTATTCGAGATTTCTTAATCCAAACCCTTAGTAACGAGGCATTGGCTACCATAAGAGAGTCATAGTTACTCGTCCCAATTGCTCACCCAGTCTGCCACTTTTTCTTACTGTGGCCAGTCTGCCAGAAGCGATATGTCACTCGTTGTGTATCTTAAGAGATTCATCGTTACTCCCTCCATAGGTTACTGGTATTCTCTGATTCAATACCTCTCGTGACGAAACATTGGCTTTCTTAATAGTGCCATACTTCTTCCTCCCAGTTGCTCACACAGTTTACTACTTTTTGTGTACTTGCCAGTCTGCCAGAAGCGATATGTCACTAGTTGTGTATCAAAAAAGAGTCATCGTTTCACCTCCTAGGGTTTATTCGAGATTTCTTAATCCAAACCCCTAGTAACGAGGCATTGGCTACCTTAAGAGAGTCATAGTTACTCGTCCCAATTGCTCACGCAGTCTGCCACTTTTTCTTACTGTGGCCAGTCTGCCAGAAGCGATATGTCACTCGTTGTGTATCTTAAGAGATTCATCGTTACTCCTTCCATAGGTTACTGGTATTCTCTGATTCAATACCTCTCGTGACGAAAAATTCGCTATCTTAATAGTGCAATACTTCTTCCTCCCAGATGCTCACACAGTCTACTACTTTTTGTGTAGTTTTTGTCTGCCAGAAACTATAATTCACTAGTTGTGTATCATAAAAGTATCATCGTTTCTCCTCCTAGGGTTCATTCGAGATTTCTTAATCCAAACCCTTAGTAACGAGGCATTGGCTACCATAAGAGAGTCATAGTTACTCGTCCCAATTGCTCACCCAGTCTGCCGTTTTTTCTTACTGTGGCCAGTCTGCCAGAAGCGATATGTCACTCGTTGTGTATCTTAAGAGATTCATCGTTACTCCCTCCATAGATTACTCGTATTCTCTGATTCAATACCTCTCGTGAGGAAACATTGGCTTTCTTAATAGTGCCATACTTCTTCCTCCCAGTTGCTCACACAGTTTACTACTTTTTGTGTACTTGCCAGTCTGCCAGAAGCGATATGTCACTAGTTGTGTATCAAAAAAGAGTCATCGTTTCACCTCCTAGGGTTTATTCGAGATTTCTTAATTCAAACCCCTAGTAACGAGGCATTGGCTACCTTAAGAGAGTCATAGTTACTCGTCCCAATTGCTCACCCAGTCTGCCACTTTTTCTTACTGTGGCCAGTCTGCCAGAAGCGATATGTCACTCGTTGTGTATCTTAAGAGATTCATCGTTACTCCTTCCATAGGTTACTGGTATTCTCTGATTCAATACCTCTCGTGACGAAAAATACGCTATCTTAATAGTGCAATACTTCTTCCTCCCAGTTGCTCACACAGTCTACTACTTTTTGTGTAGTTTTTGTCTGCCAGGAACTATAATTCACTAGTTGTGTATCATAAAAGTGTCATCGTTTCTCCTCCTAGAGGTCATTCGAGATTTGTTAATTCAAACCCCTATTAACGAGGCATTGGATACCTTAAGAGAGTCTTAGTTACTCGTCCCAATTGCTCACCCAGTCTGCCACTTTTTCTTACTGTGGCCAGTCTGCCAGAAGCGATATGTCACTCGTTGTGTATCTTAAGAGATTCATCGTTACTCCTTCCATAGGTTACTGGTATTCTCTGATTCAATACCTCTCGTGACGAAACATTGGCTTTCTTAATAGTGCAATACTTCTTCCTCCCAGTTGCTCACACAGTCCACTACTTTTTGTGTAGTTTTTGTCTGCCAGAAACTATAATTCACTAGTTGTGTATCATAAAAGAGTCATCGTTTCTCCTCCTAGGGGTTATTCGAGATTTCTTAATCCAAACCCCTAGTAACGAGGCATTGGCTCCCTTAAGAGAGTCATAGTTACTCGTCCCAATTGCTCACCTAGTCTGCCACTTTTTCTTACTGTGGCCAGTCTGCCTGAAGCGATATGTAACTCGTTGTGTATCTTAAGAGATTCATCGTTACTCTCTCCATAGGTTACTCGTATTCTCTGATTCAATACCTCTCGTGACGAAACATTGGCTTTCTTAATAGTGCCATACTTCTTCCTCCCAGTTGCTCACACAGTTTACTACTTTTTGTGTACTTGCCAGTCTGCCAGAAACGATATGTCACTAGTTGTGTATCAAAAAAGAGTCATCGTTTCACCTCCTAGGGTTTATTCGAGATTTCTTAATCCAAACCCCTAGTAACGAGGCATTGGCTACCTTAAGAGAGTCATAGTTACTCGTCCCAATTGCTCACCCAGTCTGCCACTTTTTCTTACTGTGGCCAGTCTGCCAGAAGCGATATGTCACTCGTTGTGATTCTTAAGAGATTCATCGTTACTCCCTCCTTAGGTTACTCGTATTCTCTGATTCAATACCTCTCGTGACGAAACATTGGATTTCTTAATAGTGCCATACTTCTTCCTCCAGTTGCTCACACAGTTTACTACTTTTTGTGTACTTGCCAGTCTGCCAGAAGCGATATGTCACTAGTTGTGTATCATAAAAGAGTCATCGTTTATCCTCCTAGGTGTCATTCGAGATTTCTTAATCCAAACCCCTAGTAACGAGGCATTGGCTACCTTAAGAGAGTCATAGTTACTCGTCCCAATTGCTCACCGAGTCTGCCACTTTTTCTTACTGTGGCCAGTCTGCCAGAAGCGATATGTCACTCGTTGTGTATCTTAAGAGATTCATTGTTACTCCCTCCATAGGTTACTCGTATTCTCTGATTCAATATATCTCGTGACGAATCACTGGCTTTCTTAATAGTGCCATACTTCTTCCTCCCAGTTGCTCACACAGTTTACTACTTTTTGTGTACTTGCCAGTCTGCCAGAAGCGATATGTCACTAGTTGTGTATCATAAAAGAGTCATCGTTTCACCTCCTAGGGATTATTCGAGATTTCTTAATCCAAACCCCTAGTAACGAGGCATTGGCTACCTTAAGAGAGTCATAGTTACTCGTCCCAATTGCTCACTAAGTCTGCCACTTTTTCTTACTGTGGCCAGTCTGCCAGAAGTGATATGTCACACGTTGTGTATCTTAAGAGATTCATCGTTACTCCCTCCATAGGTTACTCGTATTCTCTGATTCAATACCTCTCGTGAGGAAACATTGGCTTTCTTAATAGTGCCATACTTCTTCCTCCCAGTTGCTCACACAGTTTACTACTTTTTGTGTACTTGCCAGTCTGCCAGAAGCGATATGTCACTAGTTGTGTATCAAAAAAGAGTCATCGTTTCACCTCCTAGGGTTTATTCGAGATTTCTTAATCCAAACCCCTAGTAACGAGGCATTGGCTACCTTAAGAGAGTCATAGTTACTCGTCCCAATTGCTCACCCAGTCTGCCACTTTTTCTTACTGTGGCCAGTCTGCCAGAAGCGATATGTCACTCGTTGTGTATCTTAACAGATTCATCGTTACTCCTTCCATAGGTTACTGGTATTCTTTGATTCAATACCTCTCGTGACGAAAAATACGCTATCTTAATAGTGCAATACTTCTTCCTCCCAGTTGCTCACACAGTCTACTACTTTTTGTGTAGTTTTTGTCTGCCAGGAACTATAATTCACTAGTTGTGTATCATAAAAGTGTCATCGTTTCTCCTCCTAGAGGTCATTCGAGATTTGTTAATCCAAACCCCTATTAACGAGGCATTGGCTACCTTAAGAGAGTCTTAGTTACTCGTCCCAATTGCTCACCCAGTCTGCCACTTTTTCTTACTGTGGCCAGTCTGCCAGAAGCGATATGTCACTCGTTGTGTATCTTAAGAGATTCATCGTTACTCCTTCCATAGGTTACTGGTATTCTCTGATTCAATACCTCTCGTGACGAAACATTGGCTTTCTTAATAGTGCAATACTTCTTCCTCCCAGTTGCTCACACAGTCCACTACTTTTTGTGTAGTTTTTGTCTGCCAGAAACTATAATTCACTAGTTGTGTATCATAAAAGAGTCATCGTTTCTCCTCCTAGGGGTTATTCGAGATTTCTTAATCCAAACCCCTAGTAACGAGGCATTGGCTACCTTAAGAGAGTCATAGTTACTCGTCCCAATTGCTCACCTAGTCTGCCACTTTTTCTTACTGTGGCCAGTCTGCCTGAAGCGATATGTAACTCGTTGTGTATCTTAAGAGATTCATCGTTACTCTCTCCATAGGTTACTCGTATTCTCTGATTCAATACCTCTCGTGACGAAACATTGGCTTTCTTAATAGTGCCATACTTCTTCCTCCCAGTTGCTCACACAGTTTACTACTTTTTGTGTACTTGCCAGTCTGCCAGAAGCGATATGTCACTAGTTGTGTATCATAAAAGAGTCATCGTTTCACCTCCTAGGGGTTATTCGAGATTTCTTAATCCAAACCACTAGTAACGAGGCATTGGCTACCTTAAGAGAGTCATAGTTACTCGGCCCAATTGCTCACTAAGTCTGCCACTTTTTCTTACTGTGGCCAGTCTGCCAGAAGTGATATGTCACACGTTGTGTATCTTAAGAGATTCATCGTTACTCCTTCCATAGTTTACTGGTATTCTCTGATTCAATACCTCCCGTGACGAAACATTGGCTTTCTTAATAGTGCCATACTTCTTCCTCCCAGTTGCTCACACAGTCTACTACTTTTTGTGTAGTTTTTGTCTGCCAGAAACTATAATTCACTAGTTGTGTATCATAAAAGAGTCATCGTTTCTCCTCCTGGGGGTCATTCGAGATTTCTTAATCCAAACCCCTAGTAACGAGGCATTGGCTACCTTAAGAAAGTCATAGTTACTCGTCCCAATTGCTCACCATGTCTGCCACTTTTTCTTACTGTGGCCAGTCTGCCAGAAGCGATATGTCACTCGTTGTGTATCTTAAGAGATTCATCGTTACTCCCTCCATAGGTTACTCGTATTCTCTGATTCAATACCTCTCGTGAGGAAACATTGGCTTTCTTAATAGTGCCATACTTCTTCCTCCCAGTTGCTCACACAGTTTACTACTTTTTGTGTACTTGCCAGTCTGCCAGAAGCGATATGTCACTAGTTGTGTATCAAAAAAGAGTCATCGTTTCACCTCCTAGGGTTTATTCGAGATTTCTTAATCCAAACCCCTAGTAACGAGGCATTGGCTACCTTAAGAGAGTCATAGTTACTCGTCCCAATTGCTCACCCAGTCTGCCACTTTTTCTTACTGTGGCCAGTCTGCCAGAAGCGATATGTCACTCGTTGTGTATCTTAACAGATTCATCGTTACTCCTTCCATAGGTTACTGGTATTCTTTGATTCAATACCTCTCGTGACGAAAAATACGCTATCTTAATAGTGCAATACTTCTTCCTCCCAGTTGCTCACACAGTCTACTACTTTTTGTGTAGTTTTTGTCTGCCAGGAACTATAATTCACTAGTTGTGTATCATAAAAGTGTCATCGTTTCTCCTCCTAGAGGTCATTCGAGATTTGTTAATCCAAACCCCTATTAACGAGGCATTGGCTACCTTAAGAGAGTCTTAGTTACTCGTCCCAATTGCTCACCCAGTCTGCCACTTTTTCTTACTGTGGCCAGTCTGCCAGAAGCGATATGTCACTCGTTGTGTATCTTAAGAGATTCATCGTTACTCCTTCCATAGGTTACTGGTATTCTCTGATTCAATACCTCTCGTGACGAAACATTGGCTTTCTTAATAGTGCAATACTTCTTCCTCCCAGTTGCTCACACAGTCCACTACTTTTTGTGTAGTTTTTGTCTGCCAGAAACTATAATTCACTAGTTGTGTATCATAAAAGAGTCATCGTTTCTCCTCCTAGGGGTTATTCGAGATTTCTTAATCCAAACCCCTAGTAACGAGGCATTGGCTACCTTAAGAGAGTCATAGTTACTCGTCCCAATTGCTCACCTAGTCTGCCACTTTTTCTTACTGTGGCCAGTCTGCCTGAAGCGATATGTAACTCGTTGTGTATCTTAAGAGATTCATCGTTACTCTCTCCATAGGTTACTCGTATTCTCTGATTCAATACCTCTCGTGACGAAACATTGGCTTTCTTAATAGTGCCATACTTCTTCCTCCCAGTTGCTCACACAGTTTACTACTTTTTGTGTACTTGCCAGTCTGCCAGAAGCGATATGTCACTAGTTGTGTATCATAAAAGAGTCATCGTTTCACCTCCTAGGGGTTATTCGAGATTTCTTAATCCAAACCACTAGTAACGAGGCATTGGCTACCTTAAGAGAGTCATAGTTACTCGTCCCAATTGCTCACTAAGTCTGCCACTTTTTCTTACTGTGGCCAGTCTGCCAGAAGTGATATGTCACACGTTGTGTATCTTAAGAGATTCATCGTTACTCCTTCCATAGTTTACTGGTATTCTCTGATTCAATACCTCCCGTGACGAAACATTGGCTTTCTTAATAGTGCCATACTTCTTCCTCCCAGTTGCTCACACAGTCTACTACTTTTTGTGTAGTTTTTGTCTGCCAGAAACTATAATTCACTAGTTGTGTATCATAAAAGAGTCATCGTTTCTCCTCCTGGGGGTCATTCGAGATTTCTTAATCCAAACCCCTAGTAACGAGGCATTGGCTACCTTAAGAAAGTCATAGTTACTCGTCCCAATTGCTCACCCAGTCTGCCACTTTTTCTTACTGTGGCCAGTCTGCCAGAAGCGATATGTCACTCGTTGTGTATCTTAAGAGATTCATCGTTACTCCATCCATAGGTTACTGGTATTCTCTGATTCAATACCTCTCGTGACGAAACATTGGCTTTCTTAATAGTGCCATACTTCTTCCTCCCAGTTGCTCACACAGTCTACTACTTTTTGTGTAGTTTTTGTCTGCCAGAAACTATAATTCACTAGTTGTGTATCATAAAAGAGTCATCGTTTCTCCTCCTAGGGGTCATTCGAGATTTCTAAATCCAAACCCCTAGTAACGAGGCATTGGCTACCTTAAGAGAGTCATAGTTAATCGTCCCAATTGCTCACCCAGTCTGCCACTTTTTCTTACTGTGGCCAGTCTGCCAGAAGCGATATGTCACTCGTTGTGTATCTTAAGAGATTCATCGTTACTCCTTCCATAGGTTACTTGTATTCTCTGATTCAATACCTCTCGTGACGAAACATTGGCTTTCTTAATAGTGCAATACTTCTTCCTCCCAGTTGCTCACACAGTCTACAACTTTTTGTGTAGTTTTTGTCTGCCAGAAACTATAATTCACTAGTTGTGTATCATAAAAGAGTCATCGTTTCTCCTCCAAGTGGTTATTCGAGATTTCTTAATCCAAACCCTTAGTAACGAGGCATTGGCTACCATAAGAGAGTCATAGTTACTCGTCCCAATTGCTCACCCAGTCTGCCACTTTTTCTTACTGTGGCCAGTCTGCCAGAAGCGATATGTCACTCGTTGTGTATCTTAAGAGATTCATCGTTACTCCCTCCATAGGTTACTGGTATTCTCTGATTCAATACCTCTCGTGACGAAACATTGGCTTTCTTAATAGTGCCACACTTCTTCATCCCAGTTGCTCACACAGTTTACTACTTTTTGTGTACTTGCCAGTCTGCCAGAAGCGATATGTCACTAGTTGTGTATCAAAAAAGAGTCATCGTTTCACCTCCTAGGGTTTATTCGAGATTTCTTAATCCAAACCCCTAGTAACGAGGCTTTGGCTACCTTAAGAGAGTCATAGTTACTCGTCCCAATTGCTCACGCAGTCTGCCACTTTTTCTTACTGTGGCCAGTCTGCCAGAAGCGATATGTCACTCGTTGTGTATCTTAAGAGATTCATCGTTACTCCTTCCATAGGTTACTGGTATTCTCTGATTCAATACCTCTCGTGACGAAAAATTCGCTATCTTAATAGTGCAATACTTCTTCCTCCCAGATGCTCACACAGTCTACTACTTTTTGTGTAGTTTTTGTCTGCCAGAAACTATAATTCACTAGTCGTGTATCATAAAAGTATCATCGTTTCTCCTCCTAGGGTTCATTCGAGATATCTTAATCCAAACCCTTAGTAACGAGGCATTGGCTACCATAAGAGAGTCATAGTTACTCGTCCCAATTGCTCACCCAGTCTGCCACTTTTTCTTACTGTGGCCAGTCTGCCAGAAGCGATATGTCACTCGTTGTGTATCTTAAGAGATTCATCGTTACTCCCTCCATAGGTTACTCGTATTCTCTGATTCAATACCTCTCGTGAGGAAACATTGGCTTTCTTAATAGTGCCATACTTCTTCCTCCCAGTTGCTCACACAGTTTACTACTTTTTGTGTACTTGCCAGTCTGCCAGAAGCGATATGTCACTAGTTGTGTATCAAAAAAGAGTCATCGTTTCACCTCCTAGGGTTTATTCGAGATTTCTTAATCCAAACCCCTAGTAACGAGGCATTGGCTACCTTAAGAGAGTCATAGTTACTCGTCCCAATTGCTCACCCAGTCTGCCACTTTTTCTTACTGTGGCCAGTCTGCCAGAAGCGATATGTCACTCGTTGTGTATCTTAAGAGATTCATCGTTACTCCTTCCATAGGTTACTGGCATTCTCTGATTCAATACCTCTCGTGACGAAAAATACGCTATCTTAATAGTGCAATACTTCTTCCTCCCTGTTGCTCACACAGTCTACTACTTTTTGTGTAGTTTTTGTCTGCCAGGAACTATAATTCACTAGTTGTGTATCATAAAAGTGTCATCGTTTCTCCTCCTAGAGGTCATTCGATATTTGTTAATCCAAACCCCTATTAACGAGGCATTGGCTACCTTAAGAGAGTCTTAGTTACTCGTCCCAATTGCTCACCCAGTCTGCCACTTTTTCTTACTGTGGCCAGTCTGCCAGAAGCGATATGTCACTCGTTGTGTATCTTAAGAGATTCATCGTTACTCCTTCCATAGGTTACTGGTATTCTCTGATTCAATACCTCTCGTGACGAAACATTGGCTTTCTTAATAGTGCAATACTTCTTCCTCCCAGTTGCTCACACAGTCTACTACTTTTTGTGTAGTTTTTGTCTGCCAGAAACTATAATTCACTAGTTGTGTATCATAAAAGAGTCATCGTTTCTCCTCCTAGGGGTTATTCGATATTTCTTAATCCAAACCCCTAGTAACGAGGCATTGGCTACCTTAAGAGAGTCATAGTTACTCGTCCCAATTGCTCACCTAGTCTGCCACGTTTTCTTACTGTGGCCAGTCTGCCAGAAGCGATATGTCACTCGTTGTGTATCTTAAGAGATTCATCGTTACTCCTTCCATAGGTTACTGGTATTCTCTGATTCAATACCTCTCGTGACGAAACATTGGATTTCTTAATAGTGCCATACTTCTTCCTCCAGTTGCTCACACAGTTTACTACTTTTTGTGTACTTGCCAGTCTGCCAGAAGCGATATGTCACTAGTTGTGTATCATAAAAGAGTCATCGTTTCTCCTCCTAGGGGTCATTCGAGATTTCTTAATCCAAACCCCTAGTAACGAGGCATTGGCTACCTTAAGAGAGTCATAGTTACTCGTCCCAATTGCTCACCGAGTCTGCCACTTTTTCTTACTGCGGCCAGTCTGCCAGAAGCGATATGTCACTCGTTGTGTATCTTAAGAGATTCATTGTTACTCCCTCCATAGGTTACTCGTATTCTCTGATTCAATATATCTCGTGACGAATCACTGGCTTTCTTAATAGTGCCATACTTCTTCCTCCCAGTTGCTCACACAGTTTACTACATTTGTGTACTTGCCAGTCTGCCAGAAGCGATATGTCACTAGTTGTGTATCATAAAAGAGTCATCGTTTCTCCTCCTAGGGGTTATTCGAGATTTCTTAATCCAAACCCCTAGTAACGAGGCACTGGCTACCTTAAGAGAGTCATAGTTACTCGTCCCAATTGCTCACCCAGTCTGCCACTTTTTCTTACTGTGGCCAGTCTGCCAGAAGCGATATGTCACTCGTTGTGTATCTTAAGAGATTCATCGTTACTCCCTCCATAGGTTACTCGTATTCTCTGATTCAATACCTCTCGTGACGAAACATTGGCTTTCTTAATAGTGCCATACTTCTTCCTCCCAGTTGCTCACACAGTTTACTACTTTTTGTGAACTTGCCAGTCTGCCAGAAGCGATATGTCACTAGTTGTGTATCAAAAAAGAGTCATCGTTTCACCTCCTAGGCATTATTCGAGATATCTTAATCCAAACCCCTAGTAACGAGGCATTGGGTACCTTAAGAGAGTCATAGTTACTCGTCCCAATTGCTCACCCAGTCTGCAACTTTTTCTTACTGTGGCCAGTCTGCCAGAAGCGATATGTCACTCGTTGTGTATATTAAGAGATTCATCGTTACTCCCTCCATAGGTTACTCGTATTCTCTGATTCAATATATCTCGTGACGAATCACTGGCTTTCTTAATAGTGCCATACTTCTTCCTCCCAGTTGCTCACACAGTTTACTACTTTTTGTGTACTTGCCAGTCTGCCAGAAGCGATATGTCAGTAGTTGTGTATCATAAAAGAGTAATCGTTTCACCTCCTAGGGATTATTCCAGATTTCTTAATCCAAACCCCTAGTAACGAGGCATTGGCTACCTTAAGAGAGTCATAGTTACTCGTCCCAATTGCTCACGCAGTCTGCCACTTTTTCTTACTGTGGCCAGTCTGCCAGAAGCGATATGTCACTCGTTGTGTATCTTAAGAGGTTCATCGTTACTCCTTCCATAGGTTACTGGTATTCTCTGATTCAATACCTCTCGTGACGAAACATTGGCTTTCTTAATAGTGCCATACTTATTCCTCCCAGTTGCTCACACAGTCTACTACTTTTTGTGTAGTTTTTGTCTGCCAGAAACTATAATTCACTAGTTGTGTATCATAAAAGAGTCATCGTTTCTCCTCCTGGGGGTCATTCGAGATTTCTTAATCCAAACCCCTAGTAACGAGGCATTGGCTACCTTAAGAAAGTCATAGTTACTCGTCCCAATTGCTCACCCAGTCTGCCACTTTTTCTTACTGTGGCCAGTCTGCCAGAAGCGATATGTCACTCGTTGTGTATCTTAAGAGATTCATCGTTACTCCATCCATAGGTTACTGGTATTCTCTGATTCAATACCTCTCGTGACGAAACATTGGCTTTCTTAATAGTGCCATACTTCTTCCTCCCAGTTGCTCACACAGTCTACTACTTTTTGTGTAGTTTTTGTCTGCCAGAAACTATAATTCACTAGTTGTGTATCATAAAAGAGTCATCGTTTCTCCTCCTAGGGGTCATTCGAGATTTCTAAATCCAAACCCCTAGTAACGAGGCATTGGCTACCTTAAGAGAGTCATAGTTAATCGTCCCAATTGCTCACCCAGTCTGCCACTTTTTCTTACTGTGGCCAGTCTGCCAGAAGCGATGTGTCACTCGATGTGTATCTTAAGAGATTCATCGTTACTCCCTCCATAGGTTACTCGTATTCTCTGATTCAATACCTCTCGTGACGAAACATTGGCTTTCTTAATAGTGCTATACTTCTTCCTCCCAGTTGCTCACACACGTTACTACTTTTTGTGTACTTGCCAGTCTGCCAGAAGCGATATGTCACTAGTTGTGTATCAAAAAAGAGTCATCGTTTCACCTCCTAGGGTTTATTCGAGATTTCTTAATCCAAACCCCTAGTAACGAGGCATTGGCTACCTTAAGAGAGTCATAGTTACTCGTCCCAATTGCTCACCCAGTCTGCCACTTTTTCTTACTGTGGCCAGTCTGCCAGAAGCGATATGTCACTCGTTGTGTATCTTAAGAGATTCATCGTTACTCCCTCCATAGGTTACTCGTATTCTCTGATTCAATATAGCTCGTGACGAATCACTGGCTTTCTTAATAGTGCCATACTTCTTCCTCCCAGTTGCTTACACAGTTAACTACTTTTTGTGTACTTGCCAGTCTGCCAGAAGCGATATGTCAGTAGTTGTGTATCATAAAAGAGTAATCGTTTCACCTCCTAGGGGTTATTCGAGATTTCTTAATCCAAACCCCTAGTAACGAGGCATTGGCTACCTTAAGAGAGTCATAGTTACTCGTCCCAATTGCTCACTCAGTCTGCCACTTTTTCTTACTGTGGCCAGTCTGCCAGAAGCGATATGTCACACGTTGTGTATCTTAAGAGATTCATCGTTACTCCTTCCATAGTTTACTGGTATTCTCTGATTCAATACCTCCCGTGACGAAACATTGGCTTTCTTATTAGTGCCATACTTCTTCCTCCCAGTTGCTCACACAGTTTACTACTTTTTGTGTACTTGCCAGTCTGCCAGAAGCGATATGTCACTCGTTGTGTATCTTAAGAGATTCATTGTTACTCCCTCCATAGGTTACTCGTATTCTCTGATTCAATATATCTCGTGACGAATCACTGGCTTTCTTAATAGTGCCATACTTCTTCCTCCCAGTTGCTCACACAGTTTACTACTTTTTGTGTACTTGCCAGTCTGCCAGAAGCGATATGTCACTAGTTGTGTATCATAAAAGAGTCATCGTTTCTCCTCCTAGGGGTTATTCGAGATTTCTTAATCCAAACCCCTAGTAACGAGGCACTGGCTACCTTAAGAGAGTCATAGTTACTCGTCCCAATTGCTCACCCAGTCTGCCACTTTTTCTTACTGTGGCCAGTCTGCCAGAAGCGATATGTCACTCGTTGTGTATCTTAAGAGATTCATCGTTACTCCCTCCATAGGTTACTCGTATTCTCTGATTCAATACCTCTCGTGACGAAACATTGGCTTTCTTAATAGTGCCATACTTCTTCCTCCCAGTTGCTCACACAGTTTACTACTTTTTGTGAACTTGCCAGTCTGCCAGAAGCGATATGTCACTAGTTGTGTATCAAAAAAGAGTCATCGTTTCACCTCCTAGGGATTATTCGAGATTTCTTAATCCAAACCCCTAGTAATGAGGCATTGGCTACCTTAAGAGAGTCATAGTTACTCGTCCCAATTGCTCACCCAGTCTGCAACTTTTTCTTACTGTGGCCAGTCTGCCAGAAGCGATATGTCACTCGTTGTGTATATTAAGAGATTCATCGTTACTCCCTCCATAGGTTACTCGTAATCTCTGATTCAATATATCTCGTGACGAATCACTGGCTTTCTTAATAGTGCCATACTTCTTCCTCCCAGTTGCTCACACAGTTTACTACTTTTTGTGTACTTGCCAGTCTGCCAGAAGCGATATGTCAGTAGTTGTATATCATAAAAGAGTAATCGTTTCACCTCCTAGGGATTATTCGAGATTTCTTAATCCAAACCCCTAGTAACGAGGCATTGGCTACCTTAAGAGAGTCATAGTTACTCGTCCCAATTGCTCACCCAGTCTGCCACTTTTTCTTACTGTGGCCAGTCTGCCAGAAGCGATATGTCACTCGTTGTGTATCTTAAGAGATTCATCGTTACTCCTTCCATAGGTTACTGGTATTCTCTGATTCAATACCTCCTGTGACGAAACATTGGCTTTCTTAATAGTGCCATACTTCTTCCTCCCAGTTGCTCACACAGTTTACTACTTTTTGTGTAGTTTTTGTCTGCCAGAAACTATAATTCACTAGTTGTGTATCATAAAAGAGTCATCGTTTCTCCTCCTGGGGGTCATTCGAGATTTCTTAATCCAAACCCCTAGTAACGAGGCATTGGCTACCTTAAGAAAGTCATAGTTACTCGTCCCAATTGCTCACCCAGTCTGCCACTTTTTCTTACTGTGGCCAGTCTGCCAGAAGCGATATGTCACTCGTTGTGTATCTTAAGAGATTCATCGTTACTCCCTCCATAGGTTACTCGTATTCTCTGATTCAATACCTCTCGTGACGAAACATTGGCTTTCTTAATAGTGCCATACTTCTTCCTCCCAGTTGCTCACACAGTTTACTACTTTTTGTGTACTTGCCAGTCTGCCAGAAACGATATGTCACTAGTTGTGTATCAAAAAAGAGTCATCGTTTCACCTCCTAGGGTTTATTCGAGATTTCTTAATCCAAACCCCTAGTAACGAGGCATTGGCTACCTTAAGAGAGTCATAGTTACTCGTCCCAATTGCTCACCCAGTCTGCCACTTTTTCTTACTGTGGCCAGTCTGCCAGAAGCGATATGTCACTCGTTGTGTATCTTAAGAGATTCATCGTTACTCCCTCCTTAGGTTACTCGTATTCTCTGATTCAATACCTCTCGTGACGAAACATTGGATTTCTTAATAGTGCCATACTTCTTCCTCCCAGTTGCTCACACAGTTTACTACTTTTTGTGTACTTGCCAGTCTGCCAGAAGCGATATGTCAGCAGTTGTGTATCATAAAAGAGTAATCGTTTCACCTCCTAGGGGTTATTCGAGATTTCTTAATCCAAACCCCTAGTAACGAGGCATTGGCTACCTTAAGAGAGTCATAGTTACTCGTCCCAATTGCTCACGCAGTCTGCCACTTTTTCTTACTGTGGCCAGTCTGCCAGAAGCGATATGTCACTCGTTGTGTATCTTAAGAGATTCATCGTTACTCCTTCCATAGGTTACTGGTATTCTCTGATTCAATACCTCTCGTGACGAAAAATACGCTATCTTAATAGTGCAATACTTCTTCCTCCCTGTTGCTCACACAGTCTACTACTTTTTGTGTAGTTTTTGTCTGCCAGGAACTATAATTCACTAGTTGTGTATCATAAAAGTGTCATCGTTTCTCCTCCTAGAGGTCATTCGATATTTGTTAATCCAAACCCCTATTAACGAGGCATTGGCTACCTTAAGAGAGTCTTAGTTACTCGTCCCAATTGCTCACCCAGTCTGCCACTTTTTCTTACTGTGGCCAGTCTGCCAGAAGCGATATGTCACTCGTTGTGTATCTTAAGAGATTCATCGTTACTCCTTCCATAGGTTACTGGTATTCTCTGATTCAATACCTCTCGTGACGAAACATTGGCTTTCTTAATAGTGCAATACTTCTTCCTCCCAGTTGCTCACACAGTCTACTACTTTTTGTGTAGTTTTTGTCTGCCAGAAACTATAATTCACTAGTTGTGTATCATAAAAGAGTCATCGTTTCTCCTCCTAGGGGTTATTCGAGATTTCTTAATCCAAACCCCTAGTAACGAGGCATTGGCTACCTTAAGAGAGTCATAGTTACTTGTCCCAATTGCTCACCTAGTCTGCCACTTTTTCTTACTGTGGCCAGTCTGCCAGAAGCGATATGTCACTCGTTGTGTATCTTAAGAGATTCATCGTTACTCCTTCCATAGGTTACTGGTATTCTCTGATTCAATACCTCTCGTGACGAAACATTGGATTTCTTAATAGTGCCATACTTCTTCCTCCAGTTGCTCACACAGTTTACTACTTTTTGTGTACTTGCCAGTCTGCCAGAAGCGATATGTCACTAGTTGTGTATCATAAAAGAGTCATCGTTTCTCCTCCTAGGGGTCATTCGAGATTTCTTAATCCAAACCCCTAGTAACGAGGCATTGGCTACCTTAAGAGAGTCATAGTTACTCGTCCCAATTGCTCACCGAGTCTGCCACTTTTTCTTACTGTGGCCAGTCTGCCAGAAGCGATATGTCACTCGTTGTGTATCTTAAGAGATTCATTGTTACTCCCTCCATAGGTTACTCGTATTCTCTGATTCAATATATCTCGTGACGAATCACTGGCTTTCTTAATAGTGCCATACTTCTTCCTCCCAGTTGCTCACACAGTTTACTACATTTGTGTACTTGCCAGTCTGCCAGAAGCGATATGTCACTAGTTGTGTATCATAAAAGAGTCATCGTTTCTCCTCCTAGGGGTTATTCGAGATTTCTTAATCCAAACCCCTAGTAACGAGGCACTGGCTACCTTAAGAGAGTCATAGTTACTCGTCCCAATTGCTCACCCAGTCTGCCACTTTTTCTTACTGTGGCCAGTCTGCCAGAAGCGATATGTCACTCGTTGTGTATCTTAAGAGATTCATCGTTACTCCCTCCATAGGTTACTCGTATTCTCTGATTCAATACCTCTCGTGACGAAACATTGGCTTTCTTAATAGTGCCATACTTCTTCCTCCCAGTTGCTCACACAGTTTACTACTTTTTGTGAACTTGCCAGTCTGCCAGAAGCGATATGTCACTAGTTGTGTATCAAAAAAGAGTCATCGTTTCACCTCCTAGGGATTATTCGAGATATCTTAATCCAAACCCCTAGTAACGAGGCATTGGCTACCTTAAGAGGGTCATAGTTACTCGTCCCAATTGCTCACCCAGTCTGCAACTTTTTCTTACTGTGGCCAGTCTGCCAGAAGCGATATGTCACTCGTTGTGTATATTAAGAGATTCATCGTTACTCCCTCCATAGGTTACTCGTATTCTCTGATTCAATATATCTCGTGACGAATCACTGGCTTTCTTAATAGTGCCATACTTCTTCCTCCCAGTTGCTCACACAGTTTACTACTTTTTGTGTACTTGCCAGTCTGCCAGAAGCGATATGTCAGTAGTTGTGTATCATAAAAGAGTAATCGTTTCACCTCCTAGGGATTATTCCAGATTTCTTAATCCAAACCCCTAGTAACGAGGCATTGGCTACCTTAAGAGAGTCATAGTTACTCGTCCCAATTGCTCACGCAGTCTGCCACTTTTTCTTACTGTGGCCAGTCTGCCAGAAGCGATATGTCACTCGTTGTGTATCTTAAGAGATTCATCGTTACTCCTTCCATAGGTTACTGGTATTCTCTGATTCAATACCTCTCGTGACGAAACATTGGCTTTCTTAATAGTGCCATACTTCTTCCTCCCAGTTGCTCACACAGTCTACTACTTTTTGTGTAGTTTTTGTCTGCCAGAACCTATAATTCACTAGTTGTGTATCATAAAAGAGTCATCGTTTCTCCTCCTGGGGGTCATTCGAGATTTCTTGATCCAAACCCCTAGTAACGAGGCATTGGCTACCTTAAGAAAGTCATAGTTACTCGTCCCAATTGCTCACCCAGTCTGCCACTTTTTCTTACTGTGGCCAGTCTGCCAGAAGCGATATGTCACTCGTTGTGTATCTTAAGAGATTCATCGTTACTCCATCCATAGGTTACTGGTATTCTCTGATTCAATACCTCTCGTGACGAAACATTGGCTTTCTTAATAGTGCCATACTTCTTCCTCCCAGTTGCTCACACAGTCTACTACTTTTTGTGTAGTTTTTGTCTGCCAGAAACTATAATTCACTAGTTGTGTATCATAAAAGAGTCATCGTTTCTCCTCCTAGGGGTCATTCGAGATTTCTAAATCCAAACCCCTAGTAACGAGGCATTGGCTACCTTAAGAGAGTCATAGTTAATCGTCCCAATTGCTCACCCAGTCTGCCACTTTTTCTTACTGTGGCCAGTCTGCCAGAAGCGATGTGTCACTCGATGTGTATCTTAAGAGATTCATCGTTACTCCCTCCATAGGTTACTCGTATTCTCTGATTCAATACCTCTCGTGACGAAACATTGGCTTTCTTAATAGTGCTATACTTCTTCCTCCCAGTTGCTCACACACGTTACTACTTTTTGTGTACTTGCCAGTCTGCCAGAAGCGATATGTCACTAGTTGTGTATCAAAAAAGAGTCATCGTTTCACCTCCTAGGGTTTATTCGAGATTTCTTAATCCAAACCCCTAGTAACGAGGCATTGGCTACCTTAAGAGAGTCATAGTTACTCGTCCCAATTGCTCACCCAGTCTGCCACTTTTTCTTACTGTGGCCAGTCTGCCAGAAGCGATATGTCACTCGTTGTGTATCTTAAGAGATTCATCGTTACTCCCTCCATAGGTTACTCGTATTCTCTGATTCAATATAGCTCGTGACGAATCACTGGCTTTCTTAATAGTGCCATACTTCTTCCTCCTAGTTGCTTACACAGTTAACTACTTTTTGTGTACTTGCCAGTCTGCCAGAAGCGATATGTCAGTAGTTGTGTATCATAAAAGAGTAATCGTTTCACCTCCTAGGGGTTATTCGAGATTTCTTAATCCAAACCCCTAGTAACGAGGCATTGGCTACCTTAAGAGAGTCATAGTTACTCGTCCCAATTGCTCACTCAGTCTGCCACTTTTTCTTACTGTGGCCAGTCTGCCAGAAGCGATATGTCACACGTTGTGTATCTTAAGAGATTCATCGTTACTCCTTCCATAGTTTACTGGTATTCTCTGATTCAATACCTCCCGTGACGAAACATTGGCTTTCTTATTAGTGCCATACTTCTTCCTCCCAGTTGCTCACACAGTTTACTACTTTTTGTGTACTTGCCAGTCTGCCAGAAGCGATATGTCACTCGTTGTGTATCTTAAGAGATTCATTGTTACTCCCTCCATAGGTTACTCGTATTCTCTGATTCAATATATCTCGTGACGAATCACTGGCTTTCTTAATAGTGCCATACTTCTTCCTCCCAGTTGCTCACACAGTTTACTACTTTTTGTGTACTTGCCAGTCTGCCAGAAGCGATATGTCACTAGTTGTGTATCATAAAAGAGTCATCGTTTCTCCTCCTAGGGGTTATTCGAGATTTCTTAATCCAAACCCCTAGTAACGAGGCACTGGCTACCTTAAGAGAGTCATAGTTACTCGTCCCAATTGCTCACCCAGTCTGCCACTTTTCTTACTGTGGCCAGTCTGCCAGAAGCGATATGTCACTCGTTGTGTATCTTAAGAGATTCATCGTTACTCCCTCCATAGGTTACTCGTATTCTCTGATTCAATACCTCTCGTGACGAAACATTGGCTTTCTTAATAGTGCCATACTTCTTCCTCCCAGTTGCTCACACAGTTTACTACTTTTTGTGAACTTGCCAGTCTGCCAGAAGCGATATGTCACTAGTTGTGTATCAAAAAAGAGTCATCGTTTCACCTCCTAGGGATTATTCGAGATTTCTTAATCCAAACCCCTAGTAATGAGGCATTGGCTACCTTAAGAGAGTCATAGTTACTCGTCCCAATTGCTCACCCAGTCTGCAACTTTTTCTTACTGTGGCCAGTCTGCCAGAAGCGATATGTCACTCGTTGTGTATATTAAGAGATTCATCGTTACTCCCTCCATAGGTTACTCGTAATCTCTGATTCAATATATCTCGTGACGAATCACTGGCTTTCTTAATAGTGCCATACTTCTTCCTCCCAGTTGCTCACACAGTTTACTACTTTTTGTGTACTTGCCAGTCTGCCAGAAGCGATATGTCAGTAGTTGTATATCATAAAAGAGTAATCGTTTCACCTCCTAGGGATTATTCGAGATTTCTTAATCCAAACCCCTAGTAACGAGGCATTGGCTACCTTAAGAGAGTCATAGTTACTCGTCCCAATTGCTCACCCAGTCTGCCACTTTTTCTTACTGTGGCCAGTCTGCCAGAAGCGATATGTCACTCGTTGTGTATCTTAAGAGATTCATCGTTACTCCTTCCATAGGTTACTGGTATTCTCTGATTCAATACCTCCCGTGACGAAACATTGGCTTTCTTAATAGTGCCATACTTCTTCCTCCCAGTTGCTCACACAGTTTACTACTTTTTGTGTAGTTTTTGTCTGCCAGAAACTATAATTCACTAGTTGTGTATCATAAAAGAGTCATCGTTTCTCCTCCTGGGGGTCATTCGAGATTTCTTAATCCAAACCCCTAGTAACGAGGCATTGGCTACCTTAAAAAAGTCATAGTTACTCGTCCCAATTGCTCACCCAGTCTGCCACTTTTTCTTACTGTGGCCAGTCTGCCAGAAGCGATATGTCACTCGTTGTGTATCTTAAGAGATTCATCGTTACTCCCTCCATAGGTTACTCGTATTCTCTGATTCAATACCTCTCGTGACGAAACATTGGCTTTCTTAATAGTGCCATACTTCTTCCTCCCAGTTGCTCACACAGTTTACTACTTTTTGTGTACTTGCCAGTCTGCCAGAAACGATATGTCACTAGTTGTGTATCAAAAAAGAGTCATCGTTTCACCTCCTAGGGTTTATTCGAGATTTCTTAATCCAAACCCCTAGTAACGAGGCATTGGCTACCTTAAGAGAGTCATAGTTACTCGTCCCAATTGCTCACCCAGTCTGCCACTTTTTCTTACTGTGGCCAGTCTGCCAGAAGCGATATGTCACTCGTTGTGTATCTTAAGAGATTCATCGTTACTCCCTCCATAGGTTACTCGTATTCTCTGATTCAATATAGCTCGTGACGAATCACTGGCTTTCTTAATAGTGCCATACTTCTTCCTCCTAGTTGCTTACACAGTTAACTACTTTTTGTGTACTTGCCAGTCTGCCAGAAGCGATATGTCAGTAGTTGTGTATCATAAAAGAGTAATCGTTTCACCTCCTAGGGGTTATTCGAGATTTCTTAATCCAAACCCCTAGTAACGAGGCATTGGCTACCTTAAGAGAGTCATAGTTACTCGTCCCAATTGCTCACTCAGTCTGCCACTTTTTCTTACTGTGGCCAGTCTGCCAGAAGCGATATGTCACACGTTGTGTATCTTAAGAGATTCATCGTTACTCCTTCCATAGTTTACTGGTATTCTCTGATTCAATACCTCCCGTGACGAAACATTGGCTTTCTTATTAGTGCCATACTTCTTCCTCCCAGTTGCTCACACAGTCTACTACTTTTTGTGTAGTTTTTGTCTGCCAGAACCTATAATTCACTAGTTGTGTATCATAAAAGAGTCATCGTTTCTCCTCCTGGGGGTCATTCGAGATTTCTTAATCCAAACCCCTAGTAACGAGGCATTGGCTACCTTAAGAAAGTCATAGTTACTCGTCCCAATTGCTCACCCAGTCTGCCACTTTTTCTTACTGTGGCTAGTCTGCCAGAAGCGATATGTCACTCGTTGTGTATCTTAAGAGATTCATCGTTACTCCATCCATAGGTTACTGGTATTCTCTGATTCAATACCTCTCGTGACGAAACATTGGCTTTCTTAATAGTGCCATACTTCTTCCTCCCAGTTGCTCACACAGTCTACTACTTTTTGTGTAGTTTTTGTCTGCCAGAAACTATAATTCACTAGTTGTGTATCATAAAAGAGTCATCGTTTCTCCTCCTAGGGGTCATTCGAGATTTCTAAATCCAAACCCCTAGTAACGAGGCATTGGCTACCTTAAGAGAGTCATAGTTAATCGTCCCAATTGCTCACCCAGTCTGCCACTTTTTCTTACTGTGGCCAGTCTGCCAGAAGCGATGTGTCACTCGATGTGTATCTTAAGAGATTCATCGTTACTCCCTCCATAGGTTACTCGTATTCTCTGATTCAATACCTCTCGTGACGAAACATTGGCTTTCTTAATAGTGCTATACTTCTTCCTCCCAGTTGCTCACACACGTTACTACTTTTTGTGTACTTGCCAGTCTGCCAGAAGCGATATGTCACTAGTTGTGTATCAAAAAAGAGTCATCGTTTCACCTCCTAGGGTTTATTCGAGATTTCTTAATCCAAACCCCTAGTAACGAGGCATTGGCTACCTTAAGAGAGTCATAGTTACTCGTCCCAATTGCTCACCCAGTCTGCCACTTTTTCTTACTGTGGCCAGTCTGCCAGAAGCGATATGTCACTCGTTGTGTATCTTAAGAGATTCATCGTTACTCCCTCCATAGGTTACTCGTATTCTCTGATTCAATATAGCTCGTGACGAATCACTGGCTTTCTTAATAGTGCCATACTTCTTCCTCCTAGTTGCTTACACAGTTAACTACTTTTTGTGTACTTGCCAGTCTGCCAGAAGCGATATGTCAGTAGTTGTGTATCATAAAAGAGTAATCGTTTCACCTACTAGGGGTTATTCGAGATTTCTTAATCCAAACCCCTAGTAACGAGGCATTGGCTACCTTAAGAGAGTCATAGTTACTCGTCCCAATTGCTCACTCAGTCTGCCACTTTTTCTTACTGTGGCCAGTCTGCCAGAAGCGATATGTCACACGTTGTGTATCTTAAGAGATTCATCGTTACTCCTTCCATAGTTTACTGGTATTCTCTGATTCAATACCTCCCGTGACGAAACATTGGCTTTCTTATTAGTGCCATACTTCTTCCTCCCAGTTGCTCACACAGTTTACTACTTTTTGTGTACTTGCCAGTCTGCCAGAAGCGATATGTCACTCGTTGTGTATCTTAAGAGATTCATTGTTACTCCCTCCATAGGTTACTCGTATTCTCTGATTCAATATATCTCGTGACGAATCACTGGCTTTCTTAATAGTGCCATACTTCTTCCTCCCAGTTGCTCACACAGTTTACTACTTTTTGTGTACTTGCCAGTCTGCCAGAAGCGATATGTCACTAGTTGTGTATCATAAAAGAGTCATCGTTTCTCCTCCTAGGGGTTATTCGAGATTTCTTAATCCAAACCCCTAGTAACGAGGCACTGGCTACCTTAAGAGAGTCATAGTTACTCGTCCCAATTGCTCACCCAGTCTGCCACTTTTTCTTACTGTGGCCAGTCTGCCAGAAGCGATATGTCACTCGTTGTGTATCTTAAGAGATTCATCGTTACTCCCTCCATAGGTTACTCGTATTCTCTGATTCAATACCTCTCGTGACGAAACATTGGCTTTCTTAATAGTGCCATACTTCTTCCTCCCAGTTGCTCACACAGTTTACTACTTTTTGTGAACTTGCCAGTCTGCCAGAAGCGATATGTCACTAGTTGTGTATCAAAAAAGAGTCATCGTTTCACCTCCTAGGGATTATTCGAGATTTCTTAATCCAAACCCCTAGTAATGAGGCATTGGCTACCTTAAGAGAGTCATAGTTACTCGTCCCAATTGCTCACCCAGTCTGCAACTTTTTCTTACTGTGGCCAGTCTGCCAGAAGCGATATGTCACTCGTTGTGTATATTAAGAGATTCATCGTTACTCCCTCCATAGGTTACTCGTAATCTCTGATTCAATATATCTCGTGACGAATCACTGGCTTTCTTAATAGTGCCATACTTCTTCCTCCCAGTTGCTCACACAGTTTACTACTTTTTGTGTACTTGCCAGTCTGCCAGAAGCGATATGTCAGTAGTTGTATATCATAAAAGAGTAATCGTTTCACCTCCTAGGGATTATTCGAGATTTCTTAATCCAAACCCCTAGTAACGAGGCATTGGCTACCTTAAGAGAGTCATAGTTACTCGTCCCAATTGCTCACCCAGTCTGCCACTTTTTCTTACTGTGGCCAGTCTGCCAGAAGCGATATGTCACTCGTTGTGTATCTTAAGAGATTCATCGTTACTCCTTCCATAGGTTACTGGTATTCTCTGATTCAATACCTCCCGTGACGAAACATTGGCTTTCTTAATAGTGCCATACTTCTTCCTCCCAGTTGCTCACACAGTTTACTACTTTTTGTGTAGTTTTTGTCTGCCAGAAACTATAATTCACTAGTTGTGTATCATAAAAGAGTCATCGTTTCTCCTCCTGGGGGTCATTCGAGATTTCTTAATCCAAACCCCTAGTAACGAGGCATTGGCTACCTTAAAAAAGTCATAGTTACTCGTCCCAATTGCTCACCCAGTCTGCCACTTTTTCTTACTGTGGCCAGTCTGCCAGAAGCGATATGTCACTCGTTGTGTATCTTAAGAGATTCATCGTTACTCCCTCCATAGGTTACTCGTATTCTCTGATTCAATACCTCTCGTGACGAAACATTGGCTTTCTTAATAGTGCCATACTTCTTCCTCCCAGTTGCTCACACAGTTTACTACTTTTTGTGTACTTGCCAGTCTGCCAGAAACGATATGTCACTAGTTGTGTATCAAAAAAGAGTCATCGTTTCACCTCCTAGGGTTTATTCGAGATTTCTTAATCCAAACCCCTAGTAACGAGGCATTGGCTACCTTAAGAGAGTCATAGTTACTCGTCCCAATTGCTCACCCAGTCTGCCACTTTTTCTTACTGTGGCCAGTCTGCCAGAAGCGATATGTCACTCGTTGTGTATCTTAAGAGATTCATCGTTACTCCCTCCTTAGGTTACTCGTATTCTCTGATTCAATACCTCTCGTGACGAAACATTGGATTTCTTAATAGTGCCATACTTCTTCCTCCCAGTTGCTCACACAGTTTACTACTTTTTGTGTACTTGCCAGTCTGCCAGAAGCGATAAGTCACTAGTTGTGTATCATAAAAGAGTCATCGTTTCTCCTCCTAGGGGTCATTCGAGATTTCTTAATCCAAACCCCTAGTAACGAGGCATTGGCTACCTTAAGAGAGTCATAGTTACTCGTCCCAATTGCTCACCGAGTCTGCCACTTTTCTTACTGTGGGCAGTCTGCCAGAAGCGATATGTCACTCGTTGTGTATCTTAAGAGATTCATTGTTACTCC
The DNA here is from genome assembly GCF_023897955.1 of Schistocerca gregaria. Classification (NCBI taxonomy): domain Eukaryota; kingdom Metazoa; phylum Arthropoda; class Insecta; order Orthoptera; family Acrididae; genus Schistocerca; species Schistocerca gregaria. Next base: position 7,546,958 of record NW_026061786.1, read on the forward strand.
CTCCATAGGTTACTCGTATTCTCTGATTCAATATATCTCGTGACGAATCACTGGCTTTCTTAATAGTGCCATACTTCTTCCTCCCAGTTGCTCACACAGTTTACTACTTTTTGTGTACTTGCCAGTCTGCCAGAAGCGATATGTCACTAGTTGTGTATCATAAAAGAGTCATCGTTTCTCCTCCTAGGGGTTATACGAGATTTCTTAATCCAAACCCCTAGTAACGAGGCACTGGCTACCTTAAGAGAGTCATAGTTACTCGTCCCAATTGCTCACCCAGTCTGCCACTTTTTCTTACTGTGGCCAGTCTGCCAGGAGCGATATGTCACTCGTTGTGTATCTTAAGAGATTCATCGTTACTCCCTCCATAGGTTACTCGTATTCTCTGATTCAATACCTCTCGTGACGAAACATTGGCTTTCTTAATAGTGCCATACTTCTTCCTCCCAGTTGCTCACACAGTTTACTACTTTTTGTGAACTTGCCAGTCTGCCAGAAGCGATATGTCAGTAGTTGTGTATCAAAAAAGAGTCATCGTTTCACCTCCTAGGGATTATTCGAGATTTCTTAATCCAAACCCCTAGTAACGAGGCATTGGCTACCTTAAGAGAGTCATAGTTACTCGTCCCAATTGCTCACCCAGTCTGCAACTTTTTCTTACTGTGGCCAGTCTGCCAGAAGCGATATGTCACTCGTTGTGTATATTACGAGATTCGTCGTTACTCCCTCCATAGGTTACTCGTATTCTCTGATTCAATATATCTCGTGACGAATCACTGGCTTTCTTAATAGTGCCATACTTCTTCCTCCCAGTTGCTCACACAGTTTACTACTTTTTGTGTACTTGCCAGTCTGCCAGAAGCGATATGTCAGTAGTTGTGTATCATAAAAGAGTAATCGTTTCACCTCCTAGGGATTATTCGAGATTTCTTAATCCAAACCCCTAGTAACGAGGCATTGGCTACCTTAAGAGAGTCATAGTTACTCGTCCCAATTGCTCACCCAGTCTGCCACTTTTTCTTACTGTGGCCAGTCTGCCAGAAGCGATATGTCACTCGTTGTGTATCTTAAGAGATTCATCGTTACTCCTTCCATAGGTTACTGGTATTCTCTGATTCAATACCTCTCGTGACGAATCATTGGCTTTCTTAATAGTGCCATACTTCTTCCTCCCAGTTGCTCACACAGTCTACTACTTTTTGTGTAGTTTTTGTCTGCCAGAAACTATAATTCACTAGTTGTGTATCATAAAAGAGTCATCGTTTCTCCTCCTAGGGGTCATTCGAGATTTCTAAATCCAAACCCCTAGTAACGAGGCATTGGCTACCTTAAGAGAGTCATAGTTACTCGTCCCAATTGCTCACCCAGTCTGCCACTTTTTCTTACTGTGGCCAGTCTGCCAGAAGCGATATGTCACTCGTTGTGTATCTTAAGAGATTCATCGTTACTCCTTCCATAGGTTACTGGTATTCTCTGATTCAATACCTCTCGTGACGAATCATTGGCTTTCTTAATAGTGCCATACTTCTTCCTCCCAGTTGCTCACACAGTTTACTACATTTGTGTACTTGCCAGTCTGCCAGAAGCGATATGTCACTAGTTGTGTATCATAAAAGAGTCATCGTTTCTCCTCCTAGGGGTTATTCGAGATTTCTTAATCCAAACCCCTAGTAACGAGGCACTGGCTACCTTAAGAGAGTCATAGTTACTCGTCCCAATTGCTCACCCAGTCTGCCACTTTTTCTTACTGTGGCCAGTCTGCCAGAAGCGATATGTCACTCGTTGTGTATCTTAAGAGATTCATCGTTACTCCCTCCATAGGTTACTCGTATTCTCTGATTCAATACCTCTCGTGACGAAACATTGGCTTTCTTAATAGTGACATACTTCTTCCTCCCAGTTGCTCACACAGTTTACTACTTTTTGTGAACTTGCCAGTCTGCCAGAAGCGATATGTCACTAGTTGTGTATCAAAAAAGAGTCATCGTTTCACCTCCTAGGGATTATTCGAGATATCTTAATCCAAACCCCTAGTAACGAGGCATTGGCTACCTTAAGAGAGTCATAGTTACTCGTCCCAATTGCTCACCCAGTCTGCAACTTTTTCTTACTGTGGCCAGTCTGCCAGAAGCGATATGTCACTCGTTGTGTATATTAAGAGATTCATCGTTACTCCCTCCATAGGTTACTCGTATTCTCTGATTCAATATATCTCGTGACGAATCACTGGCTTTCTTAATAGTGCCATACTTCTTCCTCCCAGTTGCTCACACAGTTTACTACTTTTTGTGTACTTGCCAGTCTGCCAGAAGCGATATGTCAGTAGTTGTGTATCATAAAAGAGTAATCGTTTCACCTCCTAGGGATTATTCGAGATTTCTTAATCCAAACCCCTAGTAACGAGGCATTGGCTACCTTAAGAGAGTCATAGTTACTCGTCCCAATTGCTCACCCAGTCTGCCACTTTTTCTTACTGTGGCCAGTCTGCCAGAAGCGATATGTCACTCGTTGTGTATCTTAAGAGATTCATCGTTACTCCTTCCATAGGTTACTGGTTATCTCTGATTCAATACCTCTCGTGACGAATCATTGGCTTTCTTAATAGTGCCATACTTCTTCCTCCCAGTTGCTCACACAGTTTACTACTTTTTGTGTACTTGCCAGTCTGCCAGAAGCGATATGTCACTAGTTGTGTATCAAAAAAGAGTCATCGTTTCACCTCCTAGGGTTTATTCGAGATTTCTTAATCCAAACCCCTAGTAACGAGGCATTGGCTACCTTAAGAGAGTCATAGTTACTCGTCCCAATTGCTCACGCAGTCTGCCACTTTTTCTTACTGTGGCCAGTCTGCCAGAAGCGATATGTCACTCGTTGTGTATCTTAAGAGATTCATCGTTACTCCGTCCATAGGTTACTCGTATTCTCTGATTCAATATATCTCGTGACGAATCACTGGCTTTCTTAATAGTGCCATACTTCTTCCTCCCAGTTGCTCACACAGTTTACTACTTTTTGTGTACTTGCCAGTCTGCCAGAAGCGATATGTCAGTAGTTGTGTATCATAAAAGAGTAATCGTTTCACCTTCTAGGGGTTATTCGAGATTTCTTAATCCAAACCCCTAGTAACGAGGCATTGGCTACCTTAAGAGAGTCATAGTTACTCGTCCCAATTGCTCACTAAGTCTGCCACTTTTTCTTACTGTGGCCAGTCTGCCAGAAGTGATATGTCACACGTTGTGTATCTTAAAAGATTCATCGTTACTCCTTCCATAGTTTACTGGTATTCTCTGATTCAATACCTCCCGTGACGAAACATTGGCTTTCTTAATAGTGCCATACTTCTTCCTCCCAGTTGCTCACACAGTCTACTACTTTTTGTGTAGTTTTTGTCTGCCAGAAACTATAATTCACTAGTTGTGTATCATAAAAGAGTCATCGTTTCTCCTCCTGGGGGTCATTCGAGATTTCTTAATCCAAACCCCTAGTAACGAGGCATTGGCTACCTTAAGAGAGTCATAGTTAATCGTCCCAATTGCTCACCCAGTCTGCCACTTTTTCTTACTGTGGCCAGTCTGCCAGAAGAGATGTGTCACTCGATGTGTATCTTAAGAGATTCATCGTTACTCCCTCCATAGGTTACTCGTATTCTCTGATTCAATACCTCTCTTGACGAAACATTGGCTTTCTTAATAGTGCCATACTTCTTCCTCCCAGTTGCTCACACAGTTTACTACTTTTTGTGTACTTGCCAGTCTGCCAGAAGCGATATGTCACTAGTTGTGTATCATAAAAGAGTCATCGTTTCTCCTCCTAGGGGTTATACGAGATTTCTTAATCCAAACCCCTAGTAACGAGGCACTGGCTACCTTAAGAGAGTCATAGTTACTCGTCCCAATTGCTCACCCAGTCTGCCACTTTTTCTTACTGTGGCCAGTCTGCCAGGAGCGATATGTCACTCGTTGTGTATCTTAAGAGATTCATCGTTACTCCCTCCATAGGTTACTCGTATTCTCTGATTCAATACCTCTCGTGACGAAACATTGGCTTTCTTAATAGTGCCATACTTCTTCCTCCCAGTTGCTCACACAGTTTACTACTTTTTGTGAACTTGCCAGTCTGCCAGAAGCGATATGTCAGTAGTTGTGTATCAAAAAAGAGTCATCGTTTCACCTCCTAGGGATTATTCGAGATTTCTTAATCCAAACCCCTAGTAACGAGGCATTGGCTACCTTAAGAGAGTCATAGTTACTCGTCCCAATTGCTCACCCAGTCTGCAACTTTTTCTTACTGTGGCCAGTCTGCCAGAAGCGATATGTCACTCGTTGTGTATATTACGAGATTCGTCGTTACTCCCTCCATAGGTTACTCGTATTCTCTGATTCAATATATCTCGTGACGAATCACTGGCTTTCTTAATAGTGCCATACTTCTTCCTCCCAGTTGCTCACACAGTTTACTACTTTTTGTGTACTTGCCAGTCTGCCAGAAGCGATATGTCAGTAGTTGTGTATCATAAAAGAGTAATCGTTTCACCTCCTAGGGATTATTCGAGATTTCTTAATCCAAACCCCTAGTAACGAGGCATTGGCTACCTTAAGAGAGTCATAGTAACTCGTCCCAATTGCTCACCCAGTCTGCCACTTTTTCTTACTGTGGCCAGTCTGCCAGAAGCGATATGTCACTCGTTGTGTATCTTAAGAGATTCATCGTTACTCCTTCCATAGGTTACTGGTATTCTCTGATTCAATACCTCTCGTGACGAATCATTGGCTTTCTTAATAGTGCCATACTTCTTCCTCCCAGTTGCTCACACAGTCTACTACTTTTTGTGTAGTTTTTGTCTGCCAGAAACTATAATTCACTAGTTGTGTATCATAAAAGAGTCATCGTTTCTCCTCCTAGGGGTCATTCGAGATTTCTAAATCCAAACCCCTAGTAACGAGGCATTGGCTACCTTAAGAGAGTCATAGTTACTCGTCCCAATTGCTCACCCAGTCTGCCACTTTTTCTTACTGTGGCCAGTCTGCCAGAAGCGATATGTCACTCGTTGTGTATCTTAAGAGATTCATCGTTACTCCTTCCATAGGTTACTGGTATTCTCTGATTCAATACCTCTCGTGACGAATCATTGGCTTTCTTAATAGTGCCATACTTCTTCCTCCCAGTTGCTCACACAGTTTACTACATTTGTGTACTTGCCAGTCTGCCAGAAGCGATATGTCACTAGTTGTGTATCATAAAAGAGTCATCGTTTCTCCTCCTAGGGGTTATTCGAGATTTCTTAATCCAAACCCCTAGTAACGAGGCACTGGCTACCTTAAGAGAGTCATAGTTACTCGTCCCAATTGCTCACCCAGTCTGCCACTTTTTCTTACTGTGGCCAGTCTGCCAGAAGCGATATGTCACTCGTTGTGTATCTTAAGAGATTCATCGTTACTCCCTCCATAGGTTACTCGTATTCTCTGATTCAATACCTCTCGTGACGAAACATTGGCTTTCTTAATAGTGACATACTTCTTCCTCCCAGTTGCTCACACAGTTTACTACTTTTTGTGAACTTGCCAGTCTGCCAGAAGCGATATGTCACTAGTTGTGTATCAAAAAAGAGTCATCGTTTCACCTCCTAGGGATTATTCGAGATATCTTAATCCAAACCCCTAGTAACGAGGCATTGGCTACCTTAAGAGAGTCATAGTTACTCGTCCCAATTGCTCACCCAGTCTGCAACTTTTTCTTACTGTGGCCAGTCTGCCAGAAGCGATATGTCACTCGTTGTGTATATTAAGAGATTCATCGTTACTCCCTCCATAGGTTACTCGTATTCTCTGATTCAATATATCTCGTGACGAATCACTGGCTTTCTTAATAGTGCCATACTTCTTCCTCCCAGTTGCTCACACAGTTTACTACTTTTTGTGTACTTGCCAGTCTGCCAGAAGCGATATGTCAGTAGTTGTGTATCATAAAAGAGTAATCGTTTCACCTCCTAGGGATTATTCGAGATTTCTTAATCCAAACCCCTAGTAACGAGGCATTGGCTACCTTAAGAGAGTCATAGTTACTCGTCCCAATTGCTCACCCAGTCTGCCACTTTTTCTTACTGTGGCCAGTCTGCCAGAAGCGATATGTCACTCGTTGTGTATCTTAAGAGATTCATCGTTACTCCTTCCATAGGTTACTGGTATTCTCTGATTCAATACCTCTCGTGACGAATCATTGGCTTTCTTAATAGTGCCATACTTCTTCCTCCCAGTTGCTCACACAGTTTACTACTTTTTGTGTACTTGCCAGTCTGCCAGAAGCGATATGTCACTAGTTGTGTATCAAAAAAGAGTCATCGTTTCACCTCCTAGGGTTTATTCGAGATTTCTTAATCCAAACCCCTAGTAACGAGGCATTGGCTACCTTAAGAGAGTCATAGTTACTCGTCCCAATTGCTCACGCAGTCTGCCACTTTTTCTTACTGTGGCCAGTCTGCCAGAAGCGATATGTCACTCGTTGTGTATCTTAAGAGATTCATCGTTACTCCGTCCATAGGTTACTCGTATTCTCTGATTCAATATATCTCGTGACGAATCACTGGCTTTCTTAATAGTGCCATACTTCTTCCTCCCAGTTGCTCACACAGTTTACTACTTTTTGTGTACTTGCCAGTCTGCCAGAAGCGATATGTCAGTAGTTGTGTATCATAAAAGAGTAATCGTTTCACCTTCTAGGGGTTATTCGAGATTTCTTAATCCAAACCCCTAGTAACGAGGCATTGGCTACCTTAAGAGAGTCATAGTTACTCGTCCCAATTGCTCACTAAGTCTGCCACTTTTTCTTACTGTGGCCAGTCTGCCAGAAGTGATATGTCACACGTTGTGTATCTTAAAAGATTCATCGTTACTCCTTCCATAGTTTACTGGTATTCTCTGATTCAATACCTCCCGTGACGAAACATTGGCTTTCTTAATAGTGCCATACTTCTTCCTCCCAGTTGCTCACACAGTCTACTACTTTTTGTGTAGTTTTTGTCTGCCAGAAACTATAATTCACTAGTTGTGTATCATAAAAGAGTCATCGTTTCTCCTCCTGGGGGTCATTCGAGATTTCTTAATCCAAACCCCTAGTAACGAGGCATTGGCTACCTTAAGAGAGTCATAGTTAATCGTCCCAATTGCTCACCCAGTCTGCCACTTTTTCTTACTGTGGCCAGTCTGCCAGAAGAGATGTGTCACTCGATGTGTATCTTAAGAGATTCATCGTTACTCCCTCCATAGTTTACTGGTATTCTCTGATTCAATACCTCCCGTGACGAAACATTGGCTTTCTTATTAGTGCCATACTTTTTCCTCCCAGTTGCTCACACAGTTTACTACTTTTTGTGTACTTGCCAGTCTGCCAGAAGCGATATGTCACTCGTTGTGTATCTTAAGAGATTCATTGTTACTCCCTCCATAGGTTACTCGTATTCTCTGATTCAATATATCTCGTGACGAATCACTGGCTTTCTTAATAGTGCCATACTTCTTCCTCCCAGTTGCTCACACAGTTTACTACTTTTTGTGTACTTGCCAGTCTGCCAGAAGCGATATGTCACTAGTTGTGTATCATAAAAGAGTCATCGTTTCTCCTCCTAGGGGTTATTCGAGATTTCTTAATCCAAACCCCTAGTAACGAGGCACTGGCTACCATAAGAGAGTCATAGTTACTCGTCCCAATTGCTCACCCAGTCTGCCACTTTTTCTTACTGTGGCCAGTCTGCCAGAAGCGATATGTCACTCGTTGTGTATCTTAAGAGATTCATCGTTACTCCCTCCATAGGTTACTCGTATTCTCTGATTCAATACCTCTCGTGACGAAACATTGGCTTTCTTAATAGTGCCATACATCTTCCTCCCAGTTGCTCACACAGTTTACTACTTTTTGTGAACTTGCCAGTCTGCCAGAAGCGATATGTCACTAGTTGTGTATCAAAAAAGAGTCATCGTTTCACCTCCTAGGGATTATTCGAGATTTCTTAATCCAAACCCCTAGTAACGAGGCATTGGCTACCTTAAGAGAGTCATAGTTACTCGTCCCAATTGCTCACCCAGTCTGCAACTTTTTCTTACTGTGGCCAGTCTGCCAGAAGCGATATGTCACTCGTTGTGTATATTAAGAGATTCATCGTTACTCCCTCCATAGGTTACTCGTATTCTCTGATTCAATATATCTCGTGACGAATCACTGGCTTTCTTAATAGTGCCATACTTCTTCCTCCCAGTTGCTCACACAGTTTACTACTTTTTGTGTACTTGCCAGTCTGCCAGAAGCGATATGTCAGTAGTTGTATATCATAAAAGAGTAATCGTTTCACCTCCTAGGGATTATTCGAGATTTCTTAATCCAAACCCCTAGTAACGAGGCATTGGCTACCTTAAGAGAGTCATAGTTACTCGTCCCAATTGCTCACCCAGTCTGCCACTTTTTCTTACTGTGGCCAGTCTGCCAGAAGCGATATGTCACTCGTTGTGTATCTTAAGAGATTCATCGTTACTCCTTCCATAGGTTACTGGTATTCTCTGTTTCAATACCTCCCATGACGAAACATTGGCTTTCTTAATAGTGCCATACTTCTTCCTCCAAGTTGCTCACACAGTTTACTACTTTTTGTGTAGTTTTTGTCTGCCAGAAACTATAATTCACTAGTTGTGTATCATAAAAGAGTCATCGTTTCTCCTCCTGGGGGTCATTCGAGATTTCTTAATCCAAACCCCTAGTAACGAGGCATTGGCTACCTTAAGAAAGTCATAGTTACTCGTCCCAATTGCTCACCCAGTCTGCCACTTTTTCTTACTGTGGCCAGTCTGCCAGAAGCGATATGTCACTCGTTGTGTATCTTAAGAGATTCATCGTTACTCCCTCCATAGGTTACTCGTATTCTCTGATTCAATACCTCTCGTGACGAAACATTGGCTTTCTTAATAGTGCCATACTTCTTCCTCCCAGTTGCTCACACAGTTTACTACTTTTTGTATACTTGCCAGTCTGCCAGAAACGATATGTCACTAGTTGTGTATCAAAAAAGAGTCATCGTTTCACCTCCTAGGGTTTATTCGAGATTTCTTAATCCAAACCCCTAGTAACGAGGCATTGGCTACCTTAAGAGAGTCATAGTTACTCGTCCCAATTGCTCACCCAGTCTGCCACTTTTTCTTACTGTGGCCAGTTTGCCAGAAGCGATATGTCACTCGTTGTGTATCTTAAGAGATTCATCGTTACTCCCTCCTTAGGTTACTCGTATTCTCTGATTCAATACCTCTCGTGACGAAACATTGGATTTCTTAATAGTGCCATACTTCTTCCTCCCAGTTGCTCACACAGTTTACTACTTTTTGTGTACTTGCCAGTCTGCCAGAAACGATATGTCACTAGTTGTGTATCAAAAGAGAGTCATCGTTTCACCTCCTAGGGTTTATTCGAGATTTCTTAATCCAAACCCCTAGTAACGAGGCATTGGCTACCTTAAGAGAGTCATAGTTACTCGTCCCAATTGCTCACCAAGTCTGCCACTTTTCTTACTGTGGCCAGTCTGCCAGAAGCGATATGTCACTCGTTGTGTATCTTAAGAGATTCATTGTTACTCCCTCCATAGGTTACTCGTATTCTCTGATTCAATATATCTCGTGACGAAACACTGGCTTTCTTAATAGTGCCATACTTCTTCCTCCCAGTTGCTCACACAGTTTACTACTTTTTGTGTACTTGCCAGTCTGCCAGAAGCGATATGTCACTAGTTGTGTATCATAAAAGAGTCATCGTTTCTCCTCCTAGGGGTTATACGAGATTTCTTAATCCAAACCCCTAGTAACGAGGCACTGGCTACCTTAAGAGAGTCATAGTTACTCGTCCCAATTGCTCACCCAGTCTGCCACTTTTTCTTACTGTGGCCAGTCTGCCAGAAGCGATATGTCACTCGTTGTGTATCTTAAGAGATTCATCGTTACTCCCTCCATAGGTTACTCGTATTCTCTGATTCAATACCTCTCGTGACGAAACATTGGCTTTCTTAATAGTGCCATACTTCTTCCTCCCAGTTGCTCACACAGTTTACTACTTTTTGTGAACTTGCCAGTCTGCCAGAAGCGATATGTCACTAGTTGTGTATCAAAAAAGAGTCATCGTTTCACCTCCTAGGGATTATTCGAGATTTCTTAATCCAAACCCCTAGTAACGAGGCATTGGCTACCTTAAGAGAGTCATAGTTACTCGTCCCAATTGCTCACCCAGTCTGCAACTTTTTCTTACTGTGGCCAGTCTGCCAGAAGCGATATGTCACTCGTTGTGTATATTAAGAGATTCATCGTTACTCCCTCCATAGGTTACTCGTATTCTCTGATTCAATATATCTCGTGACGAATCACTGGCTTTCTTAATAGTGCCATACTTCTTCCTCCCAGTTGCTCACACAGTTTACTACTTTTTGTGTACTTGCCAGTCTGCCAGAAGCGATATGTCAGTAGTTGTGTATCATAAAAGAGTAATCGTTTCACCTCCTAGGGATTATTCGAGATTTCTTAATCCAAACCCCTAGTAACGAGGCATTGGCTACCTTAAGAGAGTCATAGTTACTCGTCCCAATTGCTCACCCAGTCTGCCACTTTTTCTTACTGTGGCCAGTCTGCCAGAAGCGATATGTCACTCGTTGTGTATCTTAAGAGATTCATCGTTACTCCTTCCATAGGTTACTGGTATTCTCTGATTCAATACCTCTCGTGACGAATCATTGGCTTTCTTAATAGTGCCATACTTCTTCCTCCCAGTTGCTCACACAGTTTACTACTTTTTGTGTACTTGCCAGTCTGCCAGAAGCGATATGTCACTAGTTGTGTATCAAAAAAGAGTCATCGTTTCACCTCCTAGGGTTTATTCGAGATTTCTTAATCCAAACCCCTAGTAACGAGGCATTGGCTACCTTAAGAGAGTCATAGTTACTCGTCCCAATTGCTCACCCAGTCTGCCTCTTTTTCTTACTGTGGCCAGTCTGCCAGAAGCGATATGTCACTCGTTGTGTATCTTAAGAGATTCATCGTTACTCCCTCCATAGGTTACTCGTATTCTCTGATTCAATATATCTCGTGACGAATCACTGGCTTTCTTAATAGTGCCATACTTCTTCCTCCCAGTTGCTCACACAGTTTACTACTTTTTGTGCACTTGCCAGTCTGCCAGAAGCGATATGTCAGTAGTTGTGTATCATAAAAGAGTAATCGTTTCACCTCCTAGGGGTTATTCGAGATTTCTTAATCCAAACCCCTAGTAACGAGGCATTGGCTACCTTAAGAGAGTCATAGTTACTCGTCCCAATTGCTCACTAAGTCTGCCACTTTTTCTTACTGTGGCCAGTCTGCCAGAAGTGATATGTCACACGTTGTGTATCTTAAGAGATTCATCGTTACTCCTTCCATAGTTTACTGGTATTCTCTGATTCAATACCTCCCGTGACGAAACATTGGCTTTCTTAATAGTGCCATACTTCTTCCTCCCAGTTGCTCACACAGTCTACTACTTTTTGTGTAGTTTTTGTCTGCCAGAAACTATAATTCACTAGTTGTGTATCATAAAAGAGTCATCGTTTCTCCTCCTGGGGGTCATTCGAGATTTCTTAATCCAAACCCCTAGTAACGAGGCATTGGCTACCTTAAGAAAGTCATAGTTACTCGTCCCAATTGCTCACCCAGTCTGCCACTTTTTCTTACTGTGGCCAGTCTGCCAGAAGCGATATGTCACTCGTTGTGTATCTTAAGAGATTCATCATTACTCCATCCATAGGTTACTGGTATTCTCTGATTCAATACCTCTCGTGACGAAACATTGGCTTTCTTAATAGTGCCATACTTCTTCCTCCCAGTTGCTCACACAGTCTACTACTTTTTGTGTAGTTTTTGTCTGCCAGAAACTATAATTCACTAGTTGTGTATCATAAAAGAGTCATCGTTTCTCCTCCTAGGGGTCATTCGAGATTTCTAAATCCAAACCCCTAGTAACGAGGCATTGGCTACCTTAAGAGAGTCATAGTTAATCGTCCCAATTGCTCACCCAGTCTGCCACTTTTTCTTACTGTGGCCAGTCTGCCAGAAGCGATATGTCACTCGTTGTGTATCTTAAGAGATTCATCGTTACTCCTTCCATAGGTTACTTGTATTCTCTATTTCAATACCTCTCGTGACGAAACATTGGCTTTCTTAATAGTGCAATACTTCTTCCTCCCAGTTGCTCACACAGTCTACTACTTTTTGTGTAGTTTTTGTCTGCCAGAAACTATAATTCACTAGTTGTGTATCATAAAAGAGTCATCGTTTCTCCTCCAAGTGGTTATTCGAGATTTCTTAATCCAAACCCTTAGTAACGAGGCATTGGCTACCATAAGAGAGTCATAGTTACTCGTCCCAATTGCTCACCCAGTCTGCCACTTTTTCTTACTGTGGCCAGTCTGCCAGAAGCGATATGTCACTCGTTGTGTATCTTAAGAGATTCATCGTTACTCCCTCCATAGGTTACTGGTATTCTCTAATTCAATACCTCTCGTGACGAAACATTGGCTTTCTTAATAGTGCCATACTTCTTCCTCCCAGTTGCTCACACAGTTTACTACTTTTTGTGTACTTGCCAGACTGCCAGAAGCGATATGTCACTAGTTGTGTATCAAAAAAGAGTCATCGTTTCACCTCCTAGGGTTTATTCGAGATTTCTTAATCCAAATCCCTAGTAACGAGGCATTGGCTACCTTAAGAGAGTCATAGTTACTCGTCCCAATTGCTCACGCAGTCTGCCACTTTTTCTTACTGTGGCCAGTCTGCCAGAAGCGATATGTCACTCGTTGTGTATCTTAAGAGATTCATCGTTACTCCTTCCATAGGTTACTGGTATTCTCTGATTCAATACCTCTCGTGACGAAAAATTCGCTATCTTAATAGTGCAATACCTCTTCCTCCCAGATGCTCACACAGTCTACTACTTTTTGTGTAGTTTTTGTCTGCCAGAAACTATAATTCACTAGTTGTGTATCATAAAAGTATCATCGTTTCTCCTCCTAGGGTTCATTCGAGATTTCTTAATCCAAACCCTTAGTAACGAGGCATTGGCTACCATAAGAGAGTCATAGTTACTCGTCCCAATTGCTCACCCAGTCTGCCACTTTTTCTTACTGTGGCCAGTCTGCCAGAAGCGATATGTCACTCGTTGTGTATCTTAAGAGATTCATCGTTACTCCCTCCATAGGTTACTCGTATTCTCTGATTCAATACCTCTCGTGAGGAAACATTGGCTTTCTTAATAGTGCCATACTTCTTCCTCCCAGTTGCTCACACAGTTTACTACTTTTTGTGTACTTGCCAGTCTGCCAGAAGCGATATGTCACTAGTTGTGTATCAAAAAAGGGTCATCGTTTCACCTCCTAGGGTTTATTCGAGATTTCTTAATACAAACCCCTAGTAACGAGGCATTGGCTACCTTAAGAGAGTCATAGTTACTCGTCCCAATTGCTCACCCAGTCTGCCACTTTTTCTTACTGTGGCCAGTCTGCCAGAAGCGATATGTTCGTTGTGTATCTTAAGAGATTCATCGTTACTCCTTCCATAGGTTACTGGTATTCTCTGATTCAATACCTCTCGTGACGAAAAATACGCTATCTTAATAGTGCAATACTTCTTCCTCCCAGTTGCTCACACAGTCTACTACTTTTTGTGTAGTTTTTGTCTGCCAGGAACTATAATTCACTAGTTGTGTATCATAAAAGTGTCATCGTTTCTCCTCCTAGAGGTCATTCGAGATTTGTTAATCCAAACCCCTATTAACGAGGCTTTGGCTACCTTAAGAGAGTCTTAGTTACTCGTCCCAATTGCTCACCCAGTCTGCCACTTTTTCTTACTGTGGCCAGTCTGCCAGAAGCGATATGTCACTCGTTGTGTATCTTAAGAGATTCATCGTTACTCCTTCCATAGGTTACTGGTATTCTCTGATTCAATACCTCTCGTGACGAAACATTGGCTTTCTTAATAGTGCAATACTTCTTCCTCCCAGTTGCTCACACAGTCTACTACTTTTTGTGTAGTTTTTGTCTGCCAGAAACTATAATTCACTAGTTGTGTATCATAAAAGAGTCATCGTTTCTCCTCCTAGGGGTTATTCGAGATTTCTTAATCCTAACCCCTAGTAACGAGGCATTGGCTACCTTAAGAGAGTCATAGTTACTCGTCCCAATTGCTCACCTAGTCTGCCACTTTTTCTTACTGTGGCCAGTCTGCCTGAAGCGATATGTAACTCGTTGTGTATCTTAAGAGATTCATCGTTACTCTCTCCATAGGTTACTCGTATTCTCTGATTCAATACCTCTCGTGACGAAACATTGGCTTTCTTAATAGTGCCGTACTTCTTCCTCCCAGTTGCTCACACAGTTTACTACTTTTTGTGTACTTGCCAGTCTGCCAGAAACGATATGTCACTAGGTGTGTATCAAAAAAGAGTCATCGTTTCACCTCCTAGGGTTTATTCGAGATTTCTTAATCCAAACCCCTAGTAACGAGGCATTGGCTACCTTAAGAGAGTCATAGTTACTCGTCCCAATTGCTCACCCAGTCTGCCACTTTTTCTTACTGTGGCCAGTCTGCCAGAAGCGATATGTCACTCGTTGTGAATCTTAAGAGATTCATCGTTACTCCCTCCTTAGGTTACTCGTATTCTCTGATTCAATACCTCTCGTGACGAAACATTGGATTTCTTAATAGTGCCATACTTCTTCCTCCCAGTTGCTCACACAGTTTACTACTTTTTGTGTACTTGCCAGTCTGCCAGAAGCGATATGTCACTAGTTGTGTATCATAAAAGAGTAATCGTTTCACCTCCTAGGGATTATTCGAGATTTCTTAATCCAAACCCCTAGTAACGAGGCATTGGCTACCTTAAGAGAGTCATAGTTACTCGTCCCAATTGCTCACCCAGTCTGCCACTTTTTCTTACTGTGGCCAGTCTGCCAGAAGCGATATGTCACTCGTTGTGTATCTTAAGAGATTCATCGTTACTCCTTCCATAGGTTACTGGTATTCTCTGATTCAATACCTCTCGTGACGAATCATTGGCTTTCTTAATAGTGCCATACTTCTTCCTCCCAGTTGCTCACACAGTTTACTACTTTTTGTGTACTTGCCAGTCTGCCAGAAGCGATATGTCACTAGTTGTGTATCAAAAAAGAGTCATCGTTTCACCTCCTAGGGTTTATTCGAGATTTCTTAATCCAAACCCCTAGTAACGAGGCATTGGCTACCTTAAGAGAGTCATAGTTACTCGTCCCAATTGCTCACCCAGTCTGCCTCTTTTTCTTACTGTGGCCAGTCTGCCAGAAGCGATATGTCACTCGTTGTGTATCTTAAGAGATTCATCGTTACTCCCTCCATAGGTTACTCGTATTCTCTGATTCAATATATCTCGTGACGAATCACTGGCTTTCTTAATAGTGCCATACTTCTTCCTCCCAGTTGCTCACACAGTTTACTACTTTTTGTGCACTTGCCAGTCTGCCAGAAGCGATATGTCAGTAGTTGTGTATCATAAAAGAGTAATCGTTTCACCTCCTAGGGGTTATTCGAGATTTCTTAATCCAAACCCCTAGTAACGAGGCATTGGCTACCTTAAGAGAGTCATAGTTACTCGTCCCAATTGCTCACTAAGTCTGCCACTTTTTCTTACTGTGGCCAGTCTGCCAGAAGTGATATGTCACACGTTGTGTATCTTAAGAGATTCATCGTTACTCCTTCCATAGTTTACTGGTATTCTCTGATTCAATACCTCCCGTGACGAAACATTGGCTTTCTTAATAGTGCCATACTTCTTCCTCCCAGTTGCTCACACAGTCTACTACTTTTTGTGTAGTTTTTGTCTGCCAGAAACTATAATTCACTAGTTGTGTATCATAAAAGAGTCATCGTTTCTCCTCCTGGGGGTCATTCGAGATTTCTTAATCCAAACCCCTAGTAACGAGGCATTGGCTACCTTAAGAAAGTCATAGTTACTCGTCCCAATTGCTCACCCAGTCTGCCACTTTTTCTTACTGTGGCCAGTCTGCCAGAAGCGATATGTCACTCGTTGTGTATCTTAAGAGATTCATCATTACTCCATCCATAGGTTACTGGTATTCTCTGATTCAATACCTCTCGTGACGAAACATTGGCTTTCTTAATAGTGCCATACTTCTTCCTCCCAGTTGCTCACACAGTCTACTACTTTTTGTGTAGTTTTTGTCTGCCAGAAACTATAATTCACTAGTTGTGTATCATAAAAGAGTCATCGTTTCTCCTCCTAGGGGTCATTCGAGATTTCTAAATCCAAACCCCTAGTAACGAGGCATTGGCTACCTTAAGAGAGTCATAGTTAATCGTCCCAATTGCTCACCCAGTCTGCCACTTTTTCTTACTGTGGCCAGTCTGCCAGAAGCGATATGTCACTCGTTGTGTATCTTAAGAGATTCATCGTTACTCCTTCCATAGGTTACTTGTATTCTCTATTTCAATACCTCTCGTGACGAAACATTGGCTTTCTTAATAGTGCAATACTTCTTCCTCCCAGTTGCTCACACAGTCTACTACTTTTTGTGTAGTTTTTGTCTGCCAGAAACTATAATTCACTAGTTGTGTATCATAAAAGAGTCATCGTTTCTCCTCCAAGTGGTTATTCGAGATTTCTTAATCCAAACCCTTAGTAACGAGGCATTGGCTACCATAAGAGAGTCATAGTTACTCGTCCCAATTGCTCACCCAGTCTGCCACTTTTTCTTACTGTGGCCAGTCTGCCAGAAGCGATATGTCACTCGTTGTGTATCTTAAGAGATTCATCGTTACTCCCTCCATAGGTTACTGGTATTCTCTAATTCAATACCTCTCGTGACGAAACATTGGCTTTCTTAATAGTGCCATACTTCTTCCTCCCAGTTGCTCACACAGTTTACTACTTTTTGTGTACTTGCCAGACTGCCAGAAGCGATATGTCACTAGTTGTGTATCAAAAAAGAGTCATCGTTTCACCTCCTAGGGTTTATTCGAGATTTCTTAATCCAAATCCCTAGTAACGAGGCATTGGCTACCTTAAGAGAGTCATAGTTACTCGTCCCAATTGCTCACGCAGTCTGCCACTTTTTCTTACTGTGGCCAGTCTGCCAGAAGCGATATGTCACTCGTTGTGTATCTTAAGAGATTCATCGTTACTCCTTCCATAGGTTACTGGTATTCTCTGATTCAATACCTCTCGTGACGAAAAATTCGCTATCTTAATAGTGCAATACCTCTTCCTCCCAGATGCTCACACAGTCTACTACTTTTTGTGTAGTTTTTGTCTGCCAGAAACTATAATTCACTAGTTGTGTATCATAAAAGTATCATCGTTTCTCCTCCTAGGGTTCATTCGAGATTTCTTAATCCAAACCCTTAGTAACGAGGCATTGGCTACCATAAGAGAGTCATAGTTACTCGTCCCAATTGCTCACCCAGTCTGCCACTTTTTCTTACTGTGGCCAGTCTGCCAGAAGCGATATGTCACTCGTTGTGTATCTTAAGAGATTCATCGTTACTCCCTCCATAGGTTACTCGTATTCTCTGATTCAATACCTCTCGTGAGGAAACATTGGCTTTCTTAATAGTGCCATACTTCTTCCTCCCAGTTGCTCACACAGTTTACTACTTTTTGTGTACTTGCCAGTCTGCCAGAAGCGATATGTCACTAGTTGTGTATCAAAAAAGGGTCATCGTTTCACCTCCTAGGGTTTATTCGAGATTTCTTAATACAAACCCCTAGTAACGAGGCATTGGCTACCTTAAGAGAGTCATAGTTACTCGTCCCAATTGCTCACCCAGTCTGCCACTTTTTCTTACTGTGGCCAGTCTGCCAGAAGCGATATGTTCGTTGTGTATCTTAAGAGATTCATCGTTACTCCTTCCATAGGTTACTGGTATTCTCTGATTCAATACCTCTCGTGACGAAAAATACGCTATCTTAATAGTGCAATACTTCTTCCTCCCAGTTGCTCACACAGTCTACTACTTTTTGTGTAGTTTTTGTCTGCCAGGAACTATAATTCACTAGTTGTGTATCATAAAAGTGTCATCGTTTCTCCTCCTAGAGGTCATTCGAGATTTGTTAATCCAAACCCCTATTAACGAGGCTTTGGCTACCTTAAGAGAGTCTTAGTTACTCGTCCCAATTGCTCACCCAGTCTGCCACTTTTTCTTACTGTGGCCAGTCTGCCAGAAGCGATATGTCACTCGTTGTGTATCTTAAGAGATTCATCGTTACTCCTTCCATAGGTTACTGGTATTCTCTGATTCAATACCTCTCGTGACGAAACATTGGCTTTCTTAATAGTGCAATACTTCTTCCTCCCAGTTGCTCACACAGTCTACTACTTTTTGTGTAGTTTTTGTCTGCCAGAAACTATAATTCACTAGTTGTGTATCATAAAAGAGTCATCGTTTCTCCTCCTAGGGGTTATTCGAGATTTCTTAATCCTAACCCCTAGTAACGAGGCATTGGCTACCTTAAGAGAGTCATAGTTACTCGTCCCAATTGCTCACCTAGTCTGCCACTTTTTCTTACTGTGGCCAGTCTGCCAGAAGCGATATGTCACTCGTTGTGTATCTTAAGAGATTCATCGTTACTCCTTCCATAGGTTACTGGTATTCTCTGATTCAATACCTCTCGTGACGAATCATTGGCTTTCTTAATAGTGCCATACTTCTTCCTCCCAGTTGCTCACACAGTTTACTACTTTTTGTGTACTTGCCAGTCTGCCAGAAGCGATATGTCACTAGTTGTGTATCAAAAAAGAGTCATCGTTTCACCTCCTAGGGTTTATTCGAGATTTCTTAATCCAAACCCCTAGTAACGAGGCATTGGCTACCTTAAGAGAGTCATAGTTACTCGTCCCAATTGCTCACCCAGTCTGCCTCTTTTTCTTACTGTGGCCAGTCTGCCAGAAGCGATATGTCACTCGTTGTGTATCTTAAGAGATTCATCGTTACTCCCTCCATAGGTTACTCGTATTCTCTGATTCAATATATCTCGTGACGAATCACTGGCTTTCTTAATAGTGCCATACTTCTTCCTCCCAGTTGCTCACACAGTTTACTACTTTTTGTGCACTTGCCAGTCTGCCAGAAGCGATATGTCAGTAGTTGTGTATCATAAAAGAGTAATCGTTTCACCTCCTAGGGGTTATTCGAGATTTCTTAATCCAAACCCCTAGTAACGAGGCATTGGCTACCTTAAGAGAGTCATAGTTACTCGTCCCAATTGCTCACTAAGTCTGCCACTTTTTCTTACTGTGGCCAGTCTGCCAGAAGTGATATGTCACACGTTGTGTATCTTAAGAGATTCATCGTTACTCCTTCCATAGTTTACTGGTATTCTCTGATTCAATACCTCCCGTGACGAAACATTGGCTTTCTTAATAGTGCCATACTTCTTCCTCCCAGTTGCTCACACAGTCTACTACTTTTTGTGTAGTTTTTGTCTGCCAGAAACTATAATTCACTAGTTGTGTATCATAAAAGAGTCATCGTTTCTCCTCCTGGGGGTCATTCGAGATTTCTTAATCCAAACCCCTAGTAACGAGGCATTGGCTACCTTAAGAAAGTCATAGTTACTCGTCCCAATTGCTCACCCAGTCTGCCACTTTTTCTTACTGTGGCCAGTCTGCCAGAAGCGATATGTCACTCGTTGTGTATCTTAAGAGATTCATCATTACTCCATCCATAGGTTACTGGTATTCTCTGATTCAATACCTCTCGTGACGAAACATTGGCTTTCTTAATAGTGCCATACTTCTTCCTCCCAGTTGCTCACACAGTCTACTACTTTTTGTGTAGTTTTTGTCTGCCAGAAACTATAATTCACTAGTTGTGTATCATAAAAGAGTCATCGTTTCTCCTCCTAGGGGTCATTCGAGATTTCTAAATCCAAACCCCTAGTAACGAGGCATTGGCTACCTTAAGAGAGTCATAGTTAATCGTCCCAATTGCTCACCCAGTCTGCCACTTTTTCTTACTGTGGCCAGTCTGCCAGAAGCGATATGTCACTCGTTGTGTATCTTAAGAGATTCATCGTTACTCCTTCCATAGGTTACTTGTATTCTCTATTTCAATACCTCTCGTGACGAAACATTGGCTTTCTTAATAGTGCAATACTTCTTCCTCCCAGTTGCTCACACAGTCTACTACTTTTTGTGTAGTTTTTGTCTGCCAGAAACTATAATTCACTAGTTGTGTATCATAAAAGAGTCATCGTTTCTCCTCCAAGTGGTTATTCGAGATTTCTTAATCCAAACCCTTAGTAACGAGGCATTGGCTACCATAAGAGAGTCATAGTTACTCGTCCCAATTGCTCACCCAGTCTGCCACTTTTTCTTACTGTGGCCAGTCTGCCAGAAGCGATATGTCACTCGTTGTGTATCTTAAGAGATTCATCGTTACTCCCTCCATAGGTTACTGGTATTCTCTAATTCAATACCTCTCGTGACGAAACATTGGCTTTCTTAATAGTGCCATACTTCTTCCTCCCAGTTGCTCACACAGTTTACTACTTTTTGTGTACTTGCCAGACTGCCAGAAGCGATATGTCACTAGTTGTGTATCAAAAAAGAGTCATCGTTTCACCTCCTAGGGTTTATTCGAGATTTCTTAATCCAAATCCCTAGTAACGAGGCATTGGCTACCTTAAGAGAGTCATAGTTACTCGTCCCAATTGCTCACGCAGTCTGCCACTTTTTCTTACTGTGGCCAGTCTGCCAGAAGCGATATGTCACTCGTTGTGTATCTTAAGAGATTCATCGTTACTCCTTCCATAGGTTACTGGTATTCTCTGATTCAATACCTCTCGTGACGAAAAATTCGCTATCTTAATAGTGCAATACCTCTTCCTCCCAGATGCTCACACAGTCTACTACTTTTTGTGTAGTTTTTGTCTGCCAGAAACTATAATTCACTAGTTGTGTATCATAAAAGTATCATCGTTTCTCCTCCTAGGGTTCATTCGAGATTTCTTAATCCAAACCCTTAGTAACGAGGCATTGGCTACCATAAGAGAGTCATAGTTACTCGTCCCAATTGCTCACCCAGTCTGCCACTTTTTCTTACTGTGGCCAGTCTGCCAGAAGCGATATGTCACTCGTTGTGTATCTTAAGAGATTCATCGTTACTCCCTCCATAGGTTACTCGTATTCTCTGATTCAATACCTCTCGTGAGGAAACATTGGCTTTCTTAATAGTGCCATACTTCTTCCTCCCAGTTGCTCACACAGTTTACTACTTTTTGTGTACTTGCCAGTCTGCCAGAAGCGATATGTCACTAGTTGTGTATCAAAAAAGGGTCATCGTTTCACCTCCTAGGGTTTATTCGAGATTTCTTAATACAAACCCCTAGTAACGAGGCATTGGCTACCTTAAGAGAGTCATAGTTACTCGTCCCAATTGCTCACCCAGTCTGCCACTTTTTCTTACTGTGGCCAGTCTGCCAGAAGCGATATGTTCGTTGTGTATCTTAAGAGATTCATCGTTACTCCTTCCATAGGTTACTGGTATTCTCTGATTCAATACCTCTCGTGACGAAAAATACGCTATCTTAATAGTGCAATACTTCTTCCTCCCAGTTGCTCACACAGTCTACTACTTTTTGTGTAGTTTTTGTCTGCCAGGAACTATAATTCACTAGTTGTGTATCATAAAAGTGTCATCGTTTCTCCTCCTAGAGGTCATTCGAGATTTGTTAATCCAAACCCCTATTAACGAGGCTTTGGCTACCTTAAGAGAGTCTTAGTTACTCGTCCCAATTGCTCACCCAGTCTGCCACTTTTTCTTACTGTGGCCAGTCTGCCAGAAGCGATATGTCACTCGTTGTGTATCTTAAGAGATTCATCGTTACTCCTTCCATAGGTTACTGGTATTCTCTGATTCAATACCTCTCGTGACGAAACATTGGCTTTCTTAATAGTGCAATACTTCTTCCTCCCAGTTGCTCACACAGTCTACTACTTTTTGTGTAGTTTTTGTCTGCCAGAAACTATAATTCACTAGTTGTGTATCATAAAAGAGTCATCGTTTCTCCTCCTAGGGGTTATTCGAGATTTCTTAATCCTAACCCCTAGTAACGAGGCATTGGCTACCTTAAGAGAGTCATAGTTACTCGTCCCAATTGCTCACCTAGTCTGCCACTTTTTCTTACTGTGGCCAGTCTGCCTGAAGCGATATGTAACTCGTTGTGTATCTTAAGAGATTCATCGTTACTCTCTCCATAGGTTACTCGTATTCTCTGATTCAATACCTCTCGTGACGAAACATTGGCTTTCTTAATAGTGCCGTACTTCTTCCTCCCAGTTGCTCACACAGTTTACTACTTTTTGTGTACTTGCCAGTCTGCCAGAAACGATATGTCACTAGGTGTGTATCAAAAAAGAGTCATCGTTTCACCTCCTAGGGTTTATTCGAGATTTCTTAATCCAAACCCCTAGTAACGAGGCATTGGCTACCTTAAGAGAGTCATAGTTACTCGTCCCAATTGCTCACCCAGTCTGCCACTTTTTCTTACTGTGGCCAGTCTGCCAGAAGCGATATGTCACTCGTTGTGAATCTTAAGAGATTCATCGTTACTCCCTCCTTAGGTTACTCGTATTCTCTGATTCAATACCTCTCGTGACGAAACATTGGATTTCTTAATAGTGCCATACTTCTTCCTCCCAGTTGCTCACACAGTTTACTACTTTTTGTGTACTTGCCAGTCTGCCAGAAGCGATATGTCACTAGTTGTGTATCATAAAAGAGTCATCGTTTCTCCTCCTAGGGGTCATTCGAGATTTCTTAATCCAAACACCTAGTAACGGGGCATTGGCTACCTTAAGAGAGTCATAGTTACTCGTCCCAATTGCTCACCGAGTCTGCCACTTTTTCTTACTGTGGCCAGTCTGCCAGAAGCGATATGTCACTCGTTGTGTATCTTAAGAGATTCATTGTTACTCCCTCCATAGGTTACTCGTATTCTCTGATTCAATATATCTCGTGACGAATCACTGGCTTTCTTAATAGTGCCATACTTCTTCCTCCCAGTTGCTCACACAGTTTACTACTTTTTGTGTACTTGCCAGTCTGCCAGAAGCGATATGTCACTAGTTGTGTATCATAAAAGAGTCATCGTTTCTCCTCCTAGGGGTTATTCGAGATTTCTTAATCCAAACCCCTAGTAACGAGGCACTGGCTACCTTAAGAGAGTCATAGTTACTCGTCCCAATTGCTCACCCAGTCTGCCACTTTTTCTTACTGTGGCCAGTCTGCCAGAAGCGATATGTCACTCGTTGTGTATCTTAAGAGATTCATCGTTACTCCCTCCATAGGTTACTCGTATTCTCTGATTCAATACCTCTCGTGACGAAACATTGGCTTTCTTAATAGTGCCATACTTCTTCCTCCCAGTTGCTCACACAGTTTACTACTTTTTGTGAACTTGCCAGTCTGCCAGAAGCGATATGTCACTAGTTGTGTATCAAAAAAGAGTCATCGTTTCACCTCCTAGGGATTATTCGAGATTTCTTAATCCAAACCCCTAGTAACGAGGCATTGGCTACCTTAAGAGAGTCATAGTTACTCGTCCCAATTGCTCACCCAGTCTGCAACATTTTCTTACTGTGGCCAGTCTGCCAGAAGCGATATGTCACTCGTGGTGTATATTAAGAGATTCATCGTTACTCCCTCCATAGGTTACTCGTATTCTCTGATTCAATATATCTCGTGACGAATCACTGGCTTTCTTAATAGTGCCATACTTCTTCCTCCCAGTTGCTCACACAGTTTACTACTTTTTGTGTACTTGCCAGTCTGCCAGAAGCGATATGTCAGTAGTTGTGTATCATAAAAGAGTAATCGTTTCACCTCCTAGGGATTATTCGAGATTTCTTAATCCAAACCCCTAGTAACGAGGCATTGGCTACCTTAAGAGAGTCATAGTTACTCGTCCCAATTGCTCACCCAGTCTGCCACTTTTTCTTACTGTGGCCAGTCTGCCAGAAGCGATATGTCACTCGTTGTGTATCTTAAGAGATTCATCGTTACTCCTTCCATAGGTTACTGGTATTCTCTGATTCAATACCTCTCGTGAGGAATCATTGGCTTTCTTAATAGTGCCATACTTCTTCCTCCCAGTTGCTCACACAGTTTACTACTTTTTGTGTACTTGCCAGTCTGCCAGAAGCGATATGTCACTAGTTGTGTATCAAAAAAGAGTCATCGTTTCACCTCCTAGGGTTTATTCGAGATTTCTTAATCCAAACCCCTAGTAAACGAGGCATTGGCTACCTTAAGAGAGTCATAGTTACTCGTCCCAATTGCTCACCCAGTCTGCCACTTTTTCTTACTGTGGCCAGTCTGCCAGAAGCGATATGTCACTCGTTGTGTATCTTAAGAGATTCATCGTTACTCCTTCCATAGGTTACTGGTATTCTCTGATTCAATACCTCTCGTGAGGAATCATTGGCTTTCTTAATAGTGCCATACTTCTTCCTCCCAGTTGCTCACACAGTTTACTACTTTTTGTGTACTTGCCAGTCTGCCAGAAGCGATATGTCAGTAGTTGTGTATCATAAAAGAGTAATCGTTTCACCTCCTAGGGGTTATTCGAGATTTCTTAATCCAAACCCCTAGTAACGAGGCATTGGCTACCTTAAGAGAGTCATAGTTACTCGTCCCAATTGCTCACAAAGTCTGCCACTTTTTCTTACTGTGGCCAGTCTGCCAGAAGTGATATGTCACACGTTGTGTATCTTAAGAGATTCATCGTTACTCCTTCCATAGTTTACTGGTATTCTCTGATTCAATACCTCCCGTGACGAAACATTGGCTTTCTTAATAGTGCAATACTTCTTCCTCCCAGTTGCTCACACAGTCTACTACTTTTTGTGTAGTTTTTGTCTGCCAGAAACTATAATTCACTAGTTGTGTATCATAAAAGAGTCATCGTTTCTCCTCCTGGGGGTCATTCGAGATTTCTTAATCCAAACCCCTAGTAACGAGGCATTGGCTACCTTAAGAAAGTCATAGTTACTCGTCCCAATTGCTCACCCAGTCTGCCACTTTTTCTTACTGTGGCCAGTCTGCCAGAAGCGATATGTCACTCGTTGTGTATCTTAAGAGATTCATCGTTACTCCATCCATAGGTTACTGGTATTCTCTGATTCAATACCTCTCGTGACGAAACATTGGCTTTCTTAATAGTGCCATACTTCTTCCTCCCAGTTGCTCACACAGTCTACTACTTTTTGTGTAGTTTTTGTCTGCCAGAAACTATAATTCACTAGTTGTGTATCATAAAAGAGTCATCGTTTCTCCTCCTAGGGGTCATTCGAGATTTCTAAATCCAAACCCCTAGTAACGAGGCATTGGCTACCTTAAGAGAGTCATAGTTAATCGTCCCAATTGCTCACCCAGTCTGCCACTTTTTCTTACTGTGGCCAGTCTGCCAGAAGCGATGTGTCACTCGATGTGTATCTTAAGAGATTCATCGTTACTCCCTCCATAGGTTACTCGTATTCTCTGATTCAATACCTCTCGTGACGAAACATTGGCTTTCTTAATAGTGCTATACTTCTTCCTCCCAGTTGCTCACACAGGTTACTACTTTTTGTGTACTTGCCAGTCTGCCAGAAGCGATATGTCACTAGTTGTGTATCAAAAAAGAGTCATCGTTTCACCTCCTAGGGTTTATTCGAGATTTCTTAATCCAAACCCCTAGTAACGAGGCATTGGCTACCTTAAGAGAGTCATAGTTACTCGTCCCAATTGCTCACCCAGTCTGCCACTTTTTCTTACTGTGGCCAGTCTGCCAGAAGCGATATGTCACTCGTTGTGTATCTTAAGAGATTCATCGTTACTCCCTCCATAGGTTACTCGTATTCTCTGATTCAATATATCTCGTGACGAATCACTGGCTTTCTTAATAGTGCCATACTTCTTCCTCCCAGTTGCTTACACAGTTAACTACTTTTTGTGTACTTGCCAGTCTGCCAGAAGCGATATGTCAGTAGTTGTGTATCATAAAAGAGTAATCGTTTCACCTCCTAGGGGTTATTCGAGATTTCTTAATCCAAACCCCTAGTAACGAGGCATTGGCTACGTTAAGAGAGTCATAGTTACACGTCCCAATTGCTCACTCAGTCTGCCACTTTTTCTTACTGTGGCCAGTCTGCCAGAAGCGATATGTCACACGTTGTGTATCTTAAGAGATTCATCGTTACTCCTTCCATAGTTTACTGGTATTCTCTGATTCAATACCTCCCGTGACGAAACATTGGCTTTCTTAATAGTGCCATACTTCTTCCTCCCAGTTGCTCACACAGTCTACTACTTTTTGTGTAGTTTTTGTCTGCCAGAAACTATAATTCACTAGTTGTGTATCATAAAAGAGTCATCGTTTCTCCTCCTAGGGGTCATTCGAGATTTCTTAATCCAAACCCCTAGTAACGAGGCATTGGCTACCTTAAGAGAGTCATAGTTACTCGTCCCAATTGCTCACCCAGTCTGCCACTTTTTCTTACTGTGGCCAGTCTGCCAGAAGCGATATGTCACTCGTTGTGTTCTTAAGAGATTCATCGTTACTCCATCCATAGGTTACTGGTATTCTCTGATTCAATACCTCTCGTGACGAAACATTGGCTTTCTTAATAGTGCCATACTTCTTCCTCCCAGTTGCTCACACAGTCTACTACTTTTTGTGTAGTTTTTGTCTGCCAGAAACTATAATTCACTAGTTGTGTATCATAAAAGAGTCATCGTTTCTCCTCCTAGGGGTTATTCGAGATTTCTTAATCCAAACCATTAGTAACGAGGCATTGGCTACCTTAAGAGAGTCATAGTTACTCGTCCCAATTGCTCACCCAGTCTGCCACTTTTTCTTACTGTGGCCAGTCTGCCAGAAGCGATATGTCACTCGTTGTGTATCTTAAGAGATTCATCGTTACTCCCTCCATAGGTTACTCGTATTCTCTGATTCAATACCTCTCGTGACGAAACATTGGCTTTCTTAATAGTGCCATACTTCTTCCTCCCAGTTGCTCACACAGTTTACTACTTTTTGTGTACTTGCCAGTCTGCCAGAAGCGATATGTCACTAGTTGTGTATCAAAAAAGAGTCATCGTTTCACCTCCTAGGGATTATTCGAGATTTCTTAATCCAAACCCCTAGTAACGAGGCATTGGCTACCTTAAGAGGGTCATAGTTACTCGTCCCAATTGCTCACCCAGTCTGCCACTTTTTCTTACTGTGGCCAGTCTGCCAGAAGCGATATGTCACTCGTTGTGTATCTTAAGAGATTCATCGTTACTCCTTCCATAGGTTACTCGTATTCTCTGATTCAATACCTCTCGTGACGAAAAAGTCGCTATCTTAATAGTGCAATACTTCTTCCTCCCAGTTGCTCACACCGTCTACTACTTTTTGTGTAGTTTTTGTCTGCCAGAAACTATAATTCACTAGTTGTGTATCATAAAAGAGTCATCGTTTCTCCTCCTAGGGGTCATTCGAGATTTCTTAATCCAAACCCCTAGTAACGAGGCATTGGCTACCTTAAGAGAGTCATAGTTACTCGTCCCAATTGCTCACCCAGTCTGCCACTTTTTCTTACTGTGGCCAGTCTGCCAGAAGCGATATGTCACTCGTTGTGTATCTTAAGAGATTCATCGTTACTCCCTCCATAGGTTACTCGTATTCTCTGATTCAATACCTCTCGTGACGAAACATTGGCTTTCTTAATAGTGCCATACTTCTTCCTCCCAGTTGCTCACACAGTTTACTACTTTTTGTGAACTTGCCAGTCTGCCAGAAGCGATATGTCACTAGTTGTGTATCAAAAAAGAGTCATCGTTTCACCTCCTAGGGATTATTCGAGATTTCTTAATCCAAACCCCTAGTAACGAGGCATTGGCTACCTTAAGAGAGTCATAGTTACTCGTCCCAATTGCTCACCCAGTCTGCAACTTTTTCTTACTGTGGCCAGTCTGCCAGAAGCGATATGTCACTCGTTGTGTATATTAAGAGATTCATCGTTACTCCCTCCATAGGTTACTCGTATTCTCTGATTCAATATATCTCGTGACGAATCACTGGCTTTCTTAATAGTGCCATACTTCTTCCTCCCAGTTGCTCACACAGTTTACTACTTTTTGTGTACTTGCCAGTCTGCCAGAAGCGATATGTCAGTAGTTGTGTATCATAAAAGAGTAATCGTTTCACCTCCTAGGGATTATTCGAGATTTCTTAATACAAACCCCTAGTAACGAGGCATTGGCTACCTTAAGAGAGTCATAGTTACTCGTCCCAATTGCTCACTAAGTCTGCCACTTTTTCTTACTGTGGCCAGTCTGCCAGAAGTGATATGTCACACGTTGTGTATCTTAAGAGATTCATCGTTACTCCTTCCATAGTTTACTGGTATTCTCTGATTCAATACCTCCCGTGACGAAACATTGGCTTTCTTAATAGTGCCATACTTCTTCCTCCCAGTTGCTCACACAGTCTACTACTTTTTGTGTAGTTTTTGTCTGCCAGAAACTATAATTCACTAGTTGTGTATCATAAAAGAGTCATCGTTTCTCCTCCTGGGGGTCATTCGAGATTTCTTAATCCAAACCCCTAGTAACGAGGCATTGGCTACCTTAAGAAAGTCATAGTTACTCGTCCCAATTGCTCACCCAGTCTGCCACTTTTTCTTACTGTGGCCAGTCTGCCAGAAGCGATATGTCACTCGTTGTGTATCTTAAGAGATTCATCGTTACTCCATCCATTGGTTACTGGTATTCTCTGATTCAATACCTCTCGTGACGAAACATTGGCTTTCTTAATAGTGCCATACTTCTTCCTCCCAGTTGCTCACACAGTCTACTACTTTTTGTGTAGTTTTTGTCTGCCAGAAACTATAATTCACTAGTTGTGTATTATAAAAGAGTCATCGTTTCTCCTCCTAGGGGTCATTCGAGATTTCTAAATCCAAACCCCTAGTAACGAGGCATTGGCTACCTTAAGAGAGTCATAGTTAATCGTCCCAATTGCTCACCCAGTCTGCCACTTTTTCTTACTGTGGCCAGTCTGCCAGAAGCGATGTGTCACTCGATGTGTATCTTAAGAGATTCATCGTTACTCCCTCCATAGGTTACTCGTATTCTCTGATTCAATACCTCTCGTGACGAAACATTGGCTTTCTTAATAGTGCTATACTTCTTCCTCCCAGTTGCTCACACAGGTTACTACTTTTTGTGTACTTGCCAGTCTGCCAGAAGCGATATGTCACTAGTTGTGTATCAAAAAAGAGTCATCGTTTCACCTCCTAGGGTTTATTCGAGATTTCTTAATCCAAACCCCTAGTAGCGAGGCATTGGCTACCTTAAGAGAGTCATAGTTACTCGTCCCAATTGCTCACCCAGTCTGCCACTTTTTCTTACTGTGGCCAGTCTGCCAGAAGCGATATGTCACTCGTTGTGTATCTTAAGAGATTCATCGTTACTCCCTCCATAGGTTACTCGTATTCTCTGATTCAATACCTCTCGTGACGAAACATTGGCTTTCTTAATAGTGCTATACTTCTTCCTCCCAGTTGCTCACACAGGTTACTACTTTTTGTGTACTTGCCAGTCTGCCAGAAGCGATATGTCACTAGTTGTGTATCAAAAAAGAGTCATCGTTTCACCTCCTAGGGTTTATTCGAGGTTTCTTAATCCAAACCCCTAGTAACGAGGCATTGGCTACCTTAAGAGAGTCATAGTTACTCGTCCCAATTGCTCACCCAGTCTGCCACTTTTTCTTACTGTGGCCAGTCTGCCAGAAGCGATATGTCACTCGTTGTGTATCTTAAGAGATTCATCGTTACTCCCTCCATAGGTTACTCGTATTCTCTGATTCAATATATCTCGTGACGAATCACTGGCTTTCTTAATAGTGCCATACTTCTTCCTCCCAGTTGCTTACACAGTTAACTACTTTTTGTGTACTTGCCAGTCTGCCAGAAGCGATATGTCAGTAGTTGTGTATCATAAAAGAGTAATCGTTTCACCTCCTAGGGGTTATTCGAGATTTCTTAATCCAAACCCCTAGTAACGAGGCATTGGCTACGTTAAGAGAGTCATAGTTACTCGTCCCAATTGCTCACTCAGTCTGCCACTTTTTCTTACTGTGGCCAGTCTGCCAGAAGCGATATGTCACTCGTTGTGTATCTTAAGAGATTCATCGTTACTCCTTCCATAGGTTACTCGTATTCTCTGATTCAATACCTCTCGTGACGAAAAAGTCGCTATCTTAATAGTGCAATACTTCTTCCTCCCAGTTGCTCACACAGTCTACTACTTTTTGTGTAGTTTTTGTCTGCCAGAAACTATAATTCACTAGTTGTGTATCATAAAAGAGTCATCCTTTCTCCTCCTAGGGGTCATTCGAGATTTCTTAATCCAAACCCCTAGTAACGAGGCATTGGCTACCTTAAGAGAGTCATAGTTACTCGTCCCAATTGCTCACCCAGTCTGCCACTTTTTCTTACTGTGGCCAGTCTGCCAGAAGCGATATGTCACTCGTTGTGTATCTTAAGAGATTCATTGTTACTCCCTCCATAGGTTACTCGTATTCTCTGATTCAATATATCTCGTGACGAATCACTGGCTTTCTTAATAGTGCCATACTTCTTCCTCCCAGTTGCTCACACAGTTTACTACTTTTTGTGTACTTGCCAGTCTGCCAGAAGCGATATGTCACTAGTTGTGTATCATAAAAGAGTCATCGTTTCACCTCCTAGGGATTATTCGAGATTTCTTAATCCAAACCCCTAGTAACGAGGCATTTGCTACCTTAAGAGAGTCATAGTTACTCGTCCCAATTGCTCACCCAGTCTGCCACTTTTTCTTACTGTGGCCAGTCTGCCAGAAGCGATATGTCACTCGTTGTGTATCTTAAGAGATTCATCGTTACTCCTTCCATAGGTTACTGGTATTCTCTGATTCAATACCTCTCGTGACGAAACATTGGCTTTCTTAATAGTGCCATACTTCTTCCTCCCAGTTGCACACACAGTCTACTACTTTTTGTGTAGTTTTTGTCTGCCAGAAACTATAATTCACTAGTTGTGTATCATAAAAGAGTCATCGTTTCTCCTCTTAGGGGTTATTCGAGATTTCTTAATCCAAACCCCTAGTAACGAGGCATTGGCTACCTTAAGAGAGTCATAGTTACTCGTCCCAATTGCTCACTCAGTCTGCCACTTTTTCTTACTGTGGCCAGTCTGCCAGAAGCGATATGTCACTTGTTGTGTATCTTAAGAGATCATCGTTACTCCTTCCATAGGTTACTGGTATTCTCTGATACAATACCTCTCGTGACGAAACATTGGCTTTCTTAATAGTGCCATACTTCTTCCTCCCAGTTGCTCACACAGTCGAATACTTTTTGTGTAGTTTTTGTCTGCCAGAAACTATAATTCACTAGTTGTGTATCATAAAAGAGTCATCGTTTCTCCTCCTAGGGGTCATTCGAGATTTCTTAATCCAAACTCCTAGTAACGAGGCATTGGCTACCTTAAGAGAGTCAT
The DNA here is from genome assembly GCF_023897955.1 of Schistocerca gregaria. NCBI lineage: Eukaryota > Metazoa > Arthropoda > Insecta > Orthoptera > Acrididae > Schistocerca > Schistocerca gregaria. The sequence continues at coordinate 7,578,564 of NW_026061786.1, forward strand.
AGTTACTCGTCCCAATTGCTCACCCAGTCTGCCACTTTTTCTTACTGTGGCCAGTCTGCCAGAAGCGATGTGTCACTCGTTGTTTATCTTAAGAGATTCATCGTTACTCCCTCCATAGGTTACTCGTATTCTCTGATTCAATACCTCTCGTGACGAAACATTGGCTTTCTTAATAGTGCTATACTTCTTCCTCCCAGTTGCTCACACAGTTTACTACTTTTTGTGTACTTGCCAGTCTGCCAGAAGCGATATGTCACTAGTTGTGTATCAAAAAAGAGTCATCGTTTCACCTCCTAGGGTTTATTCGAGATTTCTTAATCAAAAAACCTAGTAACGAGGCATTGGCTACCTTAAGAGAGTCACAGTTACTCGTCCCAATTGCTCACCCAGTCTGCCACTTTTTCTTACTGTGGCCAGTCTGCCAGAAGCGACATGTCACTCGTTGTGTATCTTAAGAGATTCATCGTTACTCCTTCCATAGGTTACTTGTATTCTCTGATTAAATACCTCTCGTGAGGAAACATTGGCTTTCTTAATAGTGCCATCCTTCTTCCTCCCAGTTGCTCACACAGTTTACTACTTTTTGTGTACTTGCCAGTCTGCCAGAAGCGATATGTCACTAGTTGTGTATCAAAAAAGAGTCATCGTTTCTCCTCCTAGGGGTCATTCGAGATTTCTTAATCCAAACCACTAGTAACGAGGCATTGGCTACCTTAAGAGAGTCATAGTTACTCGTCCCAATTGCTCACCCAGTCTGCCACTTTTTCTTACTGTGGCGAGTCTGCCAGAAGCGATATGTCACTCGTTGTGTATCTTAAGAGATTCATCGTTACTCCTTCCATAGGTTACTGGTATTCTCTGATTCAATACCTCTCGTGACGAAACATTGGCTTTCTTAATAGTGCCATACTTCTTCCTCCCAGTTGCTCACACAGTCTACTACTTTTTGTGTAGTTTTTATCTGCCAGAAACTATAATTCACTAGTTGTGTATCATAAAAGAGTCATCGTTTCTCCTCCTAGGGGTCATTCGAGATTTCGTAATCCAAACTCCTAGTAACGAGGCATTGGCTACCTTAAGAGAGTCATAGTTACTCGTCCCAATTACTCACCCAGTCTGCCACTTTTTCTTACTGTGGCCAGTCTGCCAGAAGCGATATGTCACTCGTTGTGTATCTTAAGAGATTCATCGTTACTCCTTCCATAGGTTACTGGTATTCTCTGATTCAATACATCTCGTGACGAAACATTGGCTTTCTTAATAGTGCCATACTTCTTCCTCCCAGTTGCTCACACAGTCTACTACTTTTTGTGTAGTTTTTGTCTGCCAGAAACTATAATTCACTAGTTGTGTATCATAAAAGAGTCATCGTTTCTCCTCCTAGGGGTCATTCGAGATTTCTTAATCCAAACCCCTAGTAACGAGGCATTGGCTACCTTAAGAGAGTCATAGTTACTCGTCCCAATTGCTCACCCAGTCTGCCACTTTTTCTTACTGTGGCCAGTCTGCCAGAAGCGATATGTCACTCGTTGTGTATCTTAAGAGATTCATCGTTACTCCTTCCATAGGTTTCTGGTATTCTCTGATTCAATACCTCTCGTGACGAAACATTGGCTTTCTTAATAGTGCCATACTTCTTCCTCCCAGTTGCTCACACAGTCTACTACTTTTTGTGTAGTTTTTGTCTGCCAGAAACTATAATTCACTAGTTGTGTATCATAAAAGAGTCATCGTTTCTCCTCCTAGGGGTCATTCGAGATTTCTTAATCCAAACCCCTAGTAACGAGGCATTGGCTACCTTAAGAGAGTCATAGTTACTCGTCCCAATTGCTCACTCAGTCTGCCACTTTTTCTTACTTTGGCCAGTCTGCCAGAAGCGATGTGTCACTCGATGTGTATCTTAAGAGATTCATCGTTACTCCCTCCATAGGTTACTCGTATTCTCTGATTCAATACCTCTCGTGACGAAACATTGGCTTTCTTAATAGTGCTATACTTCTTCCTCCCAGTTGCTCACACAGGTTACTACTTTTTGTGTACTTGCCAGTCTGCCAGAAGCGATATGTCACTAGTTGTGTATCAAAAAAGAGTCATCGTTTCACCTCCTAGGGTTTATTCGAGATTTCTTAATCCAAACCCCTAGTAACGAGGCATTGGCTACCTTAAGAGAGTCATAGTTACTCGTCCCAATTGCTCACCCAGTCTGCCACTTTTTCTTACTGTGGCCAGTTTGCCAGAAGCGATATGTCACTCGTTGTGTATCTTAAGAGATTCATCGTTACTCCCTCCATAGGTTACTCGTATTCTCTGATTCAATATATCTCGTGACGAATCACTGGCTTTCTTAATAGTGCCATACTTCTTCCTCCCAGTTGCTTACACAGTTAACTACTTTTTGTGTACTTGCCAGTCTGCCAGAAGCGATATGTCAGTAGTTGTGTATCATAAAAGAGTAATCGTTTCACCTCCTAGGGGTTATTCGAGATTTCTTAATCCAAACCCCTAGTAACGAGGCATTGGCTACGTTAAGAGAGTCATAGTTACTCGTCCCAATTGCTCAATCAGTCTGCCACTTTTTCTTACTGTGGCCAGTCTGCCAGAAGCGATATGTCACACGTTGTGTATCTTAAGAGATTCATCGTTACTCCTTCCATAGTTTACTGGTATTCTCTGATTCAATACCTCCCGTGACGAAACATTGGCTTTCTTAATAGTGCCATACTTCTTCCTCCCAGTTGCTCACACAGTCTACTACTTTTTGTGTAGTTTTTGTCTGCCAGAAACTATAATTCACTAGTTGTGTATCATAAAAGAGTCATCGTTTCTCCTCCTAGGGGTCATTCGAGATTTCTTAATCCAAACCCCTAGTAACGAGGCATTGGCTACCTTAAGAGAGTCATAGTTACTCGTCCCAATTGCTCACCCAGTCTGCCACTTTTTCTTACTGTGGCCAGTCTGCCAGAAGCGATATGTCACTCGTTGTGTATCTTAAGAGATTCATCGTTACTCCATCCATAGGTTACTGGTATTCTCTGATTCAATACCTCTCGTGACGAAACATTGGCTTTCTTAATAGTGCCATACTTCTTCCTCCCAGTTGCTCACACAGTCTACTACTTTTTGTGTAGTTTTTGTCTGCCAGAAACTATAATTCACTAGTTGTGTATCATAAAAGAGTCATCGTTTCTCCTCCTAGGGGTTATTCGAGATTTCTTAATCCAAACCATTAGTAACGAGGCATTGGCTACCTTAAGAGAGTCATAGTTACTCGTCCCAATTGCTCACCCAGTCTGCCACTTTTTCTTACTGTGGCCAGTCTGCCAGAAGCGATATGTCACTCGTTGTGTATCTTAAGAGATTCATCGTTACTCCCTCCATAGGTTACTCGTATTCTTTGATTCAATACCTCTCGTGACGAAACATTGGCTTTCTTAATAGTGCCATACTTCTTCCTCCCAGTTGCTCACACAGTTTACTACTTTTTGTGTACTTGCCAGTCTGCCAGAAGCGATATGTCACTAGTTGTGTATCATAAAAGAGTCATCGTTTCACCTCCTAGGGATTATTCGAGATTTCTTAATCCAAACCCCTAGTAACGAGGCATTGGCTACCTTAAGAGAGTCATAGTTACTCGTCCCAATTGCTCACCCAGTCTGCCACTTTTTCTTACTGTGGCCAGTCTGCCAGAAGCGATATGTCACTCGTTGTGTATCTTAAGAGATTCATCGTTACTCCTTCCATAGGTTACTGGTATTCTCTGATTCAATACCTCTCGTGACGAAACATTGGCTTTCTTAATAGTGCCATACTTCTTCCTCCCAGTTGCACACACAGTCTACTACTTTTTGTGTAGTTTTTGTCTGCCAGAAACTATAATTCACTAGTTGTGTATCATAAAAGAGTCATCGTTTCTCCTCCTAGGGGTCATTCGAGATTTCTTAATCCAAACTCCTAGTAACGAGGCATTGGCTACCTTAAGAGAGTCATAGTTACTCGTCCCAATTGCTCACCCAGTCTGCCACTTTTTCTTACTGTGGCCAGTCTGCCAGAAGCGATATGTCACTCGTTGTGTATCTTAAGAGATTCATCGTTGCTCCTTCCATAGGTTACTGGTATTCTCTGATTCAATACCTCTCGTGACGAAACATTGGCTTTCTTAATAGTGCCATACTTCTTCCTCCCACTTGCTCACACAGTCTACTACTTTTTGTGTAGTTTTTGTCTGCCAGAAACTATAATTCACTAGTTGTGTATCATAAAAGAGTCATCGTTTCTCTTCCTAGGCGTCATTCGAGATTTCTTAATCCAAACCCCTAGTAACGAGGCATTGACTACCTTAAGAGAGTCATAGTTAATCGTCCCAATTGCTCACCCAGTCTGCCACTTTTTCTTACTGTGGCCAGTCTGCCAGAAGCGATGTGTCACTCGTTGTTTATCTTAAGAGATTCATCGTTACTCCCTCCATAGGTTACTCGTATTCTCTGATTCAATACCTCTCGTGACGAAACATTGGCTTTCTTAATAGTGCTATACTTCTTCCTCCCAGTTGCTCACACAGTTTACTACTTTTTGTGTACTTGCCAGTCTGCCAGAAGCGATATGTCACTAGTTGTGTATCAAAAAAGAGTCATCGTTTCACCTCCTAGGGTTTATTCGAGATTTCTTAATCAAAACCCCTAGTAACGAGGCATTGGCTACCTTAAGAGAGTCACAGTTACTCGTCCCAATTGCTCACCCAGTCTGCCACTTTTTCTTACTGTGGCCAGTCTGCCAGAAGCGACATGTCACTCGTTGTGTATCTTAAGAGATTCATCGTTACTCCTTCCATAGGTTACTTGTATTCTCTGATTAAATACCTCTCGTGAGGAAACATTGGCTTTCTTAATAGTGCCATCCTTCTTCCTCCCAGTTGCTCACACAGTTTACTACTTTTTGTGTACTTGCCAGTCTGCCAGAAGCGATATGTCACTAGCTGTGTATCAAAAAAGAGTCATCGTTTCTCCTCCTAGGGGTCATTCGAGATTTCTTAATCCAAACCACTAGTAACGAGGCATTGGCTACCTTAAGAGAGTCATAGTTACTCGTCCCAATTGCTCACCCAGTCTGCCACTTTTTCTTACTGTGGCCAGTCTGCCAGAAGCGATATGTCACTCGTTGTGTATCTTAAGAGATTCATCGTTACTCCTTCCATAGGTTACTGGTATTCTCTGATTCAATACCTCTCGTGACGAAACACTGGCTTTCTTAATAGTGCCATACTTCTTCCTCCCAGTTGCTCACACAGTCTACTACTTTTTGTGTAGTTTTTATCTGCCAGAAACTATAATTCACTAGTTGTGTATCATAAAAGAGTCATCGTTTCTCCTCCTAGGGGTCATTCGAGATTTCGTAATCCAAACTCCTAGTAACGAGGCATTGGCTACCTTAAGAGAGTCATAGTTACTCGTCCCAATTGCTCACCCAGTCTGCCACTTTTTCTTACTGTGGCCAGTCTGCCAGAAGCGATATGTCACTCGTTGTGTATCTTAAGAGATTCATCGTTACTCCTTCCATAGGTTACTGGTATTCTCTGATTCAATACATCTCGTGACGAAACATTGGCTTTCATAATAGTGCCATACTTCTTCCTCCCAGTTGCTCACACAGTCTACTACTTTTTGTGTAGTTTTTGTCTGCCAGAAACTATAATTCACTAGTTGTGTATCATAAAAGAGTCATCGTTTCTCCTCCTAGGGGTCATTCGAGATTTCTTAATCCAAACCCCTAGTAACGAGGCATTGGCTACCTTAAGAGAGTCATAGTTAATCGTCCCAATTGCTCACCCAGTCTGCCACTTTTTCTTACTGTGGCCAGTCTGCCAGAAGCGATATGTCACTCGTTGTGTATCTTAAGAGATTCATCGTTACTCCTTCCATAGGTTACTGGTATTCTCTGATTCAATACCTCTCGTGACGAAACATTGGCTTTCTTAATAGTGCCATAGTTCTTCCTCCCAGTTGCTCACACAGTCTACTACTTTTTGTGTAGTTTTTGTCTGCCAGAAACTATAATTCACTAGTTGCGTATCATAAAGGAGTCATCGTTTCTCCTCCTAGGGGTCATTCGAGATTTCGTAATCCAAACTCCTAGTAACGAGGCATTGGCTACCTTAAGAGAGTCATAGTTACTCGTCCCAATTGCTCACCCAGTCTGCCACTTTTTCTTACTGTGGCCAGTCTGCCAGAAGCGATATGTCACTCGTTGTGTATCTTAAGAGATGCATCGTTACTCCTTCCATAGGTTACTGGTATTCTCTGATTCAATACCTCTCGTGACGAAACATTGGCTTTCTTAATAGTGCCATACTTCTTCCTCCCACTTGCTCACACAGTCTACTACTTTTTGTGTAGTTTTTGTCTGCCAGAAACTATAATTCACTAGTTGTGTATCATAAAAGAGTCATCGTTTCTCTTCCTAGGCGTCATTCGAGATTTCTTAATCCAAACCCCTAGTAACGAGGCATTGACTACCTTAAGAGAGTCATAGTTAATCGTCCCAATTGCTCACCCAGTCTGCCACTTTTTCTTACTGTGGCCAGTCTGCCAGAAGCGATGTGTCACTCGTTGTTTATCTTAAGAGATTCATCGTTACTCCCTCCATAGGTTACTCGTATTCTCTGATTCAATACCTCTCGTGACGAAACATTGGCTTTCTTAATAGTGCTATACTTCTTCCTCCCAGTTGCTCACACAGTTTACTACTTTTTGTGTACTTGCCAGTCTGCCAGAAGCGATATGTCACTAGTTGTGTATCAAAAAAGAGTCATCGTTTCACCTCCTAGGGTTTATTCGAGATTTCTTAATCAAAACCCCTAGTAACGAGGCATTGGCTACCTTAAGAGAGTCACAGTTACTCGTCCCAATTGCTCACCCAGTCTGCCACTTTTTCTTACTGTGGCCAGTCTGCCAGAAGCGACATGTCACTCGTTGTGTATCTTAAGAGATTCATCGTTACTCCTTCCATAGGTTACTTGTATTCTCTGATTAAATACCTCTCGTGAGGAAACATTGAGTTTCTTAATAGTGCCATCCTTCTTCCTCCCAGTTGCTCACACAGTTTACTACTTTTTGTGTACTTGCCAGTCTGCCAGAAGCGATATGTCACTAGCTGTGTATCAAAAAAGAGTCATCGTTTCTCCTCCTAGGGGTCATTCGAGATTTCTTAATCCAAACCACTAGTAACGAGGAATTGGCTACCTTAAGAGAGTCATAGTTACTCGTCCCAATTGCTCACCCAGTCTGCCACTTTTTCTTACTGTGGCCAGTCTGCCAGAAGCGATATGTCACTCGTTGTGTATCTTAAGAGATTCATCGTTACTCCTTCCATAGGTTACTGGTATTCTCTGATTCAATACCTCTCGTGACGAAACATTGGCTTTCTTAATAGTGCCATACTTCTTCCTCCCACTTGCTCACACAGTCTACTACTTTTTGTGTAGTTTTTATCTGACAGAAACTATAATTCACTAGTTGTGTATCATAAAAGAGTCATCGTTTCTCCTCCTAGGGGTCATTCGAGATTTCGTAATCCAAACTCCTAGTAACGAGGCATTGGCTACCTTAAGAGAGTCATAGTTACTCGTCCCAATTGCTCACCCAGTCTGCCACTTTTTCTTACTGTGGCCAGTCTGCCAGAAGCGATATGTCACTCGTTGTGTATCTTAAGAGATTCATCGTTACTCCTTCCATAGGTTACTGGTATTCTCTGATTCAATACATCTCGTGACGAAACATTGGCTTTCATAATAGTGCCATACTTCTTCCTCCCAGTTGCTCACACAGTCTACTACTTTTTGTGTAGTTTTTGTCTGCCAGAAACTATAATTCACTAGTTGTGTATCATAAAAGAGTCATCGTTTCTCCTCCTAGGGGTCATTCGAGATTTCTTAATCCAAACCCCTAGTAACGAGGCAATGGCTACCTTAAGAGAGTCATAGTTAATCGTCCCAATTGCTCACCCAGTCTGCCACTTTTTCTTACTGTGGCCAGTCTGCCAGAAGCGATATGTCACTCGTTGTGTATCTTAAGAGATTCATCGTTACTCCTTCCATAGGTTACTGGTATTCTCTGATTCAATACCTCTCGTGACGAAACATTGGCTTTCTTAATAGTGCCATACTTCTTCCTCCCAGTTGCTCACACAGTCTACTACTTTTTGTGTAGTTTTTGTCTGCCAGAAACTATAATTCACTAGTTGCGTATCATAAAAGAGTCATCGTTTCTCCTCCTAGGGGTCATTCGAGATTTCGTAATCCAAACTCCTAGTAACGAGGCATTGGCTACCTTAAGAGAGTCATAGTTACTCGTCCCAATTGCTCACCCAGTCTGCCACTTTTTCTTACTGTGGCCAGTCTGCCAGAAGCGATATGTCACTCGTTGTGTATCTTAAGAGATTCATCGTTACTCCTTCCATAGGTTACTGGTATTCTCTGATTCAATACCTCTCGTGACGAAACATTGGCTTTCTTAATAGTGCCATACTTCTTCCTCCCAGTTGCTCACACAGTCTACTACTTTTTGTGTAGTTTTTGTCTGCCAGAAACTATAATTCACTAGTTGTGTATCATAAAAGAGTCATCGTTTCTCCTCCTAGGGGTCATTCGAGATTTCTTAATCCAAACCCCTAGTAACGAGGCATTGGCTACCTTAAGAGAGTCATAGTTAATCGTCCCAATTGCTCACCCAGTCTGCCACTTTTTCTTACTGTAGCCAGTCTGCCAGAAGCGATATGTCACTCGTTGTGTATCTTAAGAGATTCATCGTTACTCCCTCCATAGGTTACTCGTATTCTCTGATTCAATACCTCTCGTGACGAAACATTGGCTATCTTAATAGTGCTATACTTCTTCCTCCCAGTTGCTCACACAGTTTACTACTTTTTGTGTACTTGCCAGTCTGCCAGAAGGGATATGTCACTAGTTGTGTATCAAAAAAGAGTCATCGTTTCACCTCCTAGGGTTTATTCGAGATTTCTTAATCCAAACCCCTAGTAACGAGGCATTGGCTACCTTAAGAGAGTCATAGTTACTCATCCCAATTGCTCACCCAGTCTGCCACTTTTTCTTACTGTGGCCAGTCTGCCAGAAGCGATATGTCACTCGTTGTGTATCTTAAGAGATTCATCGTTACTCCTTCCATAGTTTACTGGTATTCTCTGATTCAATACCTCTCGTGACGAAACATTGGCTTTCTTAATATTGCCATACTTCTTCCTCCCAGTTGCTCACACAGTCTACTACTTTTTGTGTAGTTTTTGTCTGCCAGAAACTATAATTCACTAGTTGTGTATCATAAAAGAGTCATCGTTTCTCCTCCTAGGGGTCATTCGAGATTTCTTAATCCAAACCCCTAGTAACGAGGCATTGGCTACCTTAAGAGAGTCATAGTTAATCATCCCAATTGCTCACCCAGTCTGTCACTTTTTCTTACTGTGGCCAGTCTGCCAGAAGCGATGTGTCACTCGTTGTGTATCTTAAGAGATTCATCGTTACTCCCTCCATAGGTTACTCGTATTCTCTGATTCAATACCTCTCGTGACGAAACATTGGCTTTCTTAATAGTGTTATACTTCTTCCTCCCAGTTGCTCACACAGTTTACTACTTTTTGTGTACTTGCCAGTCTGCCAGAAGCGATATGTCACTAGTTGTGTATCAAAAAGAGTCATCGTTTCTCCTCCTAGGGGTCATTCGAGATTTCTTAATCCAAACCCCTAGTAACGAGGCATTGGCTACCTTAAGAGAGTCATAGTTACTCGTCCCAATTGCTCACCCAGTCTGCCACTTTTTCTTACTGTGGCCAGTCTGCCAGAAGCGATATGTCACTCGTTGTGTATCTTAAGAGATTCATCGTTACTCCTTCCATAGGTTACTGGTATTCTCTGATTCAATACCTCCCGTGACGAAACATTGGCTTTCTTAATAGTGCCATACTTCTTCCTCCCAGTTGGTCACACAGTCTACTACTTTTTGTGTAGTTTTTGTCTGCCAGAAACTACAATTCACTAGTTGTGTATCATAAAAGAGTCATCGTTTCTCCTCCTAGGGGTCATTCGAGATTTCTTAATCCAAACCCCTAGTAACGAGGCATTGGCTACCTTAAGAGAGTCATAGTTACTCGTCCCAGTTGCTCACCCAGTCTGCCACTTTTTCTTACTGTGGCCAGTCTGCCAGAAGCGATATGTCACCCGTTGTGTATCTTAAGAGATTCATCGTTACTCCATCCATAGGTTACTGGTATTCTCTGATTCAATACCTCTCGTGACGAAACATTGGCTTTCTTAATAGTGCAATACTTCTTCCTCCCAGTTGCTCACACAGTCTACTACTTTTTGTGTAGTTTTTGTCTGCCAGAAACTATAATTCACTAGTTGTGTATCATAAAAGAGTCATCGTTTCTCCTCCTAGGGGTCATTCGAGATTTCTTAATCCAAACCCCTAGTAACGAGGCATTGGCTACCTTAAGAGAGTCATAGTTACTCGTCCCAATTGCTCACCCAGTCGGCCACTTTTTCTTACTGTGGCCAGTCTGCCAGAAGCGATATGTCATTCGTTGGGTATCTTTAGAGATTCATCGTTACTCCTTCCATAGGTTACTGGTATTCTCTGATTCAATACCCCCGTGACGAAACATTGGCTTTCTTAATAGTGCCATACTTCTTCCTCCCAGTTGCTCACACAGTCTACTACTTTTTGTGTAGTTTTTGTCTGCCAGAAACTATAATTCACTAGTTGTGTATCATAAAAGAGTCATCGTTTCTCCTCCTAGGGGTCATTCGAGATTTCTTAATCCAAACTCCTAGTAACGAGGCATTGGCTACCTTAAGAGAGTCATAGTTACTCGTCCCAATTGCTCACCCAGTCTGCCACTTTTTCTTACTGTGGCCAGTCTGCCAGAAGCGATGTGTCACTCGTTGTTTATCTTAAGAGATTCATCGTTACTCCCTCCATAGGTTACTTGTATTCTCTGATTAAATACCTCTCGTGAGGAAACATTGGCTTTCTTAATAGTGCCATCCTTCTTCCTCCCAGTTGCTCACACAGTTTACTACTTTTTGTGTACTTGCCAGTCTGCCAGAAGCGATATGTCACTAGCTGTGTATCAAAAAAGAGTCATCGTTTCTCCTCCTAGGGGTCATTCGAGATTTCTTAATCCAAACCACTAGTAACGAGGCATTGGCTACCTTAAGAGAGTCATAGTTACTCGTCCCAATTGCTCACCCAGTCTGCCACTTTTTCTTACTGTGGCGAGTCTGCCAGAAGCGATATGTCACTCGTTGTGTATCTTAAGAGATTCATCGTTACTCCTTCCATAGGTTACTGGTATTCTCTGATTCAATACCTCTCGTGACGAAACATTGGCTTTCTTAATAGTGCCATACTTCTTCCTCCCAGTTGCTCACACAGTCTACTACTTTTTGTGTAGTTTTTATCTGACAGAAACTATAATTCACTAGTTGTGTATCATAAAAGAGGCATCGTTTCTCCTCCTAGGGGTCATTCGAGATTTCGTAATCCAAACTCCTAGTAACGAGGCATTGGCTACCTTAAGAGAGTCATAGTTACTCGTCCCAATTGCTCACCCAGTCTGCCGCTTTTTCTTACTGTGGCCAGTCTGCCAGAAGCGATATGTCACTCGTTGTGTATCTTAAGAGATTCATCGTTACTCCTTCCATAGCTTACTGGTATTCTCTGATTCAATACATCTCGTGACGAAACATTGGCTTTCATAATAGTGCCATACTTCTTCCTCCCAGTTGCTCACACAGTCTACTACTTTTTGTGTAGTTTTTGTCTGCCAGAAACTATAATTCACTAGTTGTGTATCATAAAAGAGTCATCGTTTCTCCTCCTTGGGGTCATTCGAGATTTCTTAATCCAAACCCCTAGTAACGAGGCATTGGCTACCTTAAGAGAGTCATAGTTAATCGTCCCAATTGCTCACCCAGTCTGCCACTTTTTCTTACTGTGGCCAGTCTGCCAGAAGCGATATGTCACTCGTTGTGTATCTTAAGAGATTCATCGTTACTCCTTCCATAGGTTACTGGTATTCTCTGATTCAATACCTCTCGTGACGAAACATTGGCTTTCTTAATAGTGCCATACTTCTTCCTCCCAGTTGCTCACACAGTCTACTACTTTTTGTGTAGTTTTTGTCTGCCAGAAACTATAATTCACTAGTTGCGTATCATAAAAGAGTCATCGTTTCTCCTCCTAGGGGTCATTCGAGATTTCGTAATCCAAACTCCTAGTAACGAGGCATTGGCTACCTTAAGAGAGTCATAGTTACTCGTCCCAATTGCTCACCCAGTCTGCCACTTTTTCTTACTGTGGCCAGTCTGCCAGAAGCGATATGTCACTCGTTGTGTATCTTAAGAGATTCATCGTTACTCCTTCCATAGGTTACTGGTATTCTCTGATTCAATACCTCTCGTGACGAAACATTGGCTTTCTTAATAGTGCCATACTTCTTCCTCCCAGTTGCTCACACAGTCTACTACTTTTTGTGTAGTTTTTGTCTGCCAGAAACTATAATTCACTAGTTGTGTATCATAAAAGAGTCATCGTTTCTCCTCCTAGGGGTCATTCGAGATTTCTTAATCCAAACCCCTAGTAACGAGGCATTGGCTACCTTAAGAGAGTCATAGTTAATCGTCCCAATTGCTCACCCAGTCTGCCACTTTTTCTTACTGTAGCCAGTCTGCCAGAAGCGATATGTCACTCGTTGTGTATCTTAAGAGATTCATCGTTACTCCCTCCATAGGTTACTCGTATTCTCTGATTCAATACCTCTCGTGACGAAACATTGGCTTTCTTAATAGTGCTATACTTCTTCCTCCCAGTTGCTCACACAGTTTACTACTTTTTGTGTACTTGCCAGTCTGCCAGAAGGGATATGTCACTAGTTGTGTATCAAAAAAGAGTCATCGTTTCACCTCCTAGGGTTTATTCGAGATTTCTTAATCCAAACCCCTAGTAACGAGGCATTGGCTACCTTAAGAGAGTCATAGTTACTCATCCCAATTGCTCACCCAGTCTGCCACTTTTTCTTACTGTGGCCAGTCTGCCAGAAGCGATATGTCACTCGTTGTGTATCTTAAGAGATTCATCGTTACTCCTTCCATAGTTTACTGGTATTCTCTGATTCAATACCTCCTGTGACGAAACATTGGCTTTCTTAATATTGCCATACTTCTTCCTCCCAGTTGCTCACACAGTCTACTACTTTTTGTGTAGTTTTTGTCTGCCAGAAACTATAATTCACTAGTTGTGTATCATAAAAGAGTCATCGTTTCTCCTCCTAGGGGTCATTCGAGATTTCTTAATCCAAACCCCTAGTAACGAGGCATTGGCTACCTTAAGAGAGTCATAGTTAATCGTCCCAATTGCTCACCCAGTCTGTCACTTTTTCTTACTGTGGCCAGTCTGCCAGAAGCGATGTGTCACTCGTTGTGTATCTTAAGAGATTCATCGTTACTCCCTCCATAGGTTACTCGTATTCTCTGATTCAATACCTCTCGTGACGAAACATTGACTTTCTTAATAGTGTTATACTTCTTCTTCCCAGTTGCTCACACAGTTTACTACTTTTTGTGTACTTGCCAGTCTGCCAGAAGCGATATGTCACTAGTTGTGTATCAAAAAGAGTCATCGTTTCTCCTCCTAGGGGTCATTCGAGATTTCTTAATCCAAACCCCTAGTAACGAGGCATTGGCTACCTTAAGAGAGTCATAGTTACTCGTCCCAATTGCTCACTCAGTCTGCCACTTTTTCTTACTGTGGCCAGTCTGCCAGAAGCGATATGTCACTCGTTGTGTATCTTAAGAGATTCATCGTTACTCCTTCCATAGTTTACTGGTATTCTCTGATTGAATACCTCCCGTGACGAAACATTGGCTTTCTTAATAGTGCCATACTTCTTCCTCCCAGTTGGTCACACAGTCTACTACTTTTTGTGTAGTTTTTGTCTGCCAGAAACTACAATTCACTAGTTGTGTATCATAAAAGAGTCATCGTTTCTCCTCCTAGGGGTCATTCGAGATTTCTTAATCCAAACCCCTAGTAACGAGGCATTGGCTACCTTAAGAGAGTCATAGTTACTCGTCCCAATTGCTCACCCAGTCTGCCACTTTTTCTTACTGTGGCCAGTCTGCCAGAAGCGATATGTCACTCGTTGTGTATCTTAAGAGATTCATCGTTACTCCATCCATAGGTTACTGGTATTCTCTGATTCAATACCTCTCGTGACGAAACATTGGCTTTCTTAATAGTGCAATACTTCTTCCTCCCAGTTGCTCACACAGTCTACTACTTTTTGTGTAGTTTTTGTCTGCCAGAAACTATAATTCACTAGTTGTGTATCATAAAAGAGTCATCGTTTCTCCTCCTAGGGGTCATTCGAGATTTCTTAATCCAAACCCCTAGTAACGAGGCATTGGCTACCTTAAGAGAGTCATAGTTACTCGTCCCAATTGCTCACCCAGTCTGCCACTTTTTCTTACTGTGGCCAGTCTGCCAGAAGCGATATGTCACTCGTTGTGTATCTTAAGAGATTCATCGTTACTCCTTCCATAGGTTACTGGTATTCTCTGATTCAATACCTCTCGTGACGAAACATTGGCTTTCTTAATAGTGCCATACTTCTTCCTCCCACTTGCTCACACAGTCTACTACTTTTTGTGTAGTTTTTGTCTGCCAGAAACTATAATTCACTAGTTGTGTATCATAAAAGAGTCATCGTTTCTCTTCCTAGGGGTCATTCGAGATTTCTTAATCCAAACCCCTAGTAACGAGGCATTGACTACCTTAAGAGAGTCATAGTTAATCGTCCCAATTGCTCACCCAGTCTGCCACTTTTTCTTACTGTGGCCAGTCTGCCAGAAGCGATGTGTCACTCGTTGTTTATCTTAAGAGATTCATCGTTACTCCCTCCATAGGTTACTCGTATTCTCTGATTCAATACCTCTCGTGACGAAACATTGGCTTTCTTAATAGTGCAATACTTCTTCCTCCCAGTTGCTCACACAGTTTACTACTTTTTGTGTACTTGCCAGTCTGCCAGAAGCGATATGTCACTAGTTGTGTATCAAAAAAGAGTCATCGTTTCACCTCCTAGGGTTTATTCGAGATTTCTTAATCAAAACCCCTAGTAACGAGGCATTGGCTACCTTAAGAGAGTCACAGTTACTCGTCCCAATTGCTCACCCAGTCTGCCACTTTTTCTTACTGTGGCCAGTCTGCCAGAAGCGACATGTCACTCGTTGTGTATCTTAAGAGATTCATCGTTACTCCTTCCATAGGTTACTTGTATTCTCTGATTAAATACCTCTCGTGAGGAAACATTGGCTTTCTTAATAGTGCCATCCTTCTTCCTCCCAGTTGCTCACACAGTTTACTACTTTTTGTGTACTTGCCAGTCTGCCAGAAGCGATATGTCACTAGCTGTGTATCAAAAAAGAGTCATCGTTTCTCCTCCTAGGGGTCATTCGAGATTTCTTAATCCAAACCACTAGTAACGAGGCATTGGCTACCTTAAGAGAGTCATAGTTACTCGTCCCAATTGCTCACCCAGTCTGCCACTTTTTCTTACTGTGGCGAGTCTGCCAGAAGCGATATGTCACTCGTTGTGTATCTTAAGAGATTCATCGTTACTCCTTCCATAGGTTACTCGTATTCTCTGATTCAATACATCTCGTGACGAAACATTGGCTTTCATAATAGTGCCATACTTCTTCCTCCCAGTTGCTCACACAGTCTACTACTTTTTGTGTAGTTTTTGTCTGCCAGAAACTATAATTCACTAGTTGTGTATCATAAAAGAGTCATCGTTTCTCCTCCTAGGGGTCATTCGAGATTTCTTAATCCAAACCCCTAGTAACGAGGCATTGGCTACCTTAAGAGAGTCATAGTTAATCGTCCCAATTGCTCACCCAGTCTGCCACTTTTTCTTACTGTGGCCAGTCTGCCAGAAGCGATATGTCACTCGTTGTGTATCTTAAGAGATTCATCGTTACTCCTTCCATAGGTTACTGGTATTCTCTGATTCAATACCTCTCGTGACGAAACATTGGCTTTCTTAATAGTGCCATACTTCTTCCTCCCAGTTGCTCACACAGTCTACTACTTTTTGTGTAGTTTTTGTCTGCCAGAAACTATAATTCACTAGTTGCGTATCATAAAAGAGTCATCGTTTCTCCTCCTAGGGGTCATTCGAGATTTCGTAATCCAAACTCCTAGTAACGAGGCTTTGGCTACCTTAAGAGAGTCATAGTTACTCGTCCCAATTGCTCACCCAGTCTGCCACTTTTTCTTACTGTGGCCAGTCTGCCAGAAGCGATATGTCACTCGTTGTGTATCTTAAGAGATTCATCGTTACTCCTTCCATAGGTTACTGGTATTCTCTGATTCAATACCTCTCGTGACGAAACATTGGCTTTCTTAATAGTGCCATACTTCTTCCTCCCAGTTGCTCACACAGTCTACTACTTTTTGTGTAGTTTTTGTCTGCCAGAAACTATAATTCACTAGTTGTGTATCATAAAAGAGTCATCGTTTCTCCTCCTAGGGGTCATTCGAGATTTCTTAATCCCAACCCCTAGTAACGAGGCATTGGCTACCTTAAGAGAGTCATAGTTAATCGTCCCAATTGCTCACCCAGTCTGCCACTTTTTCTTACTGTAGCCAGTCTGCCAGAAGCGATATGTCACTCGTTGTGTATCTTAAGAGATTCATCGTTACTCCCTCCATAGGTTACTCGTATTCTCTGATTCAATACCTCTCGTGACGAAACATTGGCTTTCTTAATAGTGCTATACTTCTTCCTCCCAGTTGCTCACACAGTTTACTACTTTTTGTGTACTTGCCAGTCTGCCAGAAGGGATATGTCACTAGTTGTGTATCAAAAAAGAGTCATCGTTTCACCTCCTAGGGTTTATTCGAGATTTCTTAATCCAAACCCCTAGTAACGAGGCATTGGCTACCTTAAGAGAGTCATAGTTACTCATCCCAATTGCTCACCCAGTCTGCCACTTTTTCTTACTGTGGCCAGTCTGCCAGAAGCGATATGTCACTCGTTGTGTATCTTAAGAGATTCATCGTTACTCCTTCCATAGTTTACTGGTATTCTCTGATTCAATACTTCCTGTGACGAAACATTGGCTTTCTTAATATTGCCATACTTCTTCCTCCCAGTTGCTCACACAGTCTACTACTTTTTGTGTAGTTTTTGTCTGCCAGAAACTATAATTCACTAGTTGTGTATCATAAAAGAGTCATCGTTTCTCCTCCTAGGGGTCATTCGAGATTTCTTAATCCAAACCCCTAGTAACGAGGCATTGGCTACCTTAAGAGAGTCATAGTTAATCGTCCCAATTGCTCACCCAGTCTGTCACTTTTTCTTACTGTGGCCAGTCTGCCAGAAGCGATGTGTCACTCGTTGTGTATCTTAAGAGATTCATCGTTACTCCCTCCATAGGTTACTCGTATTCTCTGATTCAATACCTCTCGTGACGAAACATTGGCTTTCTTAATAGTGTTATACTTCTTCCTCCCAGTTGCTCACACAGTTTACTACTTTTTGTGTACTTGCCAGTCTGCCAGAAGCGATATGTCACTAGCTGTGTATCAAAAAAGAGTCATCGTTTCTCCTCCTAGGGGTCATTCGAGATTTCTTAATCCAAACCACTAGTAACGAGGCATTGGCTACCTTAAGAGAGTCATAGTTACTCGTCCCAATTGCTCACCCAGTCTGCCACTTTTTCTTACTGTGGCGAGTCTGCCAGAAGCGATATGTCACTCGTTGTGTATCTTAAGAGATTCATCGTTACTCCTTCCATAGGTTACTGGTATTCTCTGATTCAATACCTCTCGTGACGAAACATTGGCTTTCTTAATAGTGCCATACTTCTTCCTCCCAGTTGCTCACACAGTCTACTACTTTTTGTGTAGT
The DNA here is from genome assembly GCF_023897955.1 of Schistocerca gregaria. Taxonomy (NCBI): domain Eukaryota; kingdom Metazoa; phylum Arthropoda; class Insecta; order Orthoptera; family Acrididae; genus Schistocerca; species Schistocerca gregaria. Next base: position 7,596,546 of record NW_026061786.1, read on the forward strand.
TTTTGTCTGCCAGAAACTATAATTCACTAGTTGCGTATCATAAAAGAGTCATCGTTTCTCCTCCTAGGGGTCATTCGAGATTTCGTAATCCAAACTCCTAGTAACGAGGCTTTGGCTACCTTAAGAGAGTCATAGTTACTCGTCCCAATTGCTCACCCAGTCTGCCACTTTTTCTTACTGTGGCCAGTCTGCCAGAAGCGATATGTCACTCGTTGTGTATCTTAAGAGATTCACCGTTACTCCTTCCATAGGTTACTGGTATTCTCTGATTCAATACCTCTCGTGACGAAACATTGGCTTTCTTAATAGTGCCATACTTCTTCCTCCCAGTTGCTCACACAGTCTACTACTTTTTGTGTAGTTTTTGTCTGCCAGAAACTATAATTCACTAGTTGTGTATCATAAAAGAGTCATCGTTTCTCCTCCTAGGGGTCATTCGAGATTTCTTAATCCCAACCCCTAGTAACGAGGCATTGGCTACCTTAAGAGAGTCATAGTTAATCGTCCCAATTGCTCACCCAGTCTGCCACTTTTTCTTACTGTAGCCAGTCTGCCAGAAGCGATATGTCACTCGTTGTGTATCTTAAGAGATTCATCGTTACTCCCTCCATAGGTTACTCGTATTCTCTGATTCAATACCTCTCGTGACGAAACATTGGCTTTCTTAATAGTGCTATACTTCTTCCTCCCAGTTGCTCACACAGTTTACTACTTTTTGTGTACTTGCCAGTCTGCCAGAAGGGATATGTCACTAGTTGTGTATCAAAAAAGAGTCATCGTTTCACCTCCCAGGGTTTATTCGAGATTTCTTAATCCAAACCCCTAGTAACGAGGCATTGGCTACCTTAAGAGAGTCATAGTTACTCATCCCAATTGCTCACCCAGTCTGCCACTTTTTCTTACTGTGGCCAGTCTGCCAGAAGCGATATGTCACTCGTTGTGTATCTTAAGAGATTCATCGTTACTCCTTACATAGTTTACTGGTATTCTCTGATTCAATACTTCCTGTGACGAAACATTGGCTTTCTTAATATTGCCATACTTCTTCCTCCCAGTTGCTCACACAGTCTACTACTTTTTGTGTAGTTTTTGTCTGCCAGAAACTATAATTCACTAGTTGTGTATCATAAAAGAGTCATCGTTTCTCCTCCTAGGGGTCATTCGAGATTTCTTAATCCAAACCCCTAGTAACGAGGCATTGGCTACCTTAAGAGAGTCATAGTTAATCGTCCCAATTGCTCACCCAGTCTGTCACTTTTTCTTACTGTGGCCAGTCTGCCAGAAGCGATATGTCACTCGTTGTGTATCTTAAGAGATTCATCGTTACTCCTTCCATAGTTTACTGGTATTCTCTGATTCAATACTTCCTGTGACGAAACATTGGCTTTCTTAATATTGCCATACTTCTTCCTCCCAGTTGCTCACACAGTCTACTACTTTTTGTGTAGTTTTTGTCTGCCAGAAACTATAATTCACTAGTTGTGTATCATAAAAGAGTCATCGTTTCTCCTCCTAGGGGTCATTCGAGATTTCTTAATCCAAACCCCTAGTAACGAGGCATTGGCTACCTTAAGAGAGTCATAGTTAATCGTCCCAATTGCTCACCCAGTCTGTCACTTTTTCTTACTGTGGCCAGTCTGCCAGAAGCGATGTGTCACTCGTTGTGTATCTTAAGAGATTCATCGTTACTCCCTCCATAGGTTACTCGTATTCTCTGATTCAATACCTCTCGTGACGAAACATTGGCTTTCTTAATAGTGTTATACTTCTTCCTCCCAGTTGCTCACACAGTTTACTACTTTTTGTGTACTTGCCAGTCTGCCAGAAGCGATATGTCACTAGCTGTGTATCAAAAAAGAGTCATCGTTTCTCCTCCTAGGGGTCATTCGAGATTTCTTAATCCAAACCACTAGTAACGAGGCATTGGCTACCTTAAGAGAGTCATAGTTACTCGTCCCAATTGCTCACCCAGTCTGCCACTTTTTCTTACTGTGGCGAGTCTGCCAGAAGCGATATGTCACTCGTTGTGTATCTTAAGAGATTCATCGTTACTCCTTCCATAGGTTACTGGTATTCTCTGATTCAATACCTCTCGTGACGAAACATTGGCTTTCTTAATAGTGCCATACTTCTTCCTCCCAGTTGCTCACACAGTCTACTACTTTTTGTGTAGTTTTTGTCTGCCAGAAACTATAATTCACTAGTTGCGTATCATAAAAGAGTCATCGTTTCTCCTCCTAGGGGTCATTCGAGATTTCGTAATCCAAACTCCTAGTAACGAGGCTTTGGCTACCTTAAGAGAGTCATAGTTACTCGTCCCAATTGCTCACCCAGTCTGCCACTTTTTCTTACTGTGGCCAGTCTGCCAGAAGCGATATGTCACTCGTTGTGTATCTTAAGAGATTCATCGTTACTCCTTCCATAGGTTACTGGTATTCTCTGATTCAATACCTCTCGTGACGAAACATTGGCTTTCTTAATAGTGCCATACTTCTTCCTCCCAGTTGCTCACACAGTCTACTACTTTTTGTGTAGTTTTTGTCTGCCAGAAACTATAATTCACTAGTTGTGTATCATAAAAGAGTCATCGTTTCTCCTCCTAGGGGTCATTCGAGATTTCTTAATCCCAACCCCTAGTAACGAGGCATTGGCTACCTTAAGAGAGTCATAGTTAATCGTCCCAATTGCTCACCCAGTCTGCCACTTTTTCTTACTGTAGCCAGTCTGCCAGAAGCGATATGTCACTCGTTGTGTATCTTAAGAGATTCATCGTTACTCCCTCCATAGGTTACTCGTATTCTCTGATTCAATACCTCTCGTGACGAAACATTGGCTTTCTTAATAGTGCTATACTTCTTCCTCCCAGTTGCTCACACAGTTTACTACTTTTTGTGTACTTGCCAGTCTGCCAGAAGGGATATGTCACTAGTTGTGTATCAAAAAAGAGTCATCGTTTCACCTCCCAGGGTTTATTCGAGATTTCTTAATCCAAACCCCTAGTAACGAGGCATTGGCTACCTTAAGAGAGTCATAGTTACTCATCCCAATTGCTCACCCAGTCTGCCACTTTTTCTTACTGTGGCCAGTCTGCCAGAAGCGATATGTCACTCGTTGTGTATCTTAAGAGATTCATCGTTACTCCTTACATAGTTTACTGGTATTCTCTGATTCAATACTTCCTGTGACGAAACATTGGCTTTCTTAATATTGCCATACTTCTTCCTCCCAGTTGCTCACACAGTCTACTACTTTTTGTGTAGTTTTTGTCTGCCAGAAACTATAATTCACTAGTTGTGTATCATAAAAGAGTCATCGTTTCTCCTCCTAGGGGTCATTCGAGATTTCTTAATCCAAACCCCTAGTAACGAGGCATTGGCTACCTTAAGAGAGTCATAGTTAATCGTCCCAATTGCTCACCCAGTCTGTCACTTTTTCTTACTGTGGCCAGTCTGCCAGAAGCGATGTGTCACTCGTTGTGTATCTTAAGAGATTCATCGTTACTCCCTCCATAGGTTACTCGTATTCTCTGATTCAATACCTCTCGTGACGAAACATTGGCTTTCTTAATAGTGTTATACTTCTTCCTCCCAGTTGCTCACACAGTTTACTACTTTTTGTGTACTTGCCAGTCTGCCAGAAGCGATATGTCACTAGTTGTGTATCAAAAAGAGTCATCGTTTCTCCTCCTAGGGGTCATTCGAGATTTCTTAATCCAAACCCCTAGTAACGAGGCATTGGCTACCTTAAGAGAGTCATAGTTACTCGTCCCAATTGCTCACTCAGTCTGCCACTTTTTCTTACTGTGGCCAGTCTGCCAGAAGCGATATGTCACTCGTTGTGTATCTTAAGAGATTCATCGTTACTCCTTCCATAGTTTACTGGTATTCTCTGATTGAATACCTCCCGTGACGAAACATTGGCTTTCTTAATAGTGCCATACTTCTTCCTCCCAGTTGGTCACACAGTCTACTACTTTTTGTGTAGTTTTTGTCTGCCAGAAACTATAATTCACTAGTTGTGTATCATAAAAGAGTCATCGTTTCTCCTCCTAGGGGTCATTCGAGATTTCTTAATCCAAACCCCTAGTAACGAGGCATTGGCTACCTTAAGAGAGTCATAGTTACTCGTCCCAATTGCTCACCCAGTCTGCCACTTTTTCTTACTGTGGCCAGTCTGCCAGAAGCGATATGTCATTCGTTGGGTATCTTAAGAGATTCATCGTTACTCCTTCCATAGGTTACTGGTATTCTCTGATTCAATACCCCCGTGACGAAACATTGGCTTTCTTAATAGTGCCATACTTCTTCCTCCCAGTTGCTCACACAGTCTACTACTTTTTGTGTAGTTTTTGTCTGCCAGAAACTATAATTCACTAGTTGTGTATCATAAAAGAGTCATCGTTTCTCCTCCTAGGGGTCATTCGAGATTTCTTAATCCCAACCCCTAGTAACGAGGCATTGGCTACCTTAAGAGAGTCATAGTTAATCGTCCCAATTGCTCACCCAGTCTGCCACTTTTTCTTACTGTAGCCAGTCTGCCAGAAGCGATATGTCACTCGTTGTGTATCTTAAGAGATTCATCGTTACTCCCTCCATAGGTTACTCGTATTCTCTGATTCAATACCTCTCGTGACGAAACATTGGCTTTCTTAATAGTGCTATACTTCTTCCTCCCAGTTGCTCACACAGTTTACTACTTTTTGTGTACTTGCCAGTCTGCCAGAAGGGATATGTCACTAGTTGTGTATCAAAAAAGAGTCATCGTTTCACCTCCCAGGGTTTATTCGAGATTTCTTAATCCAAACCCCTAGTAACGAGGCATTGGCTACCTTAAGAGAGTCATAGTTACTCATCCCAATTGCTCACCCAGTCTGCCACTTTTTCTTACTGTGGCCAGTCTGCCAGAAGCGATATGTCACTCGTTGTGTATCTTAAGAGATTCATCGTTACTCCTTCCATAGTTTACTGGTATTCTCTGATTCAATACTTCCTGTGACGAAACATTGGCTTTCTTAATATTGCCATACTTCTTCCTCCCAGTTGCTCACACAGTCTACTACTTTTTGTGTAGTTTTTGTCTGCCAGAAACTATAATTCACTAGTTGTGTATCATAAAAGAGTCATCGTTTCTCCTCCTAGGGGTCATTCGAGATTTCTTAATCCAAACCCCTAGTAACGAGGCATTGGCTACCTTAAGAGAGTCATAGTTAATCGTCCCAATTGCTCACCCAGTCTGTCACTTTTTCTTACTGTGGCCAGTCTGCCAGAAGCGATGTGTCACTCGTTGTGTATCTTAAGAGATTCATCGTTACTCCCTCCATAGGTTACTCGTATTCTCTGATTCAATACCTCTCGTGACGAAACATTGGCTTTCTTAATAGTGTTATACTTCTTCCTCCCAGTTGCTCACACAGTTTACTACTTTTTGTGTACTTGCCAGTCTGCCAGAAGCGATATGTCACTAGTTGTGTATCAAAAAGAGTCATCGTTTCTCCTCCTAGGGGTCATTCGAGATTTCTTAATCCAAACCCCTAGTAACGAGGCATTGGCTACCTTAAGAGAGTCATAGTTACTCGTCCCAATTGCTCACTCAGTCTGCCACTTTTTCTTACTGTGGCCAGTCTGCCAGAAGCGATATGTCACTCGTTGTGTATCTTAAGAGATTCATCGTTACTCCTTCCATAGTTTACTGGTATTCTCTGATTGAATACCTCCCGTGACGAAACATTGGCTTTCTTAATAGTGCCATACTTCTTCCTCCCAGTTGGTCACACAGTCTACTACTTTTTGTGTAGTTTTTGTCTGCCAGAAACTATAATTCACTAGTTGTGTATCATAAAAGAGTCATCGTTTCTCCTCCTAGGGGTCATTCGAGATTTCTTAATCCAAACCCCTAGTAACGAGGCATTGGCTACCTTAAGAGAGTCATAGTTACTCGTCCCAATTGCTCACCCAGTCTGCCACTTTTTCTTACTGTGGCCAGTCTGCCAGAAGCGATATGTCATTCGTTGGGTATCTTAAGAGATTCATCGTTACTCCTTCCATAGGTTACTGGTATTCTCTGATTCAATACCCCCGTGACGAAACATTGGCTTTCTTAATAGTGCCATACTTCTTCCTCCCAGTTGCTCACACAGTCTACTACTTTTTGTGTAGTTTTTGTCTGCCAGAAACTATAATTCACTAGTTGTGTATCATAAAAGGGTCATCGTGTCTCCTCCTAGGGGTTATTCGAGATTTCTTAATCCAAACCCCTAGTAACGAGGCATTGGCTACCTTAAGAGAGTCATAGTTACTCGTCCCAATTGCTCACCCAGTCTGCCACTTTTTCTTACTGTGGCCAGTCTGCCAGAAGCGATATGTCACTCGTTGTGTATCTTAAGAGATTCATCGTTACTCCTTCCATAGGTTACTGGTATTCTCTGATTCAATACCTCTCGTGACGAAAAAGTCGCTATCTTAATAGTGCAATACTTCTTCCTCCCAGTTGCTCACACAGTCTACTACTTTTTGTGTAGTTTTTGTCTGCCAGAAACTATAATTCACTAGTTGTGTATCATAAAAGAGTCATCGTTTCTCCTCCTAGGGGTCATTCGAGATTTCTTAATCCAAACCCCTAGTAACGAGGCATTGGCTACCTTAAGAGAGTCATAGTTACTCGTCCCAATTGCTCACCCAGTCTGCCACTTTTTCTTACTGTGGCCAGTCTGCCTGAAGCGATATGTCACTCGTTGTGTATCTTAAGAGATTCATTGTTACTCCCTCCATAGGTTACTCGTATTCTCTGATTCAATACCTCTCGTGACGAAACATTGGCTTTCTTAATAGTGCCATACTTCTTCCTCACAGTTGCTCACACAGTTTACTACTTTTTGTGAACTTGCCAGTCTGCCAGAAGCGATATGTCACTAGTTGTGTATCAAAAAAGGGTCATCGTTTCACCTCCTAGGGATTATTCGAGATTTCTTAATCCAAACCCCTAGTAACGAGGCATTGGCTACCTTAAGAGAGTCATAGTTACTCGTCCCAATTGCTCACCCAGTCTGCAACTTTTTCTTACTGTGGCCAGTCTGCCAGAAGCGATATGTCACTCGTTGTGTATATTAAGAGATTCATCGTTACTCCCTCCATAGGTTACTCGTATTCTCTGATTCAATATATCTCGTGACGAATCACTGGCTTTCTTAATAGTGCCATACTTCTTCCTCCCAGTTGCTCACACAATTTACTACTTTTTGTGTACTTGCCAGTCTGCCAGAAGCGATATGTCAGTAGTTGTGTATCATAAAAGAGTAATCGTTTCACCTCCTAGGGATTATTCGAGATTTCTTAATCCAAACCCCTAGTAACGAGGCATTGGCTACCTTAAGAGAGTCATAGTTACTCGTCCCAATTGCTCACCCAGTCTGCCACTTTTTCTTACTGTGGCCAGTCTGCCAGAAGCGATATGTCACTCGTTGTGTATCTTAAGAGATTCATCGTTACTCCTTCCATAGGTTACTGGTATTCTCTGATTCAATACCTCTCGTGACGAAACATTGGCTTTCTTAATAGTGCCATACTTCTTCCTCCCAGTTGCTCACACAGTTTACTACTTTTTCTGTACATTCCGGTCTGCCAGAAGCGATATGTCACTAGTTGTGTATCAAAAAAGAGTCATCGTTTCACCTCCTAGGGTTTATTCGAGATTTCTTAATCCAAACCCCTAGTAACGAGGCATTGGCTACCTTAAGAGAGTCATAGTTACTCGTCCCAATTGCTCACCCAGTCTGCCACTTTTTCTTACTGTGGCCAGTCTGCCAGAAGCGATATGTCACTCGTTGTGTATCTTAAGAGATTCATCGTTACTCCCTCCATAGGTTACTCGTATTCTCTGATTCAATACCTCTCGTGACGAAACATTGGCTTTCTTAATAGTGCCATACTTCTTCCTCCCAGTTGCTCACACAGTTTACTACTTTTTGTGTACTTGCCATTCTGCCAGAAGCGATATGTCAGTAGTTGTGTATCATAAAAGAGTAGTCGTTTCACCTCCTAGGGATTATTCGAGATTTCTTAATCCAAACCCCTAGTAACGAGGCATTGGCTACCTTAAGAGAGTCATAGTTACTCGTCCCAATTGCTCACCCAGTCTGCCACTTTTTCTTACTGTGGCCAGTCTGCCAGAAGCGATATGTCACTCGTTGTGTATATTAAGAGATTCATCGTTACTCCCTCCATAGGTTACTCGTATTCTCTGATTCAATATATCTCGTGACGAATCACTGGCTTTCTTAATAGTGCCATACTTCTTCCTCCCAGTTGCTCACACAGTTTACTACTTTTTGTGTACTTGCCAGTCTGCCAGAAGCGATATGTCAGTAGTTGTGTATCATAAAAGAGTAATCGTTTCACCTCCTAGGGATTATTCGAGATTTCTTAATCCAAACCCCTAGTAACGAGGCATTGGCTACCTTAAGAGAGTCATAGTTACTCGTCCCAATTGCTCACCCAGTCTGCCACTTTTTCTTACTGTGGCCAGTCTGCCAGAAGCGATATGTCACTCGTTGTGTATCTTAAGAGATTCATCGTTACTCCTTCCATAGGTTACTGGTATTCTCTGATTCAATACCTCTCGTGACGAAACATTGGCTTTCTTAATAGTGCCATACTTCTTCCTCCCAGTTGCTCACACAGTTTACTACTTTTTCTGTACTTTCCAGTCTGCCAGAAGCGATATGTCACTAGTTGTGTATCAAAAAAGAGTCATCGTTTTACCTCCTAGGGTTTATTCGAGATTTCTTAATCCAAACCCCTAGTAACGAGGCATTGGCTACCTTAAGAGTGTCATAGTTACTCGTCCCAATTGCTCACCCAGTCTGCCACTTTTTCTTACTGTGGCCAGTCTGCCAGAAGCGATATGTCACTCGTTGTGTATCTTAAGAGATTCATCGTTACTCCCCCCATAGGTTACTCGTATTCTCTGATTCAATACCTCTCGTGACGAAACATTGGGTTTCTTAATAGTGCCATACTTCTTCCTCACAGTTGCTCACACAGTTTACTACTTTTTGTGAACTTGCCAGTCTGCCAGAAGCGATATGTCACTAGTTGTGTATCAAAAAAGAGTCATCGTTTCACCTCCTAGGGATTATTCGAGATTTCTTAATCCAAACCCCTAGTAACGAGGCATTGGCTACCTTAAGAGAGTCATAGTTACTCGTCCCAATTGCTCACCCAGTCTGCAACTTTTTCTTACTGTGGCCAGTCTGCCAGAAGCGATATGTCACTCGTTGTGTATATTAAGAGATTCATCGTTACTCCCTCCATAGGTTACTCGTATTCTCTGATTCAATATATCTCGTGACGAATCACTGGCTTTCTTAATAGTGCCATACTTCTTCCTCCCAGTTGCTCACACAGTTTACTACTTTTTGTGTACTTGCCAGTCTGCCAGAAGCGATATGTCAGTAGTTGTGTATCATAAAAGAGTAATCGTTTCACCTCCTAGGGATTATTCGAGATTTCTTAATCCAAACCCCTAGTAACGAGGCATTGGCTACCTTAAGAGAGTCATAGTTACTCGTCCCAATTGCTCACCCAGTCTGCCACTTTTTCTTACTGTGGCCAGTCTGCCAGAAGCGATATGTCACACGTTGTGTATCTTAAGAGATTCATCGTTACTCATTCCATAGGTTACTGGTATTCTCTGATTCAATACCTCTCGTGACGAAACATTGGCTTTCTTAATAGTGCCATACTTCTTCCTCCCAGTTGCTCACACAGTTTACTACTTTTTCTGTACTTTCCAGTCTGCCAGAAGCGATATGTCACTAGTTGTGTATCAAAAAAGAGTCATCGTTTCACCTCCTAGGGTTTATTCGAGATTTCTTAATCCAAACCCCTAGTAACGAGGCATTGGCTACCTTAAGAGAGTCATAGTTACTCGTCCCAATTGCTCACCCAGTCTGCCACTTTTTCTTACTGTGGCCAGTCTGCCAGAAGCGATATGTCACTCGTTGTGTATCTTAAGAGATTCATCGTTACTCCCTCCATAGGTTACTCGTATTCTCTGATTCAATATATCTCGTGACGAATCACTGGCTTTCTTAATAGTGCCATACTTCTTCCTCCCAGTTGCTCACACAGATAACTACTTTTTGTGTACTTGCCAGTCTGCCAGAAGCGATATGTCAGTAGTTGTGTATCATAAAAGAGTAATCGTTTCACCTCCTAGGGGTTATTCGAGATTTCTTAATCCAAACCCCTAGTAACGAGGCATTGGCTACCTTAAGAGAGTCATAGTTACTCATCCCAATTGCTCACTCAGTCTGCCACTTTTTCTTACTGTGGCCAGTCTGCCAGAAGCGATATGTAAAACGTTGTGTATCTTAAGAGATTCATCGTTACTCTTTCCATAGTTTACTGGTATTCTCTGATTCAATACCTCCCGTGACGAAACATTGGTTTTTTTAATAGTGCCATACTTCTTCCTCCCAGTTGCTCACACAGTCTACTACTTTTTGTGTAGTTTTTGTCTGCCAGAAACTATAATTCACTAGTTGTGTATCATAAAAGAGTCATCGTTTCTCCTCCTAGGGGTCATTCGAGATTTCTTAATCCAAACCCCTAGTAACGAGGCATTGGCTACCTTAAGAGAGTCATAGTTACTCGTCCCAATTGCTCACCCAGTCTGCCACTTTTTCTTACTGTGGCCAGTCTGCCAGAAGCGATATGTCACTCGTTGTGTATCTTAAGAGATTCATCGTTACTCCATCCATAGGTTACTGGTATTCTCTGATTCAATACCTCTCGTGACGAAACATTGGCTTTCTTAATAGTGCCATACTTCTTCCTCCCAGTTGCTCACACAGTTTACTACTTTTTGTGTACTTGCCAGTCTGCCAGAAGCGATATGTGACTAGTTGTGTATCAAAAAAGAGTCATCGTTTCACCTCCTAGGGTTTATTCGAGATTTCTTAATCCACACCCCTAGTAACGAGGCATTGGCTACCTTAAGAGAGTCATAGTTACTCGTCCCAATTGCTCACCCAGTCTGCCACTTTTTCTTACTGTGGCCAGTCTGCCAGAAGCGATTTGTCACTCGTTGTGTATCTTAAGAGATTCATCGTTACTCCCTCCATAGGTTACTCGTATTCTCTGATTCAATATATCTCGTGACGAATCACTGGCTTTCTTAATAGTGCCATACTTCTTCCTCCCAGTTGCTTACACAGTTAACTACTTTTTGTGTACTTGCCAGTCTGCCACAAGCGATATGTCAGTAGTTGTGTATCATAAAAGAGTAATCGTTTCACCTCCTAGGGGTTATTCGAGATTTCTTAATCCAAACCCCTAGTAACGAGGCATTGGCTACCTTAAGAGAGTCATAGTTACTCGTCCCAATTGCTCACTCAGTCTGCCACTTTTTCTTACTGTGGCCAGTCTGCCAGAAGCGATATGTCACACGTTGTGTATCTTAAGAGATTCATCGTTACTCCTTCCATAGTTTACTGGTATTCTCTGATTCAATACCTCCCGTGACGAAACATTGGCTTTCTTAATAGTGCCATACTTCTTCCTCCCAGTTGCTCACACAGTCTACTACTTTTTGTGTAGTTTTTGTCTGCCAGAAACTATAATTCACTAGTTGTGTATCATAAAAGAGTCATCTTTTCTCCTCCTAGGGGTCATTCGAGATTTCTTAATCCAAACCCCTAGTAACGAGGCATTGGCTACCTTAAGAGAGTCATAGTTACTCGTCCCAATTGCTCATCTAGTCTGCCACTTTTTCTTACTGTGGCCAGTCTGCCAGAAGCGATATGTCACTCGTTGTGTATCTTAAGAGATTCATCGTTACTCCATCCATAGGTTACTGGTATTCTCTGATTCAATACCTCTCGTGACGAAACATTGGCTTTCTTAATAGTGCCATACTTCTTCCTCCCAGTTGCTCACACAGTCTACTACTTTTTGTGTAGTTTTTGTCTGCCAGAAACTATAATTCACTAGTTGTGTATCATAAAAGAGTCATCGTTTCTCCTCCTAGGGGTTATTCGAGATTTCTTAACCCAAACCATTAGTAACGAGGCATTGGCTACCTTAAGAGAGTCATAGTTACACGTCCCAATTGCTCACCCAGTCTGCCACTTTTTCTTACTGTGGCCAGTCTGCCAGAAGCGATATGTCACTCGTTGTGTATCTTAAGAGATTCATCGTTACTCCCTCCATAGGTTACTCGTATTCTCTGATTCAATATATCTCGTGACGAATCACTGGCTTTCTTAATAGTGCCATACATCTTTCTCCCAGTTGCTCACACAGTTTACTACTTTTTGTGTACTTGCCAGTCTGCCAGAAGCGATATGTCACTAGTTGTGTATCAAAAAAGAGTCATCGTTTCACCTCCTAGGGATTATTGGAGATTTCTTAATCCAAACCCTTAGTAACGAGGCATTGGCTACCTTAAGAGGGTCATAGTTACTCGTCCCAATTGCTCACCCAGTCTGCCACTTTTTCTTACTGTGGCCAGTCTGCCAGAAGCGATATGTCATTCGTTGGGTATCTTAAGAGATTCATCGTTACTCCTTCCATAGGTTACTGGTATTCTCTGATTCAATACCCCCGTGACGAAACATTGGCTTTCTTAATAGTGCCATACTTCTTCCTCCCAGTTGCTCACACAGTCTACTACTTTTTGTGTAGTTTTTGTCTGCCAGAAACTATAATTCACTAGTTGTGTATCATAAAAGGGTCATCGTGTCTCCTCCTAGGGGTTATTCGAGATTTCTTAATCCAAACCCCTAGTAACGAGGCATTGGCTACCTTAAGAGAGTCATAGTTACTCGTCCCAATTGCTCACCCAGTCTGCCACTTTTTCTTACTGTGGCCAGTCTGCCAGAAGCGATATGTCACTCGTTGTGTATCTTAAGAGATTCATCGTTACTCCTTCCATAGGTTACTGGTATTCTCTGATTCAATACCTCTCGTGACGAAAAAGTCGCTATCTTAATAGTGCAATACTTCTTCCTCCCAGTTGCTCACACAGTCTACTACTTTTTGTGTAGTTTTTGTCTGCCAGAAACTATAATTCACTAGTTGTGTATCATAAAAGAGTCATCGTTTCTCCTCCTAGGGGTCATTCGAGATTTCTTAATCCAAACCCCTAGTAACGAGGCATTGGCTACCTTAAGAGAGTCATAGTTACTCGTCCCAATTGCTCACCCAGTCTGCCACTTTTTCTTACTGTGGCCAGTCTGCCTGAAGCGATATGTCACTCGTTGTGTATCTTAAGAGATTCATTGTTACTCCCTCCATAGGTTACTCGTATTCTCTGATTCAATACCTCTCGTGACGAAACATTGGCTTTCTTAATAGTGCCATACTTCTTCCTCACAGTTGCTCACACAGTTTACTACTTTTTGTGAACTTGCCAGTCTGCCAGAAGCGATATGTCACTAGTTGTGTATCAAAAAAGGGTCATCGTTTCACCTCCTAGGGATTATTCGAGATTTCTTAATCCAAACCCCTAGTAACGAGGCATTGGCTACCTTAAGAGAGTCATAGTTACTCGTCCCAATTGCTCACCCAGTCTGCAACTTTTTCTTACTGTGGCCAGTCTGCCAGAAGCGATATGTCACTCGTTGTGTATATTAAGAGATTCATCGTTACTCCCTCCATAGGTTACTCGTATTCTCTGATTCAATATATCTCGTGACGAATCACTGGCTTTCTTAATAGTGCCATACTTCTTCCTCCCAGTTGCTCACACAATTTACTACTTTTTGTGTACTTGCCAGTCTGCCAGAAGCGATATGTCAGTAGTTGTGTATCATAAAAGAGTAATCGTTTCACCTCCTAGGGATTATTCGAGATTTCTTAATCCAAACCCCTAGTAACGAGGCATTGGCTACCTTAAGAGAGTCATAGTTACTCGTCCCAATTGCTCACCCAGTCTGCCACTTTTTCTTACTGTGGCCAGTCTGCCAGAAGCGATATGTCACTCGTTGTGTATCTTAAGAGATTCATCGTTACTCCTTCCATAGGTTACTGGTATTCTCTGATTCAATACCTCTCGTGACGAAACATTGGCTTTCTTAATAGTGCCATACTTCTTCCTCCCAGTTGCTCACACAGTTTACTACTTTTTCTGTACATTCCGGTCTGCCAGAAGCGATATGTCACTAGTTGTGTATCAAAAAAGAGTCATCGTTTCACCTCCTAGGGTTTATTCGAGATTTCTTAATCCAAACCCCTAGTAACGAGGCATTGGCTACCTTAAGAGAGTCATAGTTACTCGTCCCAATTGCTCACCCAGTCTGCCACTTTTTCTTACTGTGGCCAGTCTGCCAGAAGCGATATGTCACTCGTTGTGTATCTTAAGAGATTCATCGTTACTCCCTCCATAGGTTACTCGTATTCTCTGATTCAATACCTCTCGTGACGAAACATTGGCTTTCTTAATAGTGCCATACTTCTTCCTCCCAGTTGCTCACACAGTTTACTACTTTTTGTGTACTTGCCATTCTGCCAGAAGCGATATGTCAGTAGTTGTGTATCATAAAAGAGTAGTCGTTTCACCTCCTAGGGATTATTCGAGATTTCTTAATCCAAACCCCTAGTAACGAGGCATTGGCTACCTTAAGAGAGTCATAGTTACTCGTCCCAATTGCTCACCCAGTCTGCCACTTTTTCTTACTGTGGCCAGTCTGCCAGAAGCGATATGTCACTCGTTGTGTATATTAAGAGATTCATCGTTACTCCCTCCATAGGTTACTCGTATTCTCTGATTCAATATATCTCGTGACGAATCACTGGCTTTCTTAATAGTGCCATACTTCTTCCTCCCAGTTGCTCACACAGTTTACTACTTTTTGTGTACTTGCCAGTCTGCCAGAAGCGATATGTCAGTAGTTGTGTATCATAAAAGAGTAATCGTTTCACCTCCTAGGGATTATTCGAGATTTCTTAATCCAAACCCCTAGTAACGAGGCATTGGCTACCTTAAGAGAGTCATAGTTACTCGTCCCAATTGCTCACCCAGTCTGCCACTTTTTCTTACTGTGGCCAGTCTGCCAGAAGCGATATGTCACTCGTTGTGTATCTTAAGAGATTCATCGTTACTCCTTCCATAGGTTACTGGTATTCTCTGATTCAATACCTCTCGTGACGAAACATTGGCTTTCTTAATAGTGCCATACTTCTTCCTCCCAGTTGCTCACACAGTTTACTACTTTTTCTGTACTTTCCAGTCTGCCAGAAGCGATATGTCACTAGTTGTGTATCAAAAAAGAGTCATCGTTTTACCTCCTAGGGTTTATTCGAGATTTCTTAATCCAAACCCCTAGTAACGAGGCATTGGCTACCTTAAGAGTGTCATAGTTACTCGTCCCAATTGCTCACCCAGTCTGCCACTTTTTCTTACTGTGGCCAGTCTGCCAGAAGCGATATGTCACTCGTTGTGTATCTTAAGAGATTCATCGTTACTCCCCCCATAGGTTACTCGTATTCTCTGATTCAATACCTCTCGTGACGAAACATTGGGTTTCTTAATAGTGCCATACTTCTTCCTCACAGTTGCTCACACAGTTTACTACTTTTTGTGAACTTGCCAGTCTGCCAGAAGCGATATGTCACTAGTTGTGTATCAAAAAAGAGTCATCGTTTCACCTCCTAGGGATTATTCGAGATTTCTTAATCCAAACCCCTAGTAACGAGGCATTGGCTACCTTAAGAGAGTCATAGTTACTCGTCCCAATTGCTCACCCAGTCTGCAACTTTTTCTTACTGTGGCCAGTCTGCCAGAAGCGATATGTCACTCGTTGTGTATATTAAGAGATTCATCGTTACTCCCTCCATAGGTTACTCGTATTCTCTGATTCAATATATCTCGTGACGAATCACTGGCTTTCTTAATAGTGCCATACTTCTTCCTCCCAGTTGCTCACACAGTTTACTACTTTTTGTGTACTTGCCAGTCTGCCAGAAGCGATATGTCAGTAGTTGTGTATCATAAAAGAGTAATCGTTTCACCTCCTAGGGATTATTCGAGATTTCTTAATCCAAACCCCTAGTAACGAGGCATTGGCTACCTTAAGAGAGTCATAGTTACTCGTCCCAATTGCTCACCCAGTCTGCCACTTTTTCTTACTGTGGCCAGTCTGCCAGAAGCGATATGTCACACGTTGTGTATCTTAAGAGATTCATCGTTACTCATTCCATAGGTTACTGGTATTCTCTGATTCAATACCTCTCGTGACGAAACATTGGCTTTCTTAATAGTGCCATACTTCTTCCTCCCAGTTGCTCACACAGTTTACTACTTTTTCTGTACTTTCCAGTCTGCCAGAAGCGATATGTCACTAGTTGTGTATCAAAAAAGAGTCATCGTTTCACCTCCTAGGGTTTATTCGAGATTTCTTAATCCAAACCCCTAGTAACGAGGCATTGGCTACCTTAAGAGAGTCATAGTTACTCGTCCCAATTGCTCACCCAGTCTGCCACTTTTTCTTACTGTGGCCAGTCTGCCAGAAGCGATATGTCACTCGTTGTGTATCTTAAGAGATTCATCGTTACTCCCTCCATAGGTTACTCGTATTCTCTGATTCAATATATCTCGTGACGAATCACTGGCTTTCTTAATAGTGCCATACTTCTTCCTCCCAGTTGCTCACACAGATAACTACTTTTTGTGTACTTGCCAGTCTGCCAGAAGCGATATGTCAGTAGTTGTGTATCATAAAAGAGTAATCGTTTCACCTCCTAGGGGTTATTCGAGATTTCTTAATCCAAACCCCTAGTAACGAGGCATTGGCTACCTTAAGAGAGTCATAGTTACTCATCCCAATTGCTCACTCAGTCTGCCACTTTTTCTTACTGTGGCCAGTCTGCCAGAAGCGATATGTAAAACGTTGTGTATCTTAAGAGATTCATCGTTACTCCTTCCATAGTTTACTGGTATTCTCTGATTCAATACCTCCCGTGACGAAACATTGGTTTTTTTAATAGTGCCATACTTCTTCCTCCCAGTTGCTCACACAGTCTACTACTTTTTGTGTAGTTTTTGTCTGCCAGAAACTATAATTCACTAGTTGTGTATCATAAAAGAGTCATCGTTTCTCCTCCTAGGGGTCATTCGAGATTTCTTAATCCAAACCCCTAGTAACGAGGCATTGGCTACCTTAAGAGAGTCATAGTTACTCGTCCCAATTGCTCACCCAGTCTGCCACTTTTTCTTACTGTGGCCAGTCTGCCAGAAGCGATATGTCACTCGTTGTGTATCTTAAGAGATTCATCGTTACTCCATCCATAGGTTACTGGTATTCTCTGATTCAATACCTCTCGTGACGAAACATTGGCTTTCTTAATAGTGCCATACTTCTTCCTCCCAGTTGCTCACACAGTTTACTACTTTTTGTGTACTTGCCAGTCTGCCAGAAGCGATATGTGACTAGTTGTGTATCAAAAAAGAGTCATCGTTTCACCTCCTAGGGTTTATTCGAGATTTCTTAATCCACACCCCTAGTAACGAGGCATTGGCTACCTTAAGAGAGTCATAGTTACTCGTCCCAATTGCTCACCCAGTCTGCCACTTTTTCTTACTGTGGCCAGTCTGCCAGAAGCGATTTGTCACTCGTTGTGTATCTTAAGAGATTCATCGTTACTCCCTCCATAGGTTACTCGTATTCTCTGATTCAATATATCTCGTGACGAATCACTGGCTTTCTTAATAGTGCCATACTTCTTCCTCCCAGTTGCTTACACAGTTAACTACTTTTTGTGTACTTGCCAGTCTGCCACAAGCGATATGTCAGTAGTTGTGTATCATAAAAGAGTAATCGTTTCACCTCCTAGGGGTTATTCGAGATTTCTTAATCCAAACCCCTAGTAACGAGGCATTGGCTACCTTAAGAGAGTCATAGTTACTCGTCCCAATTGCTCACTCAGTCTGCCACTTTTTCTTACTGTGGCCAGTCTGCCAGAAGCGATATGTCACACGTTGTGTATCTTAAGAGATTCATCGTTACTCCTTCCATAGTTTACTGGTATTCTCTGATTCAATACCTCCCGTGACGAAACATTGGCTTTCTTAATAGTGCCATACTTCTTCCTCCCAGTTGCTCACACAGTCTACTACTTTTTGTGTAGTTTTTGTCTGCCAGAAACTATAATTCACTAGTTGTGTATCATAAAAGAGTCATCTTTTCTCCTCCTAGGGGTCATTCGAGATTTCTTAATCCAAACCCCTAGTAACGAGGCATTGGCTACCTTAAGAGAGTCATAGTTACTCGTCCCAATTGCTCATCTAGTCTGCCACTTTTTCTTACTGTGGCCAGTCTGCCAGAAGCGATATGTCACTCGTTGTGTATCTTAAGAGATTCATCGTTACTCCATCCATAGGTTACTGGTATTCTCTGATTCAATACCTCTCGTGACGAAACATTGGCTTTCTTAATAGTGCCATACTTCTTCCTCCCAGTTGCTCACACAGTCTACTACTTTTTGTGTAGTTTTTGTCTGCCAGAAACTATAATTCACTAGTTGTGTATCATAAAAGAGTCATCGTTTCTCCTCCTAGGGGTTATTCGAGATTTCTTAACCCAAACCATTAGTAACGAGGCATTGGCTACCTTAAGAGAGTCATAGTTACACGTCCCAATTGCTCACCCAGTCTGCCACTTTTTCTTACTGTGGCCAGTCTGCCAGAAGCGATATGTCACTCGTTGTGTATCTTAAGAGATTCATCGTTACTCCCTCCATAGGTTACTCGTATTCTCTGATTCAATATATCTCGTGACGAATCACTGGCTTTCTTAATAGTGCCATACATCTTTCTCCCAGTTGCTCACACAGTTTACTACTTTTTGTGTACTTGCCAGTCTGCCAGAAGCGATATGTCACTAGTTGTGTATCAAAAAAGAGTCATCGTTTCACCTCCTAGGGATTATTGGAGATTTCTTAATCCAAACCCTTAGTAACGAGGCATTGGCTACCTTAAGAGGGTCATAGTTACTCGTCCCAATTGCTCACCCAGTCTGCCACTTTTTCTTACTGTGGCCAGTCTGCCAGAAGCGATATGTCACTCGTTGTGTATCTTAAGAGATTCATCGTTACTCCCTCCATAGGTTACTCGTATTCTCTGATTCAATATATCTCGTGACGAATCACTGGCTTTCTTAATAGTGCCATACTTCTTCCTCCCAGTTGCTCACACAGTTTACTACTTTTTGTGTACTTGCCAGTCTGCCAGAAGCGATATGTCAGTAGTTGTGTATCATAAAAGAGTAATCGTTTCACCTCCTAGGGATTATTCGAGATTTCTTAATCCAAACCCCTAGTAACGAGGCATTGGCTACCTTAAGAGAGTCATAGTTACTCGTCCCAATTGCTCACCCAGTCTGCCACTTTTTCTTACTGTGGCCAGTCTGCCAGAAGCGATATGTCACACGTTGTGTATCTTAAGAGATTCATCGTTACTCATTCCATAGGTTACTGGTATTCTCTGATTCAATACCTCTCGTGACGAAACATTGGCTTTCTTAATAGTGCCATACTTCTTCCTCCCAGTTGCTCACACAGTTTACTACTTTTTCTGTACTTTCCAGTCTGCCAGAAGCGATATGTCACTAGTTGTGTATCAAAAAAGAGTCATCGTTTCACCTCCTAGGGTTTATTCGAGATTTCTTAATCCAAACCCCTAGTAACGAGGCATTGGCTACCTTAAGAGAGTCATAGTTACTCGTCCCAATTGCTCACCCAGTCTGCCACTTTTTCTTACTGTGGCCAGTCTGCCAGAAGCGATATGTCACTCGTTGTGTATCTTAAGAGATTCATCGTTACTCCCTCCATAGGTTACTCGTATTCTCTGATTCAATATATCTCGTGACGAATCACTGGCTTTCTTAATAGTGCCATACTTCTTCCTCCCAGTTGCTCACACAGATAACTACTTTTTGTGTACTTGCCAGTCTGCCAGAAGCGATATGTCAGTAGTTGTGTATCATAAAAGAGTAATCGTTTCACCTCCTAGGGGTTATTCGAGATTTCTTAATCCAAACCCCTAGTAACGAGGCATTGGCTACCTTAAGAGAGTCATAGTTACTCATCCCAATTGCTCACTCAGTCTGCCACTTTTTCTTACTGTGGCCAGTCTGCCAGAAGCGATATGTAAAACGTTGTGTATCTTAAGAGATTCATCGTTACTCCTTCCATAGTTTACTGGTATTCTCTGATTCAATACCTCCCGTGACGAAACATTGGTTTTTTTAATAGTGCCATACTTCTTCCTCCCAGTTGCTCACACAGTCTACTACTTTTTGTGTAGTTTTTGTCTGCCAGAAACTATAATTCACTAGTTGTGTATCATAAAAGAGTCATCGTTTCTCCTCCTAGGGGTCATTCGAGATTTCTTAATCCAAACCCCTAGTAACGAGGCATTGGCTACCTTAAGAGAGTCATAGTTACTCGTCCCAATTGCTCACCCAGTCTGCCACTTTTTCTTACTGTGGCCAGTCTGCCAGAAGCGATATGTCACTCGTTGTGTATCTTAAGAGATTCATCGTTACTCCATCCATAGGTTACTGGTATTCTCTGATTCAATACCTCTCGTGACGAAACATTGGCTTTCTTAATAGTGCCATACTTCTTCCTCCCAGTTGCTCACACAGTTTACTACTTTTTGTGTACTTGCCAGTCTGCCAGAAGCGATATGTGACTAGTTGTGTATCAAAAAAGAGTCATCGTTTCACCTCCTAGGGTTTATTCGAGATTTCTTAATCCACACCCCTAGTAACGAGGCATTGGCTACCTTAAGAGAGTCATAGTTACTCGTCCCAATTGCTCACCCAGTCTGCCACTTTTTCTTACTGTGGCCAGTCTGCCAGAAGCGATTTGTCACTCGTTGTGTATCTTAAGAGATTCATCGTTACTCCCTCCATAGGTTACTCGTATTCTCTGATTCAATATATCTCGTGACGAATCACTGGCTTTCTTAATAGTGCCATACTTCTTCCTCCCAGTTGCTTACACAGTTAACTACTTTTTGTGTACTTGCCAGTCTGCCACAAGCGATATGTCAGTAGTTGTGTATCATAAAAGAGTAATCGTTTCACCTCCTAGGGGTTATTCGAGATTTCTTAATCCAAACCCCTAGTAACGAGGCATTGGCTACCTTAAGAGAGTCATAGTTACTCGTCCCAATTGCTCACTCAGTCTGCCACTTTTTCTTACTGTGGCCAGTCTGCCAGAAGCGATATGTCACACGTTGTGTATCTTAAGAGATTCATCGTTACTCCTTCCATAGTTTACTGGTATTCTCTGATTCAATACCTCCCGTGACGAAACATTGGCTTTCTTAATAGTGCCATACTTCTTCCTCCCAGTTGCTCACACAGTCTACTACTTTTTGTGTAGTTTTTGTCTGCCAGAAACTATAATTCACTAGTTGTGTATCATAAAAGAGTCATCTTTTCTCCTCCTAGGGGTCATTCGAGATTTCTTAATCCAAACCCCTAGTAACGAGGCATTGGCTACCTTAAGAGAGTCATAGTTACTCGTCCCAATTGCTCATCTAGTCTGCCACTTTTTCTTACTGTGGCCAGTCTGCCAGAAGCGATATGTCACTCGTTGTGTATCTTAAGAGATTCATCGTTACTCCATCCATAGGTTACTGGTATTCTCTGATTCAATACCTCTCGTGACGAAACATTGGCTTTCTTAATAGTGCCATACTTCTTCCTCCCAGTTGCTCACACAGTCTACTACTTTTTGTGTAGTTTTTGTCTGCCAGAAACTATAATTCACTAGTTGTGTATCATAAAAGAGTCATCGTTTCTCCTCCTAGGGGTTATTCGAGATTTCTTAACCCAAACCATTAGTAACGAGGCATTGGCTACCTTAAGAGAGTCATAGTTACACGTCCCAATTGCTCACCCAGTCTGCCACTTTTTCTTACTGTGGCCAGTCTGCCAGAAGCGATATGTCACTCGTTGTGTATCTTAAGAGATTCATCGTTACTCCCTCCATAGGTTACTCGTATTCTCTGATTCAATATATCTCGTGACGAATCACTGGCTTTCTTAATAGTGCCATACATCTTTCTCCCAGTTGCTCACACAGTTTACTACTTTTTGTGTACTTGCCAGTCTGCCAGAAGCGATATGTCACTAGTTGTGTATCAAAAAAGAGTCATCGTTTCACCTCCTAGGGATTATTGGAGATTTCTTAATCCAAACCCTTAGTAACGAGGCATTGGCTACCTTAAGAGGGTCATAGTTACTCGTCCCAATTGCTCACCCAGTCTGCCACTTTTTCTTACTGTGGCCAGTCTGCCAGAAGCGATATGTCACTCGTTGTGTATCTTAAGAGATTCATCGTTACTCCCTCCATAGGTTACTCGTATTCTCTGATTCAATATATCTCGTGACGAATCACTGGCTTTCTTAATAGTGCCATACATCTTTCTCCCAGTTGCTCACACAGTTTACTACTTTTTGTGTACTTGCCAGTCTGCCAGAAGCGATATGTCACTAGTTGTGTATCATAAAAGACTCATCGTTTCACCTCCTAGGGATTATTCGAGATTTCTTAATCCAAACCCCTAGTAACGAGGCATTGGCTACCTTAAGAGAGTCATAGTTACTCGTCCCAATTGCTCACTCAGTCTGCCACTTTTTCTTACTGTGGCCAGTCTGCCAGAAGCGATATGTCACTTGTTGTGTATCTTAAGAGATCATCGTTACTCCTTCCATAGGTTACTGCTATTCTCTGATACAATACCTCTCGTGACGAAACATTGGCTTTCTTAATATTGCCATACTTCTTCCTCCCAGTTGCTCACACAGTCTACTACTTTTTGTGTAGTTTTTGTCTGCCAGAAACTATAATTCACTAGTTGTGTATCATAAAAGAGTCATCGTTTCACCTCCTAGGGATTATTCGAGATTTCTTAATCCAAACTCCTAGTAACGAGGCATTGGCTACCTTAAGAGAGTCATAGTTAATCGTCCCAATTGCTCACCCAGTCTGCCACTTTTTCTTACTGTGGCCAGTCTGCCAGAAGCGATATGTCACTCGTTGTGTATCTTAAGAGATTCATCGTTACTCCTTCCATAGGTTACTGGTATTCACTGATTCAATACCTCTCTTGACGAAACATTGGCTTTCTTAATAGTGCCATACTTCTTCCTCCCAGTTGCTCACAGAGTCCACTACTTTTTGTGTAGTTTTTGTCTGCCAGAAACTATAATTCACTAGTTGTGTATCATAAAAGAGTCATCGTTTCACCTCCTAGGGTTTATTCGAGATTTCTTAATCCAAACCCCTAGTAACGAGGCATTGGCTACCTTAAGAGAGTCATAGTTACTCGTCCCAATTGCTCACCTAGTCTGCCACTTTTTCTTACTGTGGCCAGTCTGCCAGAAGCGATATGTCACTCGTTGTGTATCTTAAGAGATTCATCGTTACTCCATCCATAGGTTACTGGTATTCTCTGATTCAATACCTCTCGTGACGAAACATTGGCTTTCTTAATAGTGCCATACTTCTTCCTCCCAGTTGCTCACACAGTCTACTACTTTTTGTGTAGTTTTTGTCTGCCAGAAACTATAATTCACTAGTTGTGTATCATAAAAGAGTCATCATGTCTCCTCCTAGGGGTTATTCGAGATTTCTTAATCCAAACCATTAGTAACGAGGCATTGGCTACCTTAAGAGAGTCATAGTTACACGTCCCAATTGCTCACCCAGTCTGCAACTTTTTCTTACTGTGGCCAGTCTGCCAGAAGCGATATGTCACTCGTTGTGTATCTTAAGAGATTCATCGTTACTCCCTCCATAGGTTACTCGTATTCTCTGATTCAATACCTCTCGTGACGAAACATTGGCTTTCTTAATAGTGCCATACTTCTTCCTCCCAGTTGCTCACACAGTTTACTACTTTTTGTGTACTTGCCAGTCTGCCAGAAGCGATATGTCACTAGTTGTGTATCAAAAAAGAGTCATCGTTTCACCTCCTAGGGATTATTCGAGATTTCTTAATCCAAACCCCTAGTAACGAGGCATTGGCTACCTTAAGAGGGTCATAGTTACTCGTCCCAATTGCTCACCCAGTCTGCCACTTTTTCTTACTGTGGCCAGTCTGCCAGAAGCGATATGTCACTCGTTGTGTATCTTAAGAGATTCATCATTACTCCCTCCATAGGTTACTCGTATTCTCTGATTCAATATATCGCGTGACGAATCACTGGCTTGCTTAATAGTGCCATACTTCTTTCTCCCAGTTGCTCACACAGTTTACTACTTTTTGTGTACTTGCCAGTCTGCCAGAAGCGATATGTCACTAGTTGTGTATCATAAAAGACTCATCGTTTCACCTCCTAGGGATTATTCGAGATTTCTTAATGCAAACCCCTAGTAACGAGGCATTGGCTACCTTAAGAGAGTCATAGTTACTCGTCCCAATTGCTCATTCAGTCTGCCACTTTTTCTTACTGTGGCCAGTCTGCCAGAAGCGATATGTCACTTGTTGTGTATCTTAAGAGATCATCGTTACTCCTTCCATAGGTTACTGCTATTCTCTGATACAATACCTCTCGTGACGAAACATTGGCTTTCTTAATAGTGCCATACTTCTTCCTCCCAGTTGCTCACACAGTCTACTACTTTTTGTGTAGTTTTTGTCTGCCAGAAACTATAATTCACTAGTTGTGTATCATAAAAGAGTCATCGTTTCTCGTCCTAGGCGTCATTCGAGATTTCTTAATCCAAACCCCTAGTAACGAGGCATTGGCTACCTTAAGAGAGTCATAGTTACTCGTCCCAATTGCTCACCCAGTCTGCCACTTTTGTTTTACTGTGGCCAGTCTGCCATAAGCGATATGTCACTCGTTGTGTATCTTAAGAGATTCATCGTTACTCCTTCCATAGGTTACTGGTATTCTCTGATTCAATACCTCTCGTGACGAAACATTGGCTTTCGTAATAGTGCCATACTTCTTCCTCCCAGTTGCTCACACAGTCTACTACTTTTTGTGTAGTTTTTGTCTGCCAGAAACTATAATTTACTAGTTGTGTATCATAAAAGAGTCATCGTTTCTCCTCCTAGGGGTTATTCGAGATTTCTTAATCCAAACCCCTAGTAACGAGGCATTGGCTACCTTAAGAGAGTCATAGTTACTCGTCCCAATTGCTCACCCAGTCTGCCACTTTTTCTTACTGTGGCCAGTCTGCCAGAAGCGATATGTCACTCGTTGTGTATCTTAAGAGATTCATCGTTACTCCCTCCATAGGTTACTCGTATTCTCTGATTCAATACCTCTCGTGACGAAACATTGGCTTTCTTAATAGTGCCATACTTCTTCCTCACAGTTGCTCACACAGTTTACTACTTCTTGTGAACTTGCCAGTCTGCCAGAAGCAATATGTCACTAGTTGTGTATCAAAAAAGAGTCATCGTTTCACCTCCTAGGGATTATTCGAGATTTCTTAATCCAAACCCCTAGTAACGAGGCATTGGCTACCTTAAGAGAGTCATAGTTACTCATCCCAATTGCTCACACAGTCTGCCACTTTTTCTTACTGTGGCCAGTCTGCCAGAAGCGATATGTCACTCGTTGTGTATATTAAGAGATTCAGCGTTACTCCCTCCATAGGTTACTCGTATTCTCTGATTCAATATATCTCGTGACGAATCCTGGCTTTCTTAATAGTGCCATACTTCTTCCTCCCAGTTGCTCACACAGTTTACTACTTTTTGTGTACTTGCCAGTCTGCCAGAAGCGATATGTCAGTAGTTGTGTATCATAAAAGAGTAATCGTTTCACCTCCTAGGGATTATTCTCGATTTCTTAATCCAAACCCCTAGTAACGAGGCATTGGCTACCTTAAGAGAGTCATAGTTACTCGTCCCAATTGCTCACTCAGTCTGCCACTTTTTCTTACTGTGGCCAGTCTGCCAGAAGCGATATGTCACTCGTTGTGTATCTTAAGAAATTCATCGTTACTCCTTCCATTGGTTACTGGTATTCTCTGATTCAATACCTCTCGTGACGAAACATTGGCTTTCTTAATAGTGCCATACTTCTTCCTCCCAGTTGCTCACACAGTCTACTACTTTTTGTGTAGTTTTTGTCTGCCAGAAGCGATATGTCACTAGTTGTGTATCAAAAAAGGGTCATCGTTTCACCTCCTAGGGTTTATTCGAGATTTCTTAATCCAAACCCCTAGTAACGAGGCATTGGCTACCTTAAGAGAGTCATAGTTACTCGTCCCAATTGCTCACCCAGTCTGCCACTTTTTTTTTACTGTGGCCAGTCTGCCATAAGCGATATGTCACTCGTTGTGTATCTTAAGAGATTCATTGTTACTCCCTCCATAGGTTACTCGTATTCTCTGATTCAATATATCTCGTGACGAATCACTGGCTTTCTTAATAGTGCCATACTTCTTCCTCCCAGTTGCTCACACAGTTTACTACTTTTTGTGTACTTGCCAGTCTCCCAGAATCGATATGTCACTAGTTGTGTATCATAAAAGAGTCATCGTTTCACCTCCTAGGGATTATTCGAGATTTCTTAATTCAAACCCCTAGTAACGAGGCATTGGCTACCTTAAGAGAGTCATAGTTACTCGTCCCAATTGCTCACCCAGTCTGCCACTTTTTCTTACTGTGGCCAGTCTGCCAGAAGCGATATGTCACTCGTTGTGTATCTTATGAGATTCATCGTTACTCCTTCCATAGGTTACTGGTATTCTCTGATTCAATACCTCTCGTGACGAAAAAGTCGCTATCTTAATAGTGCCATACTTCTTCCTCCCAGTTGTTCACACAGTCTACTACTTTTTGTGTAGCTTTTGTCTGCCAGAAACTATAATTCACTACTTGTGTATCATAAAAGAGTCATCATTTCTCCTCCTAGGGGTTATTCGAGATTTCTTAATCCAAACCCCTAGTAACGCGGCATTTTTCTACCTTAAGAGAGTCATAGTTACTCGTCCCAATTGCTCACCCAGTCTGCCACTTTTTCTTACTGTGGCCAGTCTGCCAGAAGCGATATGTCACTCGTTGTGTATCTTAAGAGATTCATCGTTACTCCCTCCATAGGTTACTGGTATTCTCTGATTCAATACCTCTCGTGACGAAACACTGGCTTTCTAAATAGTGCCATACTTCTTCCTCCCAGTTGCTCACACAGTTTACTACTTTTTGTGTACTTGCCAGTCTGCCAGAAGCGATATGTCACTAGTTGTGTATCATAAAAGAGTCATCGTTTCACCTCCTAGGGATTATTCGAGATTTCTTAATTCAATCCCCTAGTAACGAGGCATTGGCTACCTTAAGAGAGTCATAGTTACTCGTCCCAATTGCTCACCCAGTCTGCCACTTGTTCTTACTGTGGCCAGTCTGCCAGAAGGGATATGTCACTCGTTGTGTATCTTAAGAGATTCATCGTTACTCCCTCCATAGGTTACTCGTATTCTCTGATTCAATACCTCTCGTGACGAAACATTGGCTTTCTTAATAGTGCCATACTTCTTCCTCCCAGTTGCTCACACAGTCTACTACTTTTTGTGTAGTTTTTGTATAACAGAAACTATAATTCACTAGTTGTGTATCATAAAAGAGTCATCGTTTCTCCTCCTAGGAGTTATTCGAGATTTCTTAATCCAAACCCCTAGTAACGAGGCATTGGCTACCTTAAGAGAGTCATAGTTACTCGTCCCAATTGCTCACCCAGTCTGCCACTTTTTTTTACTGTGGCCAGTCTGCCATAAGCGATATGTCACTCGTTGTGTATCTTAAGAGATTCATTGTTACTCCCTCCATAGGTTACTCGTATTCTCTGATTCAATATATCTCGTGACGAATCACTTTCTTTCTTAATAGTGCCATACTTCTTCCTCCCAGTTGCTCACACAGTTTACTACTTTTTGTGTACTTGCCAGTCTGCCAGAAGCGATATGTCACTAGTTGTGTATCATAAAAGAGTCATCGTTTCACCTCCTAGGGATTATTCGAGATTTCTTAATCCAAACCCCTAGTAACGAGGCATTGGCAACCTTAAGAGAGTCATAGTTACTCGTCCCAATTGCTCACCCAGTCTGCCACTTTTTCTTACTGTGGCCAGTCTGCTAGAAGCGATATGTCACTCGTTGTGTATCCTAAGAGATTCATCGTTACTCCTTCCATAGGTTACTGGTATTCTCTGATTCAATACCTCTCGTGACGAAACATTGGCTTTCTTAATAGTGCCATACTTCTTCCTCCCAGTTGCTCACACAGTCTACTACTTTTTGTGTAGTTTTTGTCTGCCAGAAACTATAATTCACTAGTTGTGTATCATAAAAGAGTCATCGTTTCTCCTCCTAGGGGTTATTCGAGACTTCTAAATCCAAACCCCTAGTAACGAGGCATTGGCTACCTTAAGAGAGTCATAGTTACTCGTAGCAATTGCTCACCCAGTCTGCCACTTTTGTTTCACTGTGGCCAGTCTGCCAGAAGCGATATGTCACTCGTTGTGTATCTTAAGAGATTCATCATTACTCCCTCCATAGGTTACTCGTATTCTCTGATTCAATATATCTCGTGACGAATCACTGGCTTTCTTAATAGTGCCATACTTCTTTCTCCCAGTTGCTCACACAGTTTACTACTTTTTGTGTACTTGCCAGTCTGCCAGAAGCGATATGTCACTAGTTGTGTATCATAAAAGACTCATCGTTTCACCTCCTAGGGATTATTCGAGATTTCTTAATGCAAACCCCTGGTAACGAGGCATTGGCTACCTTAAGAGAGTCATAGTTACTCGTCCCAATTGCTCACTCAGTCTGCCACTTTTTCTTACTGTGGCCAGTCTGCCAGAAGCGATATGTCACTTGTTGTGTATCTTAAGAGATCATCGTTACTCCTTCCATAGGTTACTGCTATTCTCTGATACAATACCTCTCGTGACGAAACATTGGCTTTCTTAATAGTGCCATACTTCTTCCTCCCAGTTGCTCACACAGTCTACTACTTTTTGTGTAGTTTTTGTCTGCCAGAAACTATAATTCACTAGTTGTGTATCATAAAAGAGTCATCGTTTCTCCTCCTAGGAGTCATTCGAGATTTCTTAATCCAAACCCCTAGTAACGAGGCATTGGCTACCTTAACAGAGTCATAGTTACTCGTCCCAATTGCTCACCCAGTCTGCCACTTTTGTTTTACTGTGGCCAGTCTGCCATAAGCGATATGTCACTCGTTGTGTATCTTAAGAGATTCATCGTTACTCCTTCCATAGGTTACTGGTATTCTCTGATTCAATACCTCTCGTGACGAAACATTGGCTTTCGTAATAGTGCCATACTTCTTCCTCCCAGTTGCTCACACAGTCTACTACTTTTTGTGTAGTTTTTGTCTGCCAGAAACTATAATTCACTAGTTGTGTATCATAAAAGAGTCATCGTTTCTCCTCCTAGGGGTTATTCGAGATTTCTTAATCCAAACCCCTAGTAACGAGGCATTGGCTACCTTAAGAGAGTCATAGTTACTCGTCCCAATTGCTCACCCAGTCTGCCACTTTTTCTTACTGTGGCCAGTCTGCCAGAAGCGATATGTCACTCGTTGTGTATCTTAAGAGATTCATTGTTACTCCCTCCATAGGTTACTCGTATTCTCTGATTCAATATATCTCGTGACGAATCACTTTCTTTCTTAATAGTGCCATACTTCTTCCTCCCAGTTGCTCACACAGTTTACTACTTTTTGTGTACTTGCCAGTCTGCCAGAAGCGATATGTCACTAGTTGTGTATCATAAAAGAGTCATCGTTTCACCTCCTAGGGATTATTCGAGATTTCTTAATCCAAACCCCTAGTAACGAGGCATTGGCAACCTTAAGAGAGTCATAGTTACTCGTCCCAATTACTCACCCAGTCTGCCACTTTTTCTTACTGTGGCCAGTCTGCTAGAAGCGATATGTCACTCGTTGTGTATCCTAAGAGATTCATCGTTACTCCTTCCATAGGTTACTGGTATTCTCTGATTCAATACCTCTCGTGACGAAACATTGGCTTTCTTAATAGTGCCATACTTCTTCCTCCCAGTTGCTCACACAGTCTACTACTTTTTGTGTAGTTTTTGTCTGCCAGAAACTATAATTCACTAGTTGTGTATCATAAAAGAGTCATCGTTTCTCCTCCTAGGGGTTATTCGAGACTTCTAAATCCAAACCCCTAGTAACGAGGCATTGGCTACCTTAAGAGAGTCATAGTTACTCGTCGCAATTGCTCACCCAGTCTGCCACTTTTGTTTCACTGTGGCCAGTCTGCCAGAAGCGATATGTCACTCGTTGTGTATCTTAAGAGATTCATCATTACTCCCTCCATAGGTTACTCGTATTCTCTGATTCAATATATCTCGTGACGAATCACTGGCTTTCTTAATAGTGCCATACTTCTTTCTCCCAGTTGCTCACACAGTTTACTACTTTTTGTGTACTTGCCAGTCTGCCAGAAGCGATATGTCACTAGTTGTGTATCATAAAAGACTCATCGTTTCACCTCCTAGGGATTATTCGAGATTTCTTAATGCAAACCCCTGGTAACGAGGCATTGGCTACCTTAAGAGAGTCATAGTTACTCGTCCCAATTGCTCACTCAGTCTGCCACTTTTTCTTACTGTGGCCAGTCTGCCAGAAGCGATATGTCACTTGTTGTGTATCTTAAGAGATCATCGTTACTCCTTCCATAGGTTACTGCTATTCTCTGATACAATACCTCTCGTGACGAAACATTGGCTTTCTTAATAGTGCCATACTTCTTCCTCCCAGTTGCTCACACAGTCTACTACTTTTTGTGTAGTTTTTGTCTGCCAGAAACTATAATTCACTAGTTGTGTATCATAAAAGAGTCATCGTTTCTCCTCCTAGGAGTCATTCGAGATTTCTTAATCCAAACCCCTAGTAACGAGGCATTGGCTACCTTAACAGAGTCATAGTTACTCGTCCCAATTGCTCACCCAGTCTGCCACTTTTTCTTACTGTGGCCAGTCTGCCAGAAGCGATATGTCACTCGTTGTGTATCTTAAGAGATTCATCGTTACTCCCTCCATAGGTTACTCGTATTCTCTGATTCAATACCTCTCGTGACGAAACATTGGCTTTCTTAATAGTGCCATACTTCTTCCTCCCAGTTGCTCACACAGTCTACTACTTTTTGTGTAGTTTTTGTCTGCCAGAAACTATAATTCACTAGTTGTGTATCATAAAAGAGTCATCGTTTCTCCTCCTAGGGGTCATTCGAGATTTCTTAATCCAAACCCCTAGTAACGAGGCATTGGCTACCTTAAGAGAGTCATAGTTAATCGTCCCAATTGCTCACCCAGTCTGCCATTTTTTCTTACTGTGGCCAGTCTGCCAGAAGCCATGTGTCACTCGTTGTCTATCTTAAGAGATTCATCGTTACTCCCTCCATAGGTTACTCGTATTCTCTGATTCAATACCTCTCGTGAAGAAACATTGGCTTTCTTAATAGTGCTATACTTCTTCCTCCCAGTAGCTCACACAGTTTACTACTTTTTGTGTACTTGCCAGTCTGCCAGAAGCGATATGTCACTTGTTGTGTATCTTAAGAGATCATCGTTACTCCTTCCATAGGTTACTGCTATTCTCTGATACAATACCTCTCGTGACGAAACATTGGCTTTCTTAATAGTGCCATACTTCTTCCTCCCAGTTGCTCACACAGTCTACTACTTTTTGTGTAGTTTTTGTCTGCCAGAAACTATAATTCACTAGTTGTGTATCATAAAAGAGTCATCGTTTCTCCTCCTAGGAGTCATTCGAGATTTCTTAATCCAAACCCCTAGTAACGAGGCATTGGCTACCTTAACAGAGTCATAGTTACTCGTCCCAATTGCTCACCCAGTCTGCCACTTTTGTTTTACTGTGGCCAGTCTGCCATAAGCGATATGTCACTCGTTGTGTATCTTAAGAGATTCATCGTTACTCCTTCCATAGGTTACTGGTATTCTCTGATTCAATACCTCTCGTGACGAAACATTGGCTTTCGTAATAGTGCCATACATCTTCCTCCCAGTTGCTCACACAGTCTACTACTTTTTGTGTAGTTTTTGTCTGCCAGAAACTATAATTCACTAGTTGTGTATCATAAAAGAGTCATCGTTTCTCCTCCTAGGGGTTATTCGAGATTTCTTAATCCAAACCCCTAGTAACGAGGCATTGGCTACCTTAAGAGAGTCATAGTTACTCGTCCCAATTGCTCACCCAGTCTGCCACTTTTTCTTACTGTGGCCAGTCTGCCAGAAGCGATATGTCACTCGTTGTGTATCTTAAGAGATTCATCGTTACTCCCTCCATAGGTTACTCGTATTCTCTGATTCAATACCTCTCGTGACGAAACATTGGCTTTCTTAATAGTGCCATACTTCTTCCTCACAGTTGCTCACACAGTTTACTACTTCTTGTGAACTTGCCAGTCTGCCAGAAGCAATATGTCTCTAGTTGTGTATCAAAAAAGAGTCATCGTTTCACCTCCTAGGGATTATTCGAGATTTCTTAATCCAAACGCCTAGTAACGAGGCATTGGCTACCTTAAGAGAGTCATAGTTACTCGTCCCAATTGCTCACACAGTCTGCCACTTTTTCTTACTGTGGCCAGTCTGCCAGAAGCGATATGTCACTCGTTGTGTATATTAAGAGATTCATCGTTACTCCCTCCATAGGTTACTCGTATTCTCTGATTCAATATATCTCGTGACGAATCACTGGCTTTCTTAATAGTGCCATACTTCTTCCTCCCAGTTGCTCACACAGTTTACTACTTTTTGTGTACTTGCCAGTCTGCCAGAAGCGATATGTCAGTAGTTGTGTATCATAAAAGAGTAATCGTTTAACCTCCTAGGGATTATTCTCGATTTCTTAATCCAAACCCCTAGTAACGAGGCATTGGCTACCTTAAGAGAGTCATAGTTACTCGTCCCAATTGCTCACTCAGTCTGCCACTTTTTCTTACTGTGGCCAGTCTGCCAGAAGCGATATGTCACTCGTTGTGTATCTTAAGAAATTCATCGTTACTCCTTCCATTGGTTACTGGTATTCTCTGATTCAATACCTCTCGTGACGAAACATTGGCTTTCTTAATAGTGCCATACTTCTTCCTCCCAGTTGCTCACACAGTCTACTACTTTTTGTGTAGTTTTTGTCTGCCAGAAGCGATATGTCACTAGTTGTGTATCAAAAAAGAGTCATCGTTTCACCACCTAGGGTTTATTCGAGATTTCTTAATCCAAACCCCTAGTAACGAGGCATTGGCTACCTTAAGAGAGTCATAGTTACTCGTCCCAATTGCTCACCCAGTCTGCCACTTTTTCTTACTGTGGCCAGTCTGCCAGAAGCGATATGTCACTCGTTGTGTATCTTATGAGATTCATCGTTATTCCTTCCATAGGTTACTGGTATTCTCTGATTCAATACCTCTCGTGACGAAACATTGGCTTTCTTAATAGTGCCATACTTCTTCCTCCCAGTTGCTCACACAGTCTACTACTTTTTGTGTAGTTTTTGTCTGCCAGAAACTATAATTCACTAGTTGTGTATCATAAAAGAGTCATCGTTTCTCCTCCTAGGGGTCATTCGAGATTTCTTAATCCAAACCCCTAGTAACGAGGCATTGGCTACCTTAAGAGAGTCATAGTTAATCGTCCCAATTGCTCACCCAGTCTGCCATTTTTTCTTACTGTGGCCAGTCTGCCAGAAGCCATGTGTCACTCGTTGTCTATCTTAAGAGATTCATCGTTACTCCCTCCATAGGTTACTCGTATTCTCTGATTCAATACCTCTCGTGAAGAAACATTGGCTTTCTTAATAGTGCTATACTTCTTCCTCCCAGTAGCTCACACAGTTTACTACTTTTTGTGTACTTGCCAGTCTGCCAGAAGCGATATGTCACTAGTTGTGTATCAAAAAAAGTCATCGTTTCACCTCCAAGGGTTTATTCGAGATTTCTTAATCCAAACCCCTAGTAACGAAGCATTGGCTACCTTAAGAGAGTCATAGTTACTCGTCCCAATTGCTCACCCAGTCTGACACTTTTACTTACTGTGGTCAGTCTGCCAGAAGCGATATGTCACTCGTTGTGTATCTTAAGAGATTCATCGTTACTCCTTCCATAGGTTTTTGGTATTCTCTGATTCAATACCTCTCGTGACGAAAAAGTCGCTATCTTAATAGTGCAATACTTCTTCCTCCCAGTTGTTCACACAGTCTACTACTTTTTGTGTAGCTTTTGTCTGCCAGAAACTATAATTCACTACTTGTGTATCATAAAAGAGTCATCGTTTCTCCTCCTAGGGGTTATTCGAGATTTCTTAATCCAAACCCCTAGTAACGCGGCATTGGCTACCTTAAGAGAGTCATAGTTACTCGTCCCAATTGCTCACCCAGTCTGCCACTTTTTCTTACTGTGGCCAGTCTGCCAGAAGCGATATGTCACTCGTTGTGTATCTTAAGAGATTCATCGTTACTCCCTCCATAGGTTACTGGTATTCTCTGATTCAATACCTCTCGTGACGAAACACTGGCTTTCTAAATAGTGCCATACTTCTTCCTCCCAGTTGCTCACACAGTTTACTACTTTTTGTGTACTTGCCAGTCTGCCAGAAGCGATATGTCACTAGTTGTGTATCATAAAAGAGTCATCGTTTCACCTCCTAGGGATTATTCGAGATATCTTAATCCAAACCCCTAGTAACGAGGCATTGGCAACCTTAAGAGAGTCATAGTTACTCGTCCCAATTGCTCACCCAGTCTGCCACTTTTTCTTACTGTGGCCAGTCTGCTAGAAGCGATATGTCACTCGTTGTGTATCCTAAGAGATTCATCGTTACTCCTTCCATAGGTTACTGGTATTCTCTGATTCAATACCTCTCGTGACGAAACATTGGCTTTCTTAATAGTGCCATACTTCTTCCTCCCAGTTGCTCACACAGTCTACTACTTTTTGTGTAGTTTTTGTCTGCCAGAAACTATAATTCACTAGTTGTGTATCATAAAAGAGTCATCGTTTCTCCTCCTAGGGGTTATTCGAGATTTCTGAATCCAAACCCCTAGTAACGAGGCATTGGCTACCTTAAGAGAGTCATAGTTACTCGTCCCAATTGCTCACCCAGTCTGCCACTTTTGTTTCACTGTGGCCAGTCTGCCATAAGCGATATGTCACTCGTTGTATATCTTAAGAGATTCATCGTTACTCCTTCCATAGGTTACTGGTATTCTCTGATTCAATACCTCTCGTGACGAAACATTGGCTTTCGTAATAGTGCCATACTTCTTCCTCCCTGTTGCTCACACAGTCTATCACTTTTTGTGTAGTTTTTGTCTGCCAGAAACTATAATTCACTAGTTGTGTATCATAAAAGAGTCATCGTTTCTCCTCCCAGGGGTTATTCGAGATTTCTTAATCCAAACCCCTAGTAACGAGGCATTGGATACCTTAAGAGAGTCATAGTTACTCGTCCCAATTGCTCATCCAGTCTGCCACTTTTTCTTACTGTGGCCAGTCTGCCAGAAGCGATATGTCACTCGTTGTGTATCTTAAGAGATTCATCGTTACTCCCTCCACAGGTTACTCGTATTCTCTGATTCAATACCTCTCGTGACGAAACATTGGCTTTCTTAATAGTGCCATACTTCTTCCTCCCAGTTGCTCACACAGTTTACTACTTTTTGTGTCCTTGCCAGTCTGCCAGAAGCGATATGTCACTAGTTGTGTATCAAAAAAGAGTAATCGTTTCACCTCCTAGGGATTATACGAGATTTCTTAATCCAAACCCCTAGTAACGAGGCATTGGCTACCTTAAGAGAGTCATAGTTACTCGTCCCAATTGCTCACTCAGTCTGCCACTTTTTCTTACTGTGGCCAGTCTGCCAGAAGCGATATGTCACTCGTTGTGTATCTTAAGAGATTCATCGTTACTCCTTCCATAGGTTACTGGTATTCTCTGATTCAATACCTCTCGTGACGAAACATTGGCTTTCTTAATAGTGCAATACTTCTTCCTCCCAGTTGCTCACACAGTCTACTACTTTTTGTGTAGTTTTTGTCTGCCAGAAACTATAATTCACAAGTTGTGTATCATAAAAGAGTCATCGTTTCTCCTCCTAGGGGTTATTCGAGATTTCTTAATCCAAACCCCTAGTAACGAGGCATTGGCTACCTTAAGAGAGTCATAGTTACTCGTCCCAATTGCTCACCCAGTCTGCCACTTTTTCTTACTGTGGCCAGTCTGCCAGAAGCGATATGTCACTCGTTGTGTATCTTAAGAGATTCATCGTTACTCCTTCCATAGGTTACTGGTATTCTCTGATTCAATACCTCTCGTGACGAAACATTGGCTTTCTTAATAGTGCCATACTTCTTCCTCCCAGTTGCTCACACAGTCTACTACTTTTTGTGTAGTTTTTGTCTGCCAGAAACTATAATTCACTAGTTGTGTATCATAAAAGAGTCATCGTTTCTCCTCCTAGGGGTCATTCGAGATTTCTTAATCCAAACCCCTAGTAACGAGGCATTGGCTACCTTAAGAGAGTCATAGTTAATCGTCCCAATTGCTCACCCAGTCTGCCACTTTTGTTTCACTGTGGCCAGTCTGCCATAAGCGATATGTCACTCGTTGTATATCTTAAGAGATTCATCGTTACTCCTTCCATAGGTTACTGGTATTCTCTGATTCAATACCTCTCGTGACGAAACATTGGCTTTCGTAATAGTGCCATACTTCTTCCTCCCTGTTGCTCACACAGTCTATCACTTTTTGTGTAGTTTTTGTCTGCCAGAAACTATAATTCACTAGTTGTGTATCATAAAAGAGTCATCGTTTCTCCTCCCAGGGGTTATTCGAGATTTCTTAATCCAAACCCCTAGTAACGAGGCATTGGATACCTTAAGAGAGTCATAGTTACTCGTCCCAATTGCTCATCCAGTCTGCCACTTTTTCTTACTGTGGCCAGTCTGCCAGAAGCGATATGTCACTCGTTGTGTATCTTAAGAGATTCATCGTTACTCCCTCCACAGGTTACTCGTATTCTCTGATTCAATACCTCTCGTGACGAAACATTGGCTTTCTTAATAGTGCCATACTTCTTCCTCCCAGTTGCTCACACAGTTTACTACTTTTTGTGTCCTTGCCAGTCTGCCAGAAGCGATATGTCACTAGTTGTGTATCAAAAAAGAGTAATCGTTTCACCTCCTAGGGATTATACGAGATTTCTTAATCCAAACCCCTAGTAACGAGGCATTGGCTACCTTAAGAGAGTCATAGTTACTCGTCCCAATTGCTCACTCAGTCTGCCACTTTTTCTTACTGTGGCCAGTCTGCCAGAAGCGATATGTCACTCGTTGTGTATCTTAAGAGATTCATCGTTACTCCTTCCATAGGTTACTGGTATTCTCTGATTCAATACCTCTCGTGACGAAACATTGGCTTTCTTAATAGTGCAATACTTCTTCCTCCCAGTTGCTCACACAGTCTACTACTTTTTGTGTAGTTTTTGTCTGCCAGAAACTATAATTCACAAGTTGTGTATCATAAAAGAGTCATCGTTTCTCCTCCTAGGGGTTATTCGAGATTTCTTAATCCAAACCCCTAGTAACGAGGCATTGGCTACCTTAAGAGAGTCATAGTTACTCGTCCCAATTGCTCACCCAGTCTGCCACTTTTTCTTACTGTGGCCAGTCTGCCAGAAGCGATATGTCACTCGTTGTGTATCTTAAGAGATTCATCGTTACTCCTTCCATAGGTTACTGGTATTCTCTGATTCAATACCTCTCGTGACGAAACATTGGCTTTCTTAATAGTGCCATACTTCTTCCTCCCAGTTGCTCACACAGTCTACTACTTTTTGTGTAGTTTTTGTCTGCCAGAAACTATAATTCACTAGTTGTGTATCATAAAAGAGTCATCGTTTCTCCTCCTAGGGGTCATTCGAGATTTCTTAATCCAAACCCCTAGTAACGAGGCATTGGCTACCTTAAGAGAGTCATAGTTAATCGTCCCAATTGCTCACCCAGTCTGCCACTTTTTCTTACTGTGGCCAGTCTGAAAGAAGCGATATGTCACTCGTTGTGTATCTTAAGAGATTCATCGTTACTCCTTCCCTAGGTTACTGGTATTCTCTGATTCAATACCTCTCGTGACGAAAAATTCGCTATCTTAATAGTGCCATACTTCTTCCTCCCAGTTGCTCACACAGTCTACTACTTTTTGTGTAGTTTTTGTCTGCCAGAAACTATAATTCACTACTTGTGTATCATAAAAGAGTCATCGTTTCTCCTCCTAGGGGTTATTCGAGATTTCTTAATCCAAACCCCTAGTAACGCGGCATTGGCTACCTTAAGAGAGTCATAGTTACTCGTCCCAATTCCTCACCCAGTCTGCCACTTTTTCTTACTGTGGCCAGTCTGCCAGAAGCGATATGTCACTCGTTGTGTATCTTAAGAGATTCATCGTTACTCCCTCCATAGGTTACTGGTATTCTCTGATTCAATACCTCTCGTGACGAAACACTGGCTTTCTAAATAGTGCCATACTTCTTCCTCCCAGTTGCTCACACAGTTTACTACTTTTTGTGTACTTGCCAGTCTGCCAGAAGCGATATGTCACTAGTTGTGTATCATAAAAGACTCATCGTTTCACCTCCTAGGGATTATTCGAGATTTCTTAATTCAAACCCCTAGTAACGAGGCATTGGCTACCTTAAGAGAGTCATAGTTACTCGTCCCAATTGCTCACCCAGTCTGACACTTGTTCTTACTGTGGCCAGTCTGCCAGAAGCGATATGTCACTCGTTGTGTATCTTAAGAGAATCATCGTTACTCCCTCCATAGGTTACTCGTATTCTCTGATTCAATACCTCTCGTGACGAAACATTGGCTTTCTTAATAGTGCCATACTTCTTCCTCCCAGTTGCTCACACAGTCTACTACTTTTTGTGTAGTTTTTGTATAACAGAAACTATAATTCACTAGTTGTGTATCATAAAAGAGTCATCGTTTCTCCTCCTAGGAGTTATTCGAGATTTCTTAATCCAAACCCCTAGTAACGAGGCATTGGCTACCTTAAGAGAGTCATAGTTACTCGTCCCAATTGCTCACCCAGTCTGCCACTTTTTTTTACTGTGGCCAGTCTGCCATAAGCGATATGTCACTCGTTGTGTATCTTAAGAGATTCATCGTTACTCCCTCCATAGGTTACTGGTATTCTCTGACTCAATACATCTCGTGACGAAACACTGGCTTTCTAAATAGTGCCATACTTCTTCCTCCCAGTTGCTCACACCGTTTACTACTTTTTGAGTACTTGCCAGTCTGCCAGAAGCGATATGTCACTAGTTGTGTATCATAAAAGAGTAATCGTTTCACCTCCTAGGGATTATTCGAGATTTCTTAATTCAAACCCCTAGTAACGAGGCATTGGCTACCTTAAGAGAGTCATAGTTACTCGTCCCAATTGCTCACCCAGTCTGCCACTTGTTCTTACTGTGGCCAGTCTGCCAGAAGCGATATGTCACTCGTTGTGTATCTTAAGAGATTCATCGTTACTCCCTCCATAGGTTACTCGTATTCTCTGATTCAATACCTCTCGTGACGAAACATTGGCTTTCTTAATAGTGCCATACTTCTTCCTCCCAGTTGCTCACACAGTCTACTACTTTTTGTGTAGTTTTTGTATAACAGAAACTATAATTCACTAGTTGTGTATCATAAAAGAGTCATCGTTTCTCCTCCTAGGAGTTATTCGAGATTTCTTAATCCAAACCCCTAGTAACGAGGCATTGGCTACCTTAAGAGAGTCATAGTTACTCGTCCCAATTGCTCACCCAGTCTGCCACTTTTTTTTACTGTGGCCAGTCTGCCATAAGCGATATGTCACTCGTTGTGTATCTTAAGAGATTCATCGTTACTCCTTCCATAGGTTACTGGTATTCTCTGATTCAATACCTCTCGTGACGAAACATTGGCTTTCTTAATAGTGCCATACTTCTTCCTCCCAGTTGCTCACACAGTCTACTACTTTTTGTGTAGTTTTTGTCTGCCAGAAACTATAATTCACTAGTTGTGTATCATAAAAGAGTCATCGTTTCTCCTCCTAGGGGTTATTCGAGATTTCTGAATCCAAACCCCTAGTAACGAGGCATTGGCTACCTTAAGAGAGTCATAGTTACTCGTCCCAATTGCTCACCCAGTCTGCCACTTTTGTTTCACTGTGGCCAGTCTGCCATAAGCGATATGTCACTCGTTGTATATCTTAAGAGATTCATCGTTACTCCTTCCATAGGTTACTGGTATTCTCTGATTCAATACCTCTCGTGACGAAACATTGGCTTTCGTAATAGTGCCATACTTCTTCCTCCCAGTTGCTCACACAGTCTATCACTTTTTGTGTAGTTTTTGTCTGCCAGAAACTATAATTCACTAGTTGTGTATCATAAAAGAGTCATCGTTTCTCCTCCTAGGGGTTATTCGAGATTTCTTAATCCAAACCCCTAGTAACGAGGCATTGGATACCTTAAGAGAGTCATAGTTACTCGTCCCAATTGCTCATCCAGTCTTCCACTTTTTCTTACTGTGGCCAGTCTGCCAGAAGCGATATGTCACTCGTTGTGTATCTTAAGAGATTCATCGTTACTCCCTCCACAGGTTACTCGTATTCTCTGATTCAATACCTCTCGTGACGAAACATTGGCTTTCTTAATAGTGCCATACTTCTTCCTCCCAGTTGCTCACACAGTTTACTACTTTTTGTGTCCTTGCCAGTCTGCCAGAAGCGATATGTCACTAGTTGTGTATCAAAAAAGAGTAATCGTTTCACCTCCTAGGGATTATACGAGATTTCTTAATCCAAACCCCTAGTAACGAGGCATTGGCTACCTTAAGAGAGTCATAGTTACTCGTCCCAATTGCTCACTCAGTCTGCCACTTTTTCTTACTGTGGCCAGTCTGCCAGAAGCGATATGTCACTCGTTGTGTATCTTAAGAGATTCATCGTTACTCCTTCCATAGGTTACTGGTATTCTCTGATTCAATACCTCTCGTGACGAAACATTGGCTTTCTTAATAGTGCAATACTTCTTCCTCCCAGTTGCTCACACAGTCTACTACTTTTTGTGTAGTTTTTGTCTGCCAGAAACTATAATTCACTAGTTGTGTATCAAAAAAGAGTCATCGTTTCTCCTCCTAGGGGTTATTCGAGATTTCTTAATCCAAACCCCTAGTAACGAGGCATTGGCTACCTTAAGAGAGTCATAGTTACTCGTCCCAATTGCTCACCCAGTCTGCCACTTTTTCTTACTGTGGCCAGTCTGCCAGAAGCGATATGTCACTCGTTGTGTATCTTAAGAGATTCATCGTTACTCCTTCCATAGGTTACTGGTATTCTCTGATTCAATACCTCTCGTGACGAAACATTGGCTTTCTTAATAGTGCCATACTTCTTCCTCCCAGTTGCTCACACAGTCTACTACTTTTTGTGTAGTTTTTGTCTGCCAGAAACTATAATTCACTAGTTGTGTATCATAAAAGAGTCATCGTTTCTCCTCCTAGGGGTCATTCGAGATTTCTTAATCGAAACCCCTAGTAACGAGGCATTGGCTACCTTAAGAGAGTCATAGTTAATCGTCCCAATTGCTCACCCAGTCTGCCACTTTTTCTTACTGTGGCCAGTCTGAAAGAAGCGATATGTCACTCGTTGTGTATCTTAAGAGATTCATCGTTACTCCTTCCCTAGGTTACTGGTATTCTCTGATTCAATACCTCTCGTGACGAAAAATTCGCTATCTTAATAGTGCCATACTTCTTCCTCCCAGTTGCTCACACAGTCTACTACTTTTTGTGTAGTTTTTGTCTGCCAGAAACTATAATTCACTAGTTGTGTATCATAAAAGTGTCATCGTTTCACCTCCTAGGGTTTATTCGAGATTTCTTAATCCAAACCCCTAGTAACGAGGCATTGGCTACCTTAAGAGAGTCATAGTTACTCGTCCCAATTGCTCACCCAGTCTGCCACTTTTACTTACTGTGGCCAGTCTGCCAGAAGCGATATGTCACTCGTGTATCTTAAGAGATTCATCGTTACTCCTTCCATAGGTTTTTGGTATTCTCTGACTCAATACCTCTCGTGACGGAATATTGGCTTTCTTAATAGTGCAATACTTCTTCCTCCCAGTTGCTCACACAGTCTACTACTTTTTGTGTAGTTTTTGTCTGCCAGAAACTATAATTCACTAGTTGTGTATCATAAAAGAGTCATCGTTTCTCCTCCTAGGGGTTATTCGATATTTCTTAATCCAAACCCCTAGTACCGAGGCATTGGCTACCTTAAGAGAGTCATAGTTACTCGTCCCAATTCCTCACCCAGTCTGCCACTTTTTCTTACTGTGGCCAGTCTCCCAGAAGCGATATGTCACTCGTTGTGTATCTTAAGAGATTCATCGTTACTCCTTCCATAGGTTACTGGTATTCTCTGATTCAATACCTCTCGTGACGAAACATTGGCTTTCTTAATAGTGCAATACTTCTTCCTCCCAGTTGCTCACACAGTCTACTACTTTTTGTGTAGTTTTTGTCTGCCAGAAACTATAATTCACTAGTTGGGTATCATAAAAGAGTCATCGTTTCTCCTCTTAGGGTTTATTCGAGATTTCTTAATCCAAACCCCTAGTAACGAGGCATTGGCTACCTTAAGAGAGTCATAGTTACTCGTCCCAATTGCTCACCCAGTCTGCCACTTTTTCTTCCTGTGGCCAGTCTGCCAGAAGCGATATGTCACTCGTTGTGTATCTTAAGAGGTTCATCGTTACTCCTTCCATAGGTTACTGGTATTCTCTGATTCAATACCTCTCGTGACGAAAAAGTCGCTATCTTAATAGTGCAATACTTCTTCCTCCCAGTTGCTCACACAGTCTACTACTTTTTGTGTAGTTTTTGTCTGCCAGAAACTATAATTCACTAGTTGTGTATCATAAAAGAGTCATCGTTTCTCCTCCTAGGGGTCATTCGAGATTTCTTAATCCAAACCCCTAGTAACGAGGCATTGGCTACCTTAAGAGAGTCATAGTTACTCGTCCCAATAGCTCACCCAGTCTGCCACTTTTTCTTACTGTGGCCAGTCTGCCAGAAGCGATATGTCACTCGTTGTGTATCTTAAGAGATTCATCGTTACTCCTTCCATAGGTTACTGGTATTCTCTGATTCAACACCTCTCGTGACGAAACATTGGCTTTCTTAATATTGCCATACTTCTTCCTCCCAGTTGCTCAGAGAGTTTACTACTTTTTGTGTACTTGCCAGTCTGCCAGAAGCGATATGTCACTAGTTGTGTATCAAAAAAGAGTCATCGTTTCACCTCCTAGGGTTTATTCGAGATTTCTTAATCCAAACCCCTAGTAACGAGGCATTGGCTACCTTAAGAGAGTCATAGTTACTCGTCCCAATTGCTCACCCAGTCTGCCACTTTTTCTTACTGTGGCCAGTCTGCCAGAAGCGATATGTCACTCGTTGTGTATCTTAAGAGATTCATGGTTACTCCTTCCATAGGTTACTGGTATTCTCTGATTCAATACCTCTCGTGACGAAAAAGTCGCTATCTTAATAGTGCAATACTTCTTCCTCCCAGTTGCTCACACAGTCTACTACTTTTTGTGTAGTTTTTGTCTGCCAGAAACTATAATTCACTAGTTGTGTATCATAAAAGAGTCATCGTTTCTCCTCCTAGGGGTTATTCGAGATTTCTTAATCCAAACCCCTAGTAACGAGAATGTGGCTACCTTAAGAGAGTCATAGTTACTCGTCCCAATTGCTCACCCAGTCT
This sequence comes from Schistocerca gregaria, assembly GCF_023897955.1. Taxonomy (NCBI): domain Eukaryota; kingdom Metazoa; phylum Arthropoda; class Insecta; order Orthoptera; family Acrididae; genus Schistocerca; species Schistocerca gregaria. Next base: position 7,640,384 of record NW_026061786.1, read on the forward strand.
GCCACTATTTTTTTACTGTGGCCAGTCTGCCATAAGCGATATGTCACTCGTTGTGTATCTTAAGAGATTCATTGTTACTCCCTCCATAGGTTACTCGTATTCTCTGATTCAAAATATCTCGTGACGAATCACTGGCTTTCTTAATAGTGCCATACTTCTTCCTCCCAGTTGCTCACACAGTTTACTACTTTTTGTGTACTTGCCAGTCTGCCAGAAGCGATATGTCACTAGTTGTGTATCATAAAAGAGTCATCGTTTCACCTCCTAGGGATTATTCGAGATTTCTTAATTCAAACCCCTAGTAACGAGGCATTGGCTACCTTAAGAGAGTCATAGTTACTCGTCCCAATTGCTCACCCAGTCTGCCACTTTTTCTTACTGTGGCCAGTCTGCCAGAAGCGATATGTCACTCGTTGTGTATCTTAAGAGATTCATGGTTACTCCCTCCATAGGTTACTCGTATTCTCTGATTCAATACCTCTCGTGACGAAACATTGGCTTTCTTAATAGTGCCATACTTCTTCCTCCCAGTTGCTCACAGCGTTTACTACTTTTTGTGTACTTGCCAGTCTGCCAGAAGCGATATGTCACTAGTTGTGTATCAAAAAAGAGTCATCGTTTCACCTCCTAGGGTTTATTCGAGATTTCTTAATCCAAACCCCTAGTAACGAGGCATTGACTACCTTAAGAGAGTCATAGTTACTCGTCCCAATTGCTCACCCAGTCTGCCACTTTTTCTTACTGTGGCCAGTCTGCCAGAAGCGATATGTCACTCGTTGTGTATCTAAAGAGGTTCATCGTTACTCCTTCCATAGGTTACTGGTATTCTCTGATTCAATACCTCTCGTGACGAAAAAGTCGCTATCTTAATAGTGCAATACTTCTTCCTCCCAGTTGCTCACACAGTCTACTACTTTTTGTGTAGTTTTTGTCTGCCAGAAACTATAATTCACTAGTTGTGTATCATAAAAGAGTCATCGTTTCTCCTCCTAGGGGTTATTCGAGATTTCTTAATCCAAACCGCTAGTAACGAGGCATTGGCTACCTTAAGAGAGTCATAGTTACTCGTCCCAATTGCTCACCCAGTCTGCCACTTTTTTTTTACTGTGGCCAGTCTGCCATAAGCGATATGTCACTCGTTGTGTATCTTACGAGATTCATTGTTACTCCCTCCATAGGTTACTCGTATTCTCTGATTCAATATATCTCGTGACGAATCACTGGCTTTCTTAATAGTGCCATACTTCTTCCTCCCAGTTGCTCACACAGTTTACTACTTTTTGTGTACTTGCCAGTCTGCCAGAAGCGATATGTCACTAGTTGTGTATCATAAAAGAGTCATCGTTTCACCTCCTAGGGATTATTCGAGATTTCTTAATTCAAACCCCTAGTAACGAGGCATTGGCTACCTTAAGAGAGTCATAGTTACTCGTCCCAATTGCTCACCCAGTCTGCCACTTTTTCTTACTGTGGCCAGTCTGCCAGAAGCGATATGTCACTCGTTGTGTATCTTAAGACATTCATGGTTACTCCCTCCATAGGTTACTCGTATTCTCTGATTCAATACCTCTCGTGACGAAACATTGGCTTTCTTAATAGTGCCATACTTCTTCCTCACAGTTGCTCACACAGTTTACTACTTTTTGTGAACTTGCCAGTCTGCCAGAAGCGATATGTCACTAGTTGTGTATCAAAAAAGAGTCATCGTTTCACCTCCTATGGATTATTCGAGATTTCTTAATCCAAACCCCTAGTAACGAGGCATTGGCTACCTTAAGAGAGTCATAGTTACTCGTCCCAATTGCTCACCCAGTCTGCCACTTTTTCTTACTGTGGGCAGTCTGCCAGAAGCGATATGTCACTCGTTGTGTATCTTAAGAGATTCATCGTTACTCCTTCCATAGGTTACTGGTATTCTCTGATTCAACACTTCTCGTGACGAAACATTGGCTTTCTTAATATTGCCATACTTCTTCCTCCCAGTTGCTCAGAGAGTTTACTACTTTTTGTGTACTTGCCAGTCTGCCAGAAGCGATATGTCACTAGTTGTGTATCAAAAAAGAGTCATCGTTTCACCTCCTAGGGTTTATTCGAGATTTCTTAATCCAAACCCCTAGTAACGAGGCATTGGCTACCTTAAGAGAGTCATAGTTACTCGTCCCAATTGCTCACCCAGTCTGCCACTTTTTCTTACTGTGGCCAGTCTGCCAGAAGCGATATGTCACTCGTTGTGTATCTTAAGAGATTCATGGTTACTCCTTCCATAGGTTACTGGTATTCTCTGATTCAATACCTCTCGTGACGAAAAAGTCGCTATCTTAATAGTGCAATACTTCTTCCTCCCAGTTGCTCACACAGTCTACTACTTTTTGTGTAGTTTTTGTCTGCCAGAAACTATAATTCACTAGTTGTGTATCATAAAAGAGTCATCGTTTCTCCTCCTAGGGGTTATTCGAGATTTCTTAATCCAAACCCCTAGTAACGAGAATTGGGCTACCTTAAGAGAGTTATAGTTACTCGTCCCAATTGCTCACCCAGTCTGCCACTTTTTTTTTACTGTGGCAGGTCTGCCATAAGCGATATGTCACTCGTTGTGTATCTTAAGAGATTCATTGTTACTCCCTCCATAGGTTACTCGTATTCTCTGATTCAATATATCTCGTGACGAATCACTGGCTTTCTTAATAGTGCCATACTTCTTCCTCCCAGTTGCTCACACAGTTTACTACTTTTTGTGTACTTGCCAGTCTGCCAGAAGCGATATGTCACTAGTTGTGTATCATAAAAGAGTCATCGTTTCACCTCCTAGGGATTATTCGAGATTTCTTAATTCAAACCCCTAGTAACGAGGCATTGGCTACCTTAAGAGAGTCATAGTTACTCGTCCCAATTGCTCACCCAGTCTGCCACTTTTTCTTACTGTGGCCAGTCTGCCAAAAGCGATATGTCACTCGTTGTGTATCTTAAGAGATTCATGGTTACTCCCTCCATATGTTACTCGTATTCTCTGATTCAATACCTCTCGTGACGAAACATTGGCATTCTTAATAGTTCCATACTTCTTCCTCCCAGTTGCTCACAGAGTTTACTACTTTTTGTGTACTTGCCAGTCTGCCAGAAGCGATATGTCACTAGTTGTGTATCAAAAAAGAGTCATCGTTTCACCTCCTAGGGTTTATTCGAGATTTCTTAATCCAAACCCCTAGTAACGAGGCATTGGCTACCTTAAGAGAGTCATAGTTACTCGTCCCAATTGCTCACCCAGTCTGCCACTTTTTCTTACTGTGGCCAGTCTGCCAGAAGCGATATGTCACTCGTTGTGTATCTTAAGAGGTTCATCGTTACTCCTTCCATAGGTTACTGGTATTCTCTGATTCAATACCTCTCGTGACGAAAAAGTCGCTATCTTAATAGCGCAATTCTTCTTCCTCCCAGTTGCTCACACAGTCTACTACTTTTTGTGTAGTTTTTGTCTGCCAGAAACTATAATTCACTAGTTGTGTATCATAAAAGTGTCATCGTTTCTCCTCCTAGGGGTTATTCGAGATTTCTTAATCCAAACCCCTAGTAACAAGGCATTGGCTACCTTAAGAGAGTCATAGTTACTCGTCCCAATTGCTCACCCAGTCTGCCACTTTTTGTTTACTGTGGCCAGTCTGCCATAAGCGATATGTCACTCGTTGTGTATCTTAAGAGATTCATTGTTACTCCCTCCATAGGTTACTCGTATTCTCTGATTCAATATATCTCGTGACGAATCACTGGCTTTCTTAATAGTGCCATACTTCTTCCTCCCAGTTGCTCACACAGTTTACTACTTTTTGTGTACTTGCCAGTCTCCCAGAAGCGATATGCCACTAGTTGTGTATCATAAAAGAGTCATCGTTTCACCTCCTAGGGATTATTCGAGATTTCTTAATTCAAACCCCTAGTAACGAGGCATTGGCTACCTTAAAACAGTCATAGTTACTCGTCCCAATAGCTCACCCAGTCTGCCACTTTTTCTTACTGTGGCCAGTCTGCCAGAAGCGATATGTCACTCGTTGTGTATCTTAAGAGATTCATCGTTACTCCTTCCATAGGTTACTGGTATTCTCTGATTCAACACCTCTCGTGACGAAACATTGGCTTTCTTAATATTGCCATACTTCTTCCTCCCAGTTGCTCAGAGAGTTTACTACTTTTTGTGTACTTGCCAGTCTGCCAGAAGCGATATGTCACTAGTTGTGTATCAAAAAAGAGTCATCGTTTCACCTCCTAGGGTTTATTCGAGATTTCTTAATCCAAACCCCTAGTAACGAGGCATTGGCTACCTTAAGAGAGTCATAGTTACTCGTCCCAATTGCTCACCCAGTCTGCCACTTTTTCTTACTGTGGCCAGTCTGCCAGAAGCGATATGTCACTCGTTGTGTATCTTAAGAGATTCATGGTTACTCCTTCCATAGGTTACTGGTATTCTCTGATTCAATACCTCTCGTGACGAAAAAGTCGCTATCTTAATAGTGCAATACTTCTTCCTCCCAGTTGCTCACACAGTCTACTACTTTTTGTGTAGTTTTTGTCTGCCAGAAACTATAATTCACTAGTTGTGTATCATAAAAGAGTCATCGTTTCTCCTCCTAGGGGTTATTCGAGATTTCTTAATCCAAACCCCTAGTAACGAGAATTTGGCTACCTTAAGAGAGTCATAGTTACTCGTCCCAATTGCTCACCCAGTCTGCCACTTTTTTTTTACTGTGGCCAGTCTGCCATAAGCGATATGTCACTCGTTGTGTATCTTAAGAGATTCATGGTTACTCCCTCCATAGGTTACTCGTATTCTCTGATTCAATACCTCTCGTGACGAAACATTGGCTTTCTTAATAGTTCCATACTTCTTCCTCCCAGTTGCTCACAGAGTTTACTACTTTTTGTGTACTTGCCAGTCTGCCAGAAGCGATATGTCACTAGTTGTGTATCAAAAAAGAGTCATCGTTTCACCTCCTAGGGTTTATTCGAGATTTCTTAATCCAAACCCCTAGTAACGAGGCATTGGCTACCTTAAGAGAGTCATAGTTACTCGTCCCAATTGCTCACCCAGTCTGCCACTTTTTCTTACTGTGGCCAGTCTGCCAGAAGCGATATGTCACTCGTTGTGTATCTTAAGAGATTCATCGTTACTCCCTCCATAGGTTACTCGTATTCTCTGATTCAATATATCTCGTGACGAATCACTGGCTTTCTTAATAGTGCCATACTTCTTCCTCCCAGTTGCTCACACAGTTTACTACTTTTTGTGTACTTGCCAGTCTCCCAGAAGCGATATGCCACTAGTTGTGTATCATAAAAGAGTCATCGTTTCACCTCCTAGGGATTATTCGAGATTTCTTAATTCAAACCCCTAGTAACGAGGCATTGGCTACCTTAAGACAGTCATAGTTACTCGTCCCAATTGCTCACCCAGTCTGCCACTTTTTCTTACTGTGGCCAGTCTGCCAGAAGCGATATGTCACTCGTTGTGTATCTTAAGAGATTCATCGTTACTCCCTCCATATGTTACTCGTATTCTCTGATTCAGTACCTCTCGTGACGAAACATTGGCTTTCTTAATAGTGCCATACTTCTTCCTCCCAGTTGCTCACAGAGTTTACTACTTTTTGTGTACTTGCCAGTCTGCCAGAAGCGATATGTCACTAGTTGTGTATCAAAAAAGAGTCATCGTTTCACCTCCTAGGGTTTATTCGAGATTTCTTAATCCAAACCCCTAGTAACGAGGCATTGGCTACCTTAAGAGAGTCACAGTTACTCGTCCCAATTGCTCACCCAGTCTGTCACTTTTTCTTACTGTGGCCAGTCTGCCAGAAGCGATATGTCACTCGTTGTGTATCTTAAGAGGTTCATCGTTACTCCTTCCATAGGTTACTGGTATTCTCTGATTCAATACCTCTCGTGACGAAAAAGTCGCTATCTTAATAGTGCAAAACTTCTTCCTCCCAGTTGCTCACACAGTCTACTACTTTTTGTGTAGTTTTTGTCTGCCAGAAACTATAATTCACTAGTTGTGTATCATAAAAGAGTCATCGTTTCTCCTCCTAGGGGTCATTCGAGATTTCTTAATCCAAACCCCTAGTAACGAGGCATTGGCTACCTTAAGAGAGTCATAGTTACTCGTCCCAATAGCTCACCCTGTCTGCCACTTTTTCTTACTGTGGCCAGTCTGCCAGAAGCGATATGTCACTCGTTGTGTATCTTAAGAGATTCATCGTTACTCCTTCCATAGGTTACTGGTATTCTCTGATTCAACACCTCTCGTGACGAAACATTGGCTTTCTTAATAGTGCCATACTTCTTCCTCCCAGTTGCTCACACAGTCTACTACTTTTTGTGTAGTTTTTGTCTGCCAGAAACTATAATTCACTAGTTGTGTATCATAAAAGAGTCATCGTTTCTCCACCTAGGGGTTATTCGAGATTTCTTAATCCAAACCCCTAGTAACGAGGCATTGGCTACCTTAAGAGAGTCATAGTTACTCGTCCCAATTGCTCACCCAGTCTGCCACTTTTTCTTACTGTGGCCAGTCTGCCAGAAGCGATATGTCACTAGTTGTGTATCAAAAAAGAGTCATCGTTTCACCTCCTAGGGTTTATTCGAGATTTCTTAATCCAAACCCCTAGTAACGAGGCATTGGCTACCTTAAGAGAGTCCTAGTTACTCGTCCCAATTGCTCACCCAGTCTGCCACTTTTTCTTACTGTGGCCAGTCTGCCAGAAGCGATATGTCACTCGTTGTGTATCTAAAGAGGTTCATCGTTACTCCTTCCATAGGTTACTGGTATTCTCTGATTCAATACCTCTCGTGACGAAAAAGTCGCTATCTTAATAGTGCAATACTTCTTCCTCCCAGTTGCTCACACAGTCTACTACTTTTTGTGTAGTTTTTGTCTGCCAGAAATTATAATTCACTAGTTGTGTATCACAAAAGAGTCATCGTTTCTCCTCCTAGGGGTCATTCGAGATTTCTTAATCCAAACCCCTAGTAACGAGGCATTGGCTACCTTAAGAGAGTCATAGTTACTCGTCACAATAGCTCACCCAGTCTGCCACTTTTTCTTACTGTGGCCAGTCTGCCAGAAGCGATATGTCACTCGTTGTGTATCTTAAGAGATTCATCGTTACTCCTTCCATAGGTTACTGGTATTCTCTGATTCAACACCTCTCGTGACGAAACATTGGCTTTCTTAATATTGCCATACTTCTTCCTCCCAGTTGCTCAGAGAGTTTACTACTTTTTGTGTACTTGCCAGTCTGCCAGAAGCGATATGTCACTAGTTGTGTATCAAAAAAGAGTCATCGTTTCACCTCCTAGGGATTATTCGAGATTTCTTAATCCAAACCCCTAGTAACGAGGCATTGGCTACCTTAAGAGAGTCATAGTTACTCGTCCCAATTGCTCACCCAGTCTGCCACTTTTTCTTACTGTGGCCAGTCTGCCAGAAGCGATATGTCACTCGTTGTGTATCTTAAGAGATTCATGGTTACTCCTTCCATAGGTTACTGGTATTCTCTGATTCAATACCTCTGGTGACGTAAAAGTCGCTATCTTAATAGTGCAATACTTCTTCCTCCCAGTTGCTCACACAGTCTACTACTTTTTGTGTAGTGTTTGTCTGCCAGAAACTATAATTCACTAGTTGTGTATCATAAAAGAGTCATCGTTTCTCCTCCTAGGGGTTATTCGAGATTTCTTAATCCAAACCCCTAGTAACGAGAATGTGGCTACCTTAAGAGAGTCATAGTTACTCGTCCCAATTACTCACCCAGTCTGCCACTTTTTCTTACTGTGGCCAGTCTGCCATAAGCGATATGTCACTCGTTGTGTATCTTAAGAGATTCATTGTTACTCCCTCCATAGGTTACTCGTATTCTCTGATTCAATATATCTCGTGACGAATCACTGGCTTTCTTAATAGTGCCATACTTCTTCCTCCCAGTTGCTCACACAGTTTACTACTTTTTGTGTACTTGCCAGTCTGCCAGAAGCGATATGTCACTAGTTGTGTATCATAAAAGAGTCATCGTTTCACCTCCTAGGGATTATTCGAGATTTCTTAATTCAAACCCCTAGTAACGAGGCATTGGCTACCTTAAGAGAGTCATAGTTACTTGTCCCAATTGCTCACCCAGTCTGCCACTTTTTCTTACTGTGGCCAGTCTGCCAGAAGCGATATGTCACTCGTTGTGTATCTTAAGAGATTCATGGTTACTCCCTCCATAGGTTACTCGTATTCTCTGATTCAATACCTCTCGTGACGAAACATTGGCTTTGTTAATAGTTCCATACTTCTTCCTCCCAGTTGCTCACAGAGTTTACTACTTTTTGTGTACTTGCCAGTCTGCCAGAAGCGATATGTCACTAGTTGTGTATCAAAAAAGAGTCATCGTTTCACCTCCTAGGGTTTATTCGAGATTTCTTAATCCAAACCCCTAGTAACGAGGCATTGGCTACCTTAAGAGAGTCATAGTTACTCGTCCCAATTGCTCACCCAGTCTGCCACTTTTTCTTACTGTGGCCAGTCTGCCAGAAGCGGTATGTCACTCGTTGTGTATCTTAAGAGGTTCATCGTTACTCCTTCCATAGGTTACTGGTATTCTCTGATTCAATACCTCTCGTGACGAAAAAGTCGCTATCTTAATAGCGCAATTCTTCTTCCTCCCAGTTGCTCACACAGTCTACTACTTTTTGTGTAGTTTTTGTCTGCCAGAAACTATAATTCACTAGTTGTGTATCATAAAAGAGTCATCGTTTCTCCTCCTAGGGGTTATTCGAGATTTCTTAATCCAAACCCCTAGTAACGAGGCATTGGCTACCTTAAGAGAGTCATAGTTACTCGTCCCAACTGCTCACCCAGTCTGCCACTTTTTTTTACTGTGGCCAGTCTGCCATAAGCGATATGTCACTCGTTGTGTATCTTAAGAGATTCATTGTTACTCCCTCCATAGGTTACTCGTATTATCTGATTCAATATATCTCGTGACGAATCACTGGCTTTCTTAATAGTGCCATACTTCTTCCTCCCAGTTGCTCACACAGTTTACTACTTTTTGTGTACTTGCCAGTCTCCCAGAAGCGATATGTCACTAGTTGTGTATCATAAAAGAGTCATCGTTTCACCTCCTAGGGATTATTCGAGATTTCTTAATTCAAACCCCTAGTAACGAGGCATTGGCTACCTTAAGAGAGTCATAGTTACTCGTCCCAATTGCTCACCCAGTCTGCCACTTTTTCTTACTGTGGCCAGTCTGCCAGAAGCGATATGTCACTCGTTGTGTATCTTAAGAGATTCATCGTTACTCCCTCCATATGTTACTCGTATTCTCTGATTCAATACCTCTCGTGACGAAACATTGGCTTTCTTAATAGTGCCATACTTCTTCCTCCCAGTTGCTCACAGAGTTTACTACTTTTTGTGTACTTGCCAGTCTGCCAGAAGCGATATGTCACTAGTTGTGTATCAAAAAAGAGTCATCGTTTCACCTCCTAGGGTTTATTCGAGATTTCTTAATCCAAACCCCTAGTAACTAGGCATTGGCTACCTTAAGAGAGTCATAGTTACTCGTCCCAATTGCTCACCCAGTCTGTCACTTTTTCTTACTGTGGCCAGTCTGCCAGAAGCGATATGTCACTCGTTGTGTATCTTAAGAGGTTCATCGTTACTCCTTCCATAGGTTACTGGTATTCTCTGATTCAATACCTCTCGTGACGAAAAAGTCGCTATCTTAATAGTGCAAAACTTCTTCCTCCCAGTGGCTCACACAGTCTACTACTTTTTGTGTAGTTTTTGTCTGCCAGAAACTATAATTCACTAGTTGTGTATCATAAAAGAGTCATCGTTTCTCCACCTAGGGGTTATTCGAGATTTCTTAATCCAAACCCCTAGTAACGAGGCATTGGCTACCTTAAGAGAGTCATAGTTACTCGTCCCAATTGCTCACCCAGTCTGCCACAGTTTCTTACTGTGGCCAGTCTGCCAGGAGCGATATGTCACTCGTTGTGTATCTTAAGAGATTCATCGTTACTCCCTCCATAGGTTACACGTATTCTCTGATTCAATACATCTCGTGACGAAACACTGCCTTTCTCAATAGTGCCATACTTCTTCCTCCCTGTTGCTCACACAGTTTACTACTTTTTGTGTACTTGCCAGTCTGCCAGAAGCGATATGTCACTAGTTGTGTATCATAAAAGAGTCATCGTTTCACCTCCTAGGGATTATTCGAGATTTCTTAATCCAAACCCCTAGTAACGAGGCATTGGCTACCTTAAGAGAGTCCAAGTTACTCGTCCCAATTGCTCACCCAGTCTGCCACTTTTTCTTACTGTGGCCAGTCTGCCAGAAGCGATATGTCACTCGTTGTGTATCTTAAGAGGTTCATCGTTACTCCTTCCATAGGTTACTGGTATTCTCTGATTCAATACCTCTCGTGACGAAAAAGTCGCTATCTTAATAGCGCAATTCTTCTTCCTCCCAGTTGCTCACACAGTCTACTACTTTTTGTGTAGTTTTTGTCTGCCAGAAACTATAATTCACTAGTTGTGTATCATAAAAGAGTCATCGTTTCTCCTCCTAGGGGTTATTCGAGATTTCTTAATCCAAACCCCTAGTAACGAGGCATTGGCTACCTTAAGAGAGTCATAGTTACTCGTCCCAATTGCTCACCCAGTCTGCCACTTTTTTTTTACTGTGGCCAGTCTGCCATAAGCGATATGTCACTCGTTGTGTATCTTAAGAGATTCATTGTTACTCCCTCCATAGGTTACTCGTATTCTCTGATTCAATATATCTCGTGACGAATCACTGGCTTTCTTAATGGTGCCATACTTCTTCCTCCCAGTTGCTCACACAGTTTACTACTTTTTGTGTACTTGCCAGTCTCCCAGAAGCGATATGTCACTAGTTGTGTATCAAAAAAGAGTCATCGTTTCACCTCCTAGGGTTTATTCGAGATTTCTTAATCCAAACCCCTAGTAACGAGGCATTGGCTACCTTAAGAGAGTCATAGTTACTCGTCCCAATTGCTCACCCAGTCTGTCACTTTTTCTTACTGTGGCCAGTATGCCAGAAGCGATATGTCACTCGTTGTGTATCTTAAGAGATTCATCGTTACTCCTTCCATAGGTTACTGGTATTCTCTGATTCAACACCTCTCGTGACGAAACATTGGCTTTCTTAATATTGCCATACTTCTTCCTCCCAGTTGCTCAGAGAGTTTACTACTTTTTGTGTACTTGCCAGTCTGCCAGAAGCGATATGTCACTAGTTGTGTATCAAAAAAGAGTCATCGTTTCACCTCCTAGGGATTATTCGAGATTTCTTAATCCAAACCCCTAGTAACGAGGCATTGGCTACCTTAAGAGAGTCATAGTTACTCGTCCCAATTGCTCACCCAGTCTGCCACTTTTTCTTACTGTGGCCAGTCTGCCAGAAGCGATATGTCACTCGTTGTGTATCTTAAGAGATTCATGGTTACTCCTTCCATAGGTTACTGGTATTCTCTGATTCAATACCTCTGGTGACGTAAAAGTCGCTATCTTAATAGTGCAATACTTCTTCCTCCCAGTTGCTCACACAGTCTACTACTTTTTGTGTAGTGTTTGTCTGCCAGAAACTATAATTCACTAGTTGTGTATCATAAAAGAGTCATCGTTTCTCCTCCTAGGGGTTATTCGAGATTTCTTAATCCAAACCCCTAGTAACGAGAATGTGGCTACCTTAAGAGAGTCATAGTTACTCGTCCCAATTACTCACCCAGTCTGCCACTTTTTCTTACTGTGGCCAGTCTGCCATAAGCGATATGTCACTCGTTGTGTATCTTAAGAGATTCATTGTTACTCCCTCCATAGGTTACTCGTATTCTCTGATTCAATATATCTCGTGACGAATCACTGGCTTTCTTAATAGTGCCATACTTCTTCCTCCCAGTTGCTCACACAGTTTACTACTTTTTGTGTACTTGCCAGTCTGCCAGAAGCGATATGTCACTAGTTGTGTATCATAAAAGAGTCATCGTTTCACCTCCTAGGGATTATTCGAGATTTCTTAATTCAAACCCCTAGTAACGAGGCATTGGCTACCTTAAGAGAGTCATAGTTACTTGTCCCAATTGCTCACCCAGTCTGCCACTTTTTCTTACTGTGGCCAGTCTGCCAGAAGCGATATGTCACTCGTTGTGTATCTTAAGAGATTCATGGTTACTCCCTCCATAGGTTACTCGTATTCTCTGATTCAATACCTCTCGTGACGAAACATTGGCTTTCTTAATAGTTCCATACTTCTTCCTCCCAGTTGCTCACAGAGTTTACTACTTTTTGTGTACTTGCCAGTCTGCCAGAAGCGATATGTCACTAGTTGTGTATCAAAAAAGAGTCATCGTTTCACCTCCTAGGGTTTATTCGAGATTTCTTAATCCAAACCCCTAGTAACGAGGCATTGGCTACCTTAAGAGAGTCATAGTTACTCGTCCCAATTGCTCACCCAGTCTGCCACTTTTTCTTACTGTGGCCAGTCTGCCAGAAGCGGTATGTCACTCGTTGTGTATCTTAAGAGGTTCATCGTTACTCCTTCCATAGGTTACTGGTATTCTCTGATTCAATACCTCTCGTGACGAAAAAGTCGCTATCTTAATAGCGCAATTCTTCTTCCTCCCAGTTGCTCACACAGTCTACTACTTTTTGTGTAGTTTTTGTCTGCCAGAAACTATAATTCACTAGTTGTGTATCATAAAAGAGTCATCGTTTCTCCTCCTAGGGGTTATTCGAGATTTCTTAATCCAAACCCCTAGTAACGAGGCATTGGCTACCTTAAGAGAGTCATAGTTACTCGTCCCAACTGCTCACCCAGTCTGCCACTTTTTTTTACTGTGGCCAGTCTGCCATAAGCGATATGTCACTCGTTGTGTATCTTAAGAGATTCATTGTTACTCCCTCCATAGGTTACTCGTATTATCTGATTCAATATATCTCGTGACGAATCACTGGCTTTCTTAATAGTGCCATACTTCTTCCTCCCAGTTGCTCACACAGTTTACTACTTTTTGTGTACTTGCCAGTCTCCCAGAAGCGATATGTCACTAGTTGTGTATCATAAAAGAGTCATCGTTTCACCTCCTAGGGATTATTCGAGATTTCTTAATTCAAACCCCTAGTAACGAGGCATTGGCTACCTTAAGAGAGTCATAGTTACTCGTCCCAATTGCTCACCCAGTCTGCCACTTTTTCTTACTGTGGCCAGTCTGCCAGAAGCGATATGTCACTCGTTGTGTATCTTAAGAGATTCATCGTTACTCCCTCCATATGTTACTCGTATTCTCTGATTCAATACCTCTCGTGACGAAACATTGGCTTTCTTAATAGTGCCATACTTCTTCCTCCCAGTTGCTCACAGAGTTTACTACTTTTTGTGTACTTGCCAGTCTGCCAGAAGCGATATGTCACTAGTTGTGTATCAAAAAAGAGTCATCGTTTCACCTCCTAGGGTTTATTCGAGATTTCTTAATCCAAACCCCTAGTAACTAGGCATTGGCTACCTTAAGAGAGTCATAGTTACTCGTCCCAATTGCTCACCCAGTCTGTCACTTTTTCTTACTGTGGCCAGTCTGCCAGAAGCGATATGTCACTCGTTGTGTATCTTAAGAGGTTCATCGTTACTCCTTCCATAGGTTACTGGTATTCTCTGATTCAATACCTCTCGTGACGAAAAAGTCGCTATCTTAATAGTGCAAAACTTCTTCCTCCCAGTGGCTCACACAGTCTACTACTTTTTGTGTAGTTTTTGTCTGCCAGAAACTATAATTCACTAGTTGTGTATCATAAAAGAGTCATCGTTTCTCCACCTAGGGGTTATTCGAGATTTCTTAATCCAAACCCCTAGTAACGAGGCATTGGCTACCTTAAGAGAGTCATAGTTACTCGTCCCAATTGCTCACCCAGTCTGCCACAGTTTCTTACTGTGGCCAGTCTGCCAGGAGCGATATGTCACTCGTTGTGTATCTTAAGAGATTCATCGTTACTCCCTCCATAGGTTACACGTATTCTCTGATTCAATACATCTCGTGACGAAACACTGCCTTTCTCAATAGTGCCATACTTCTTCCTCCCTGTTGCTCACACAGTTTACTACTTTTTGTGTACTTGCCAGTCTGCCAGAAGCGATATGTCACTAGTTGTGTATCATAAAAGAGTCATCGTTTCACCTCCTAGGGATTATTCGAGATTTCTTAATCCAAACCCCTAGTAACGAGGCATTGGCTACCTTAAGAGAGTCCAAGTTACTCGTCCCAATTGCTCACCCAGTCTGCCACTTTTTCTTACTGTGGCCAGTCTGCCAGAAGCGATATGTCACTCGTTGTGTATCTTAAGAGGTTCATCGTTACTCCTTCCATAGGTTACTGGTATTCTCTGATTCAATACCTCTCGTGACGAAAAAGTCGCTATCTTAATAGCGCAATTCTTCTTCCTCCCAGTTGCTCACACAGTCTACTACTTTTTGTGTAGTTTTTGTCTGCCAGAAACTATAATTCACTAGTTGTGTATCATAAAAGAGTCATCGTTTCTCCTCCTAGGGGTTATTCGAGATTTCTTAATCCAAACCCCTAGTAACGAGGCATTGGCTACCTTAAGAGAGTCATAGTTACTCGTCCCAATTGCTCACCCAGTCTGCCACTTTTTTTTTACTGTGGCCAGTCTGCCATAAGCGATATGTCACTCGTTGTGTATCTTAAGAGATTCATTGTTACTCCCTCCATAGGTTACTCGTATTCTCTGATTCAATATATCTCGTGACGAATCACTGGCTTTCTTAATGGTGCCATACTTCTTCCTCCCAGTTGCTCACACAGTTTACTACTTTTTGTGTACTTGCCAGTCTCCCAGAAGCGATATGTCACTAGTTGTGTATCATAAAAGAGTCATCGTTTCACCTCCTAGGGATTATTCGAGATTTCTTAATTCAAACCCCTAGTAACGAGGCATTGGCTACCTTAAGAGAGTCATAGTTACTCGTCCCAATTGCTCACCCAGTCTGCCACTTTTTCTTACTGTGGCCAGTCTGCCAGAAGCGATATGTCACTCGTTGTGTATCTTAAGAGATTCATCGTTACTCCCTCCATATGTTACTCGTATTCTCTGATTCAATACCTCTCGTGACGAAACATTGGCTTTCTTAATAGTGCCATACTTCTTCCTCCCAGTTGCTCACAGAGTTTACTACTTTTTGTGTACTTGCCAGTCTGCCAGAAGCGATATGTCACTAGTTGTGTATCAAAAAAGAGTCATCGTTTCACCTCCTAGGGTTTATTCGAGATTTCTTAATCCAAACCCCTAGTAACGAGGCATTGGCTACCTTAAGAGAGTCATAGTTACTCGTCCCAATTGCTCACCCAGTCTGTCACTTTTTCTTACTGTGGCCAGTATGCCAGAAGCGATATGTCACTCGTTATGTATCTTAAGAGGTTCATCGTTACTCCTTCCATAGGTTACTGGTATTCTCTGATTCAATACCTCTGGTGACGTAAAAGTCGCTATCTTAATAGTGCAAAACTTCTTCCTCCCAGTTGCTCACACAGTCTACTACTTTTTGTGTAGTTTTTGTCTGCCAGAAACTATAATTCACTAGTTGTGTATCATAAAAGAGTCATCGTTTCTCCTCCTAGGGGTCATTCGAGATTTCTTAATCCAAACCCCTAGTAACGAGGCATTGGCTACCTTAAGAGAGTCATAGTTACTCGTCCCAACTGCTCACCCAGTCTGCCACTTTTTTTTTACTGTGGCCAGTCTGCCATAAGCGATATGTCACTCGTTGTGTATCTTAAGAGATTCATTGTTACTCCCTCCATAGGTTACTCGTATTCTCTGATTCAATATATCTCGTGACGAATCACTGGCTTTCTTAATAGTGCCATACTTCCTCCTCCCAGTTGCTCACACAGTTTACTACTTTTTGTGTACTTGCCAGTCTCCCAGAAGCGATATGTCACTAGTTGTGTATCATAAAAGAGTCATCGTTTCACCTCCTAGGGATTATTCGAGATTTCTTAATTCAAACCCCTAGTAACGAGGCATTGGCTACCTTAAGAGAGTCATAGTTACTCGTCCCAATTGCTCACCCAGTCTGCACTTTTTCTTACTGTGGCCAGTCTGCCAGAAGCGATATGTCACTCGTTGTGTATCTTAAGAGATTCATCGTTACTCCCCCCATATGTTACTCGTATTCTCTGATTCATACCTCTCGTGACGAAACATTGGCTTTCTTAATAGTGCCATACTTCTTCCTCCCAGTTGCTCACAGAGATTACTACTTTTTGTGTACTTGCCAGTCTGCCAGAAGCGATATGTCACTAGTTGTGTATCTAAAAAGAGTCATCGTTTCACCTCCTAGGGTTTATTCGAGATTTCTTAATCCAAACCCCTAGTAACGAGGCATTGGCTACCTTAAGAGAGTCATAGTTACTCGTCCCAATTGCTCACCCAGTCTGTCACTTTTTCTTACTGTGGCCAGTCTGCCAGAAGCGATATGTCACTCGTTGTGTATCTTAAGAGGTTCATCGTTACTCCTTCCATAGGTTACTGGTATTCTCTGATTCAATACCTCTCGTGACGAAAAAGTCGCTATCTTAATAGTGCAAAACTTCTTCCTCCCAGTTGCTCACACAGTCTACTACTTTTTGTGTAGTTTTTGTCTGCCAGAAACTATAATTCACTAGTTGTGTATCATAAAAGAGTCATCGTTTCTCCTCCTAGGGGTCATTCGAGATTTCTTAATCCAAACCCCTAGTAACGAGGCATTGGCTACCTTAAGAGAGTCATAGTTACTCGTCCCAATAGCTCACCCAGTCTGCCACTTTTTCTTACTGTGGCCAGTCTGCCAGAAGCGATATGTCACTCGTTGTGTATCTTAAGAGATTCATCGTCACTCCTTCAATAGGTTACAGGTATTCTCTGATTCAACACCTCTCGTGACGAAACATTGGCTTTCTTAATATTGCCATACTTCTTCCTCCCAGTTGCTCACACAGTCTACTACTTTTTGTGAAGTTTTTGTCTGCCAGAAACTATAATTCACTAGTTGTGTATCATAAAAGAGTCATCGTTTCTCCACCTAGGGGTTATTCGAGATTTCTTAATCCAAACCCCTAGTAACGAGGCATTGGCTACCTTAAGAGAGTCATAGTTACTCGTCCCAATTGCTCACCCAGTCTGCCACTTTTTCTTACTGTGGCCAGTCTGCCAGAAGCGATATGTCACTCGTTGTGTATCTTAAGAGATTCATCGTTACTCCCTCCATAGGTTACTCGTAATCTCTGATTCAATACCTCTCGTGACGAAACATTGGCTTTCTTAATAGTGCCATACTTCTTCCTCCCAGTTGCTCACAGAGTTTACTACTTTTTGTGTACTTGCCAGTCTGCCAGAAGCGATATGTCACTAGTTGTGTATCAAAAAAGAGTCATCGTTTCACCTCCTAGGGTTTATTCGAGATTTCTTAATCCAAACCCCTAGTAACGAGGCATTGGCTACCTTAAGAGAGTCATAGTTACTCGTCCCAATTGCTCACCCAGTCTGCCACTTTTTCTTACTGTGGCCAGTCTGCCAGAAGCGATATGTCACTCGTTGTGTATCTTAAGAGATTCATGGTTACTCCTTCCATAGGTTACTGGTATTCTCTGATTCAATACCTCTCGTGACGAAAAAGTCGCTATCTTAATAGTGCAATACTTCTTCCTCCCAGTTGCTCACACAGTCTACTACTTTTTGTGTAGTTTTTGTCTGCCAGAAACTATAATTCACTAGTTGTGTATCATAAAAGAGTCATCATTTCTCCTCCTAGGGGTTATTCGAGATTTCTTAATCCAAACCCCTAGTAACGAGGCATTGGCTACCTTAAGAGAGTCGTAGTTACTCGTCCCAATTGCTCACCTAGTCTGCCACTTTTTTTTTTACTGTGGCCAGTCTGCCAGAAGCGATATGTCACTCGTTGTGTATCTTAAGAGATTCATCGTTACTCCTTCCATAGGTTACTGGTATTCTCTGATTCAATACCTCTCGTGACGAAACATTGGCTTTCTTAATAGTGCCATACTTCTTCCTACCAGTTGCTCACACAGTCTACTACTTTTTGTGTAGTTTTTGTCTGCCAGAAACTATAATTCACTAGTTGTGTATCATAAAAGAGTCATCGTTTCACCTCCTAGGGATTATTCGAGATTTCTTAATTCAAACCCCTAGTAACGAGGCATTGGCTACCTTAAGAGAGTCATAGTTACTCGTCCCAATTGCTCACCCAGTCTGCCACTTTTTCTTACTGTGGCCAGTCTGCCAGAAGCGATATGTCACTCGTTGTGTATCTTAAGAGATTCATCGTTACTCCCTCCATATGTTACTCGTATTCTCTGATTCAATACCTCTCGTGACGAAACATTGGCTTTCTTAATAGTGCCATACTTCTTCCTCCCAGTTGCTCACAGAGTTTACTACTTTTTGTGTACTTGCCAGTCTGCCAGAAGCGATATGTCACTAGTTGTGTATCAAAAAAGAGTCATCGTTTCACCTCCTAGGGTTTATTCGAGATTTCTTAATCCAAATCCCCTAGTAACGAGGCATTGGCTACCTTAAGAGAGTCATAGTTACTCGTCCCAATTGCTCACCCAGTCTGTCACTTTTTCTTACTGTGGCCAGTCTGCCAGAAGCGATATGTCACTCGTTGTGTATCTTAAGAGGTTCACCGTTACTCCTTCCATAGGTTACTGGTATTCTCTGATTCAATACCTCTCGTGACGAAAAAGTCGCTATCTTAATAGTGCAAAACTTCTTCCTCCCAGTTGCTCACACAGTCTACTACTTTTTGTGTAGTTTTTGTCTGCCAGAAACTATAATTCACTAGTTGTGTATCATAAAAGAGTCATCGTTTCTCCTCCTAGGGGTCATTCGAGATTTCTTAATCCAAACCCCTAGTAACGAGGCATTGGCTACCTTAAGAGAGTCATAGTTACTCGTCCCAATAGCTCACCCAGTCTGCCACTTTTTCTTACTGTGGCCAGTCTGCCAGAAGCGATATGTCACTCGTTGTGTATCTTAAGAGATTCATCGTCACTCCTTCCATAGGTTACTGGTATTCTCTGATTCAACACCTCTCGTGACGAAACATTGGCTTTCTTAATATTGCCATACTTCTTCCTCCCAGTTGCTCACACAGTCTACTACTTTTTGTGTAGTTTTTGTCTGCCAGAAACTATAATTCACTAGTTGTGTATCATAAAAGAGTCATCGTTTCTCCACCTAGGGATTATTCGAGATTTCTTAATCCAAACCCCTAGTAACGAGGCATTGGCTACCTTAAGAGAGTCATAGTTACTCGTCCCAATTGCTCACCCAGTCTGCCACTTTTTCTTACTGTGGCCAGTCTGCCAGAAGCGATATGTCACTCGTTGTGTATCTTAAGAGACTCATCGTTACTCCCTCCATAGGTTACTCGTAATCTCTGATTCAATACCTCTCGTGACGAAACATTGGCTTTCTTAATAGTGCCATACTTCTTCCTACCAGTTGCTCACACTGTCTACTACTTTTTGTGTAGTTTTTGTCTGCCAGAAACTATAATTCACTAGTTGTGTATCATAAAAGAGTCATCGTTTCTCCTCCTAGGGGTCATTCGAGATTTCTTTATCCAAACCCCTAGTAACGAGGCATTGGCTACCTTAAGAGAGTCATAGTTACTCGTCCCAATTGCTCACCCAGTCTGCCACTTTTTTTTTACTGTGGCCAGTCTGCCATAAGCGATATGTCACTCGTTGTGTATCTTAAGAGATTCATTGTTACTCCCTCCATAGGTTACTCGTATTCTCTGATTCAATATATCTCGTGACGAATCACTGGCTTTCTTAATGGTGCCATACTTCTTCCTCCCAGTTGCTCACACAGTTTACTACTTTTTGTGTACTTGCCAGTCTCCCAGAAGCGATATGTCACTAGTTGTGTATCATAAAAGAGTCATCGTTTCACCTCCTAGGGATTATTCGAGATTTCTTAATTCAAACCCCTAGTAACGAGGCATTGGCTACCTTAAGAGAGTCATAGTTACTCGTCCCAATTGCTCACCCAGTCTGCCACTTTTTCTTACTGTGGCCAGTCTGCCAGAAGCGATATGTCACTCGTTGTGTATCTTAAGAGATTCATCGTTACTCCCTCCATATGTTACTCGTATTCTCTGATTCAATACCTCTCGTGACGAAACATTGGCTTTCTTAATAGTGCCATACTTCTTCCTCCCAGTTGCTCACAGAGTTTACTACTTTTTGTGTACTTGCCAGTCTGCCAGAAGCGATATGTCACTAGTTGTGTATCAAAAAAGAGTCATCGTTTCACCTCCTAGGGTTTATTCGAGATTTCTTAATCCAAACCCCTAGTAACGAGGCATTGGCTACCTTAAGAGAGTCATAGTTACTCGTCCCAATTGCTCACCCAGTCTGTCACTTTTTCTTACTGTGGCCAGTATGCCAGAAGCGATATGTCACTCGTTGTGTATCTTAAGAGGTTCATCGTTACTCCTTCCATAGGTTACTGGTATTCTCTGATTCAATACCTCTGGTGACGTAAAAGTCGCTATCTTAATAGTGCAAAACTTCTTCCTCCCAGTTGCTCACACAGTCTACTACTTTTTGTGTAGTTTTTGTCTGCCAGAAACTATAATTCACTAGTTGTGTATCATAAAAGAGTCATCGTTTCTCCTCCTAGGGGTCATTCGAGATTTCTTAATCCAAACCCCTAGTAACGAGGCATTGGCTACCTTAAGAGAGTCATAGTTACTCGTCCCAACTGCTCACCCAGTCTGCCACTTTTTTTTTACTGTGGCCAGTCTGCCATAAGCGATATGTCACTCGTTGTGTATCTTAAGAGATTCATTGTTACTCCCTCCATAGGTTACTCGTATTCTCTGATTCAATATATCTCGTGACGAATCACTGGCTTTCTTAATAGTGCCATACTTCCTCCTCCCAGTTGCTCACACAGTTTACTACTTTTTGTGTACTTGCCAGTCTCCCAGAAGCGATATGTCACTAGTTGTGTATCATAAAAGAGTCATCGTTTCACCTCCTAGGGATTATTCGAGATTTCTTAATTCAAACCCCTAGTAACGAGGCATTGGCTACCTTAAGAGAGTCATAGTTACTCGTCCCAATTGCTCACCCAGTCTGCACTTTTTCTTACTGTGGCCAGTCTGCCAGAAGCGATATGTCACTCGTTGTGTATCTTAAGAGATTCATCGTTACTCCCTCCATATGTTACTCGTATTCTCTGATTCAATACCTCTCGTGACGAAACATTGGCTTTCTTAATAGTGCCATACTTCTTCCTCCCAGTTGCTCACAGAGTTTACTACTTTTTGTGTACTTGCCAGTCTGCCAGAAGCGATATGTCACTAGTTGTGTATCAAAAAAGAGTCATCGTTTCACCTCCTAGGGTTTATTCGAGATTTCTTAATCCAAATCCCCTAGTAACGAGGCATTGGCTACCTTAAGAGAGTCATAGTTACTCGTCCCAATTGCTCACCCAGTCTGTCACTTTTTCTTACTGTGGCCAGTCTGCCAGAAGCGATATGTCACTCGTTGTGTATCTTAAGAGGTTCATCGTTACTCCTTCCATAGGTTACTGGTATTCTCTGATTCAATACCTCTCGTGACGAAAAAGTCGCTATCTTAATAGTGCAAAACTTCTTCCTCCCAGTTGCTCACACAGTCTACTACTTTTTGTGTAGTTTTTGTCTGCCAGAAACTATAATTCACTAGTTGTGTATCATAAAAGAGTCATCGTTTCTCCTCCTAGGGGTCATTCGAGATTTCTTAATCCAAACCCCTAGTAACGAGGCATTGGCTACCTTAAGAGAGTCATAGTTACTCGTCCCAATAGCTCACCCAGTCTGCCACTTTTTCTTACTGTGGCCAGTCTGCCAGAAGCGATATGTCACTCGTTGTGTATCTTAAGAGATTCATCGTCACTCCTTCCATAGGTTACTGGTATTCTCTGATTCAACACCTCTCGTGACGAAACATTGGCTTTCTTAATATTGCCATACTTCTTCCTCCCAGTTGCTCACACAGTCTACTACTTTTTGTGTAGTTTTTGTCTGCCAGAAACTATAATTCACTAGTTGTGTATCATAAAAGAGTCATCGTTTCTCCACCTAGGGATTATTCGAGATTTCTTAATCCAAACCCCTAGTAACGAGGCATTGGCTACCTTAAGAGAGTCATAGTTACTCGTCCCAATTGCTCACCCAGTCTGCCACTTTTTCTTACTGTGGCCAGTCTGCCAGAAGCGATATGTCACTCGTTGTGTATCTTAAGAGATTCATCGTTACTCCCTCCATATGTTACTCGTATTCTCTGATTCAATACCTCTCGTGACGAAACATTGGCTTTCTTAATAGTGCCATACTTCTTCCTCCCAGTTGCTCACAGAGTTTACTACTTTTTGTGTACTTGCCAGTCTGCCAGAAGCGATATGTCACTAGTTGTGTATCAAAAAAGAGTCATCGTTTCACCTCCTAGGGTTTATTCGAGATTTCTTAATCCAAATCCCCTAGTAACGAGGCATTGGCTACCTTAAGAGAGTCATAGTTACTCGTCCCAATTGCTCACCCAGTCTGTCACTTTTTCTTACTGTGGCCAGTCTGCCAGAAGCGATATGTCACTCGTTGTGTATCTTAAGAGGTTCATCGTTACTCCTTCCATAGGTTACTGGTATTCTCTGATTCAATACCTCTCGTGACGAAAAAGTCGCTATCTTAATAGTGCAAAACTTCTTCCTCCCAGTTGCTCACACAGTCTACTACTTTTTGTGTAGTTTTTGTCTGCCAGAAACTATAATTCACTAGTTGTGTATCATAAAAGAGTCATCGTTTCTCCTCCTAGGGGTCATTCGAGATTTCTTAATCCAAACCCCTAGTAACGAGGCATTGGCTACCTTAAGAGAGTCATAGTTACTCGTCCCAATAGCTCACCCAGTCTGCCACTTTTTCTTACTGTGGCCAGTCTGCCAGAAGCGATATGTCACTCGTTGTGTATCTTAAGAGATTCATCGTCACTCCTTCCATAGGTTACTGGTATTCTCTGATTCAACACCTCTCGTGACGAAACATTGGCTTTCTTAATATTGCCATACTTCTTCCTCCCAGTTGCTCACACAGTCTACTACTTTTTGTGTAGTTTTTGTCTGCCAGAAACTATAATTCACTAGTTGTGTATCATAAAAGAGTCATCGTTTCTCCACCTAGGGATTATTCGAGATTTCTTAATCCAAACCCCTAGTAACGAGGCATTGGCTACCTTAAGAGAGTCATAGTTACTCGTCCCAATTGCTCACCCAGTCTGCCACTTTTTCTTACTGTGGCCAGTCTGCCAGAAGCGATATGTCACTCGTTGTGTATCTTAAGAGACTCATCGTTACTCCCTCCATAGGTTACTCGTAATCTCTGATTCAATACCTCTCGTGACGAAACATTGGCTTTCTTAATAGTGCCATACTTCTTCCTACCAGTTGCTCACACTGTCTACTACTTTTTGTGTAGTTTTTGTCTGCCAGAAACTATAATTCACTAGTTGTGTATCATAAAAGAGTCATCGTTTCTCCTCCTAGGGGTCATTCGAGATTTCTTTATCCAAACCCCTAGTAACGAGGCATTGGCTACCTTAAGAGAGTCATAGTTACTCGTCCCAATTGCTCACCCAGTCTGCCACTTTTTTTTTACTGTGGCCAGTCTGCCATAAGCGATATGTCACTCGTTGTGTATCTTAAGAGATTCATTGTTACTCCCTCCATAGGTTACTCGTATTCTCTGATTCAATATATCTCGTGACGAATCACTGGCTTTCTTAATGGTGCCATACTTCTTCCTCCCAGTTGCTCACACAGTTTACTACTTTTTGTGTACTTGCCAGTCTCCCAGAAGCGATATGTCACTAGTTGTGTATCATAAAAGAGTCATCGTTTCACCTCCTAGGGATTATTCGAGATTTCTTAATTCAAACCCCTAGTAACGAGGCATTGGCTACCTTAAGAGAGTCATAGTTACTCGTCCCAATTGCTCACCCAGTCTGCCACTTTTTCTTACTGTGGCCAGTCTGCCAGAAGCGATATGTCACTCGTTGTGTATCTTAAGAGATTCATCGTTACTCCCTCCATATGTTACTCGTATTCTCTGATTCAATACCTCTCGTGACGAAACATTGGCTTTCTTAATAGTGCCATACTTCTTCCTCCCAGTTGCTCACAGAGTTTACTACTTTTTGTGTACTTGCCAGTCTGCCAGAAGCGATATGTCACTAGTTGTGTATCAAAAAAGAGTCATCGTTTCACCTCCTAGGGTTTATTCGAGATTTCTTAATCCAAACCCCTAGTAACGAGGCATTGGCTACCTTAAGAGAGTCATAGTTACTCGTCCCAATTGCTCACCCAGTCTGTCACTTTTTCTTACTGTGGCCAGTATGCCAGAAGCGATATGTCACTCGTTGTGTATCTTAAGAGGTTCATCGTTACTCCTTCCATAGGTTACTGGTATTCTCTGATTCAATACCTCTGGTGACGTAAAAGTCGCTATCTTAATAGTGCAAAACTTCTTCCTCCCAGTTGCTCACACAGTCTACTACTTTTTGTGTAGTTTTTGTCTGCCAGAAACTATAATTCATTAGTTGTGTATCATAAAAGAGTCATCGTTTCTCCTCCTAGGGGTCATTCGAGATTTCTTAATCCAAACCCCTAGTAACGAGGCATTGGCTACCTTAAGAGAGTCATAGTTACTCGTCCCAACTGCTCACCCAGTCTGCCACTTTTTTTTTACTGTGGCCAGTCTGCCATAAGCGATATGTCACTCGTTGTGTATCTTAAGAGATTCATTGTTACTCCCTCCATAGGTTACTCGTATTCTCTGATTCAATATATCTCGTGACGAATCACTGGCTTTCTTAATAGTGCCATACTTCCTCCTCCCAGTTGCTCACACAGTTTACTACTTTTTGTGTACTTGCCAGTCTCCCAGAAGCGATATGTCACTAGTTGTGTATCATAAAAGAGTCATCGTTTCACCTCCTAGGGATTATTCGAGATTTCTTAATTCAAACCCCTAGTAACGAGGCATTGGCTACCTTAAGAGAGTCATAGTTACTCGTCCCAATTGCTCACCCAGTCTGCACTTTTTCTTACTGTGGCCAGTCTGCCAGAAGCGATATGTCACTCGTTGTGTATCTTAAGAGATTCATCGTTACTCCCTCCATATGTTACTCGTATTCTCTGATTCATACCTCTCGTGACGAAACATTGGCTTTCTTAATAGTGCCATACTTCTTCCTCCCAGTTGCTCACAGAGATTACTACTTTTTGTGTACTTGCCAGTCTGCCAGAAGCGATATGTCACTAGTTGTGTATCTAAAAAGAGTCATCGTTTCACCTCCTAGGGTTTATTCGAGATTTCTTAATCCAAACCCCTAGTAACGAGGCATTGGCTACCTTAAGAGAGTCATAGTTACTCGTCCCAATTGCTCACCCAGTCTGTCACTTTTTCTTACTGTGGCCAGTCTGCCAGAAGCGATATGTCACTCGTTGTGTATCTTAAGAGGTTCATCGTTACTCCTTCCATAGGTTACTGGTATTCTCTGATTCAATACCTCTCGTGACGAAAAAGTCGCTATCTTAATAGTGCAAAACTTCTTCCTCCCAGTTGCTCACACAGTCTACTACTTTTTGTGTAGTTTTTG
Organism: Schistocerca gregaria; assembly: GCF_023897955.1. Lineage (NCBI taxonomy): Eukaryota > Metazoa > Arthropoda > Insecta > Orthoptera > Acrididae > Schistocerca > Schistocerca gregaria. Next base: position 7,666,162 of record NW_026061786.1, read on the forward strand.
TCTGCCAGAAACTATAATTCACTAGTTGTGTATCATAAAAGAGTCATCGTTTCTCCTCCTAGGGGTCATTCGAGATTTCTTAATCCAAACCCCTAGTAACGAGGCATTGGCTACCTTAAGAGAGTCATAGTTACTCGTCCCAATAGCTCACCCAGTCTGCCACTTTTTCTTACTGTGGCCAGTCTGCCAGAAGCGATATGTCACTCGTTGTGTATCTTAAGAGATTCATCGTCACTCCTTCAATAGGTTACAGGTATTCTCTGATTCAACACCTCTCGTGACGAAACATTGGCTTTCTTAATATTGCCATACTTCTTCCTCCCAGTTGCTCACACAGTCTACTACTTTTTGTGAAGTTTTTGTCTGCCAGAAACTATAATTCACTAGTTGTGTATCATAAAAGAGTCATCGTTTCTCCACCTAGGGGTTATTCGAGATTTCTTAATCCAAACCCCTAGTAACGAGGCATTGGCTACCTTAAGAGAGTCATAGTTACTCGTCCCAATTGCTCACCCAGTCTGCCACTTTTTCTTACTGTGGCCAGTCTGCCAGAAGCGATATGTCACTCGTTGTGTATCTTAAGAGATTCATCGTTACTCCCTCCATAGGTTACTCGTAATCTCTGATTCAATACCTCTCGTGACGAAACATTGGCTTTCTTAATAGTGCCATACTTCTTCCTCCCAGTTGCTCACAGAGTTTACTACTTTTTGTGTACTTGCCAGTCTGCCAGAAGCGATATGTCACTAGTTGTGTATCAAAAAAGAGTCATCGTTTCACCTCCTAGGGTTTATTCGAGATTTCTTAATCCAAACCCCTAGTAACGAGGCATTGGCTACCTTAAGAGAGTCATAGTTACTCGTCACAATTGCTCACCCAGTCTGCCACTTTTTCTTACTGTGGCCAGTCTGCCAGAAGCGATATGTCACTCGTTGTGTATCTTAAGAGATTCATGGTTACTCCTTCCATAGGTTACTGGTATTCTCTGATTCAATACCTCTCGTGACGAAAAAGTCGCTATCTTAATAGTGCAATACTTCTTCCTCCCAGTTGCTCACACAGTCTACTACTTTTTGTGTAGTTTTTGTCTGCCAGAAACTATAATTCACTAGTTGTGTATCATAAAAGAGTCATCATTTCTCCTCCTAGGGGTTATTCGAGATTTCTTAATCCAAACCCCTAGTAACGAGGCATTGGCTACCTTAAGAGAGTCGTAGTTACTCGTCCCAATTGCTCACCCAGTCTGCCACTTTTTTTTTTACTGTGGCCAGTCTGCCAGAAGCGATATGTCACTCGTTGTGTATCTTAAGAGGTTCATCGTTACTCCTTCCATAGGTTACTGGTATTCTCTGATTCAACACCTCTCGTGACGAAACATTGGCTTTCTTAATATTGCCATACTTCTTCCTCCCAGTTGCTCACACAGTCTACTACTTTTTGTGTAGTTTTTGTCTGCCAGAAACTATAATTCACTAGTTGTGTATCATAAAAGAGTCATCGTTTCTCCACCTAGGGATTATTCGAGATTTCTTAATCCAAACCCCTAGTAACGAGGCATTGGCTACCTTAAGAGAGTCATAGTTACTCGTCCCAATTGCTCACCCAGTCTGCCACTTTTTCTTACTGTGGCCAGTCTGCCAGAAGCGATATGTCACTCGTTGTGTATCTTAAGAGATTCATCGTCACTCCTTCCATAGGTTACTGGTATTCTCTGATTCAACACCTCTCGTGACGAAACATTGGCTTTCTTAATATTGCCATACTTCTTCCTCCCAGTTGCTCACACAGTCTACTACTTTTTGTGTAGTTTTTGTCTGCCAGAAACTATAATTCACTAGTTGTGTATCATAAAAGAGTCATCGTTTCTCCACCTAGGGATTATTCGAGATTTCTTAATCCAAACCCCTAGTAACGAGGCATTGGCTACCTTAAGAGAGTCATAGTTACTCGTCCCAATTGCTCACCCAGTCTGCCACTTTTTCTTACTGTGGCCAGTCTGCCAGAAGCGATATGTCACTCGTTGTGTATCTTAAGAGATTCATCGTTACTCCCTCCATAGGTTACTCGTAATCTCTGATTCAATACCTCTCGTGACGAAACATTGGCTTTCTTAATAGTGCCATACTTCTTCCTACCAGTTGCTCACACAGTCTACTACTTTTTGTGTAGTTTTTGTCTGCCAGAAACTATAATTCACTAGTTGTGTATCATAAAAGAGTCATCGTTTCTCCTCCTAGGGGTCATTCGAGATTTCTTTATCCAAACCCCTAGTAACGAGGCATTGGCTACCTTAAGAGAGTCATAGTTACTCGTCCCAATAGCTCACCCAGTCTGCCACTTTTTCTTACTGTGGCCAGTCTGCCATAAGCGATATGTCACTCGTTGTGTATCTTAAAAGATTCATCGTTACTCCTTCCATAGGTTACTGGTATTCTCTGATTCAATACCTCTCGTGACGAAACATTGGCTTTCTTAATAGTGCCATACTTCTTCCTCCCAGTTGCTCACACAGTCTACTACTTTTTGTGTAGTTTTTGTCTGCCAGAAACTATAATTCACTAGTTGTGTATCATAAAAGAGTCATCGTTTCTCCTCCTAGGGGTCATACGAAATTTCTTAATCCAAACCCCTAGTAACGAGGCATTGGCTACCTTAAGAGAGTCATAGTTACTCGTCCCAATTGCTCACCCAGTCTGCCACTTTTTCTTACTGTGGCCAGTCTGCCAGAAGCGATATGTTACTCGTTGTGTATCTTAAGAGATTCATCGTTACTCCCTCCATAGGTTACTCGTATTCTCTGATTCAATACATCTCGTGACGAAACACTGGCTTTCTTAATAGTGCCATACTCCTTCCTCCCAGTTGCTCACGCAGTTTACTACTTTTTGTGTACTTGCCAGTCTGCCAGAAGCGATATGTCACTAGTTGTGTATCATAAAAGAGTCATCGTTTCACCTCCTAGGGATTATTCTAGATTTCTTAATCCAAACCCCTAGTAACGAGGCATTGGCTACCTTAAGAGAGTCATAGTTACTCGTCCCAATTGCTCACCCAGTCTGCCACTTTTTTTTTACTGTGGCCAGTCTGCCATAAGCGATATATCACTCGTTGTGTATCTTAAGAGATTCATCGTTACTCCCTCCATAGGTTACTCGTGTTCTCTGATTCAATACATCTCGTGACGAAACACTGGCTTTCTTAATAGTGCCATACTTCTTCCTCCCAGTTGCTCACACAGTTTACTACTTTTTGTGTACTTGCCAGTCTGCCAGAAGCGATATGTCACTAGTTGTGTATCATAAAAGAGTCATCGTTTCTCCTCCTAGGGATTATTCGAGATTTCTTAATCCAAACCCCTAGTAACGAGGCATTGGCTACCTTAAGAGAGTCATAGTCACTCGTCCCAATTGCTCACCCAGTCTGCCACTTTGTCTTACTGTGGCCAGTCTGCCAGAAGCGATATGTCACTCGTTGTGTATCTTAAGAGATTCATCGTTAGTCCCTCGATAGGTTACTCGTATTCTCTGATTCAATACCTCTCGTGACGAAACATTGGCTATCTTAATAGTGCCAAACTTCTTCCTCCCAGTTGCTCACACAGTTTACTACTTTTTGTGTACTTGCCAGTCTGCCAGAAGCGATATGTCACTAGTTGTGTATCATAAAAGAGTCATCGTTTCACCTCCTAGGGGTTATTAGAGATTTCTTAATCCAAACCCCTAGTAAAGAGGCATTGGCTACCTTAAGAGAGTCATAGTTACTCGTCCCAATTGCTCACCCAGTCTGCCACTTTTTCTTACTGTGGCCAGTCTGCCAGAAGCGATATGTCACTCGTTGTGTATCTTAAGAGATTCATCGTTACTCCTTCCATAGGTTACTGGTATTCTCTGATTCAATACCTCTCGTGACGAAAAAGTCGCTATCTTAATAGTGCAATACTTCTTCCTCCCAGTTGCTCACACAGTCTACTACTTTTTGTGTAGTTTTTGTCTGCCAGAAACTATAATTCACTAGTTGTGTATCATAAAAGAGTCATCGTTTCACCTCCTAGGGATTATTCGAGATTTCTTAATCCAAACCCCTAGTAACGAGGCATTGGCTACTTTAAGAGAGTCATAGTTACTCGTCCCAATTGCTCACTAAGTCTGCCACTTTTTCTTACTGTGGCCAGTCTGCCAGAAGCGATATGTCACTCGTTGTGTATCTTAAGAGATTCATCGTTACTCCTTCCATAGGTTACTGGTATTCTCTGATTCAATACCTCTCCTGACGAAAAAGTCGCTATCTTAATAGTGCAATACTTCTTCCTCCCAGTTGCTCTCAAAGTCTACTACTTTTTGTGTAGTTTTTGTCTGCCAGAAACTATAATTCACTAGTTGTGTATCATAAAAGAGTCATCGTTTCTCCTCCTAGGGGTCATTCGAGATTGCTTAATCCAAACCCCTAGTAACGAGGCATTGGCAACCTTAAGAGAGTCATAGTTACTCGTCCCAATTGCTCACCCGGTCTGCAACTTTTTCTTACTGTGGCCAGTCTGCCAGAAGCGATATGTCACTCGTTGTGTATCTTAAGAGATTCATCGTTACTCCCTCCATAGGTTACTGGTATTCTCTGATTCAATACATCTCGTGACGAAACATTGGCTTTCTAAATAGTGCCATACTCCTTCCTCCCAGTTGCTCACGCAGTTTACTACTTTTTGTGTACTTGCCAGTCTGCCAGAAGCGATATGTCACTAGTTGTGTATCATAAAAGAGTCATCGTTTCACCTCCTAGGGATTATTCGAGATTTCTTAATCCAAACCCCTAGTAACGAGGCATTGGCTACCTTAAGAGAGTCATAGTTACTCGTCCCAATTGCTCACCCAGTCTGCCACTTTTTTTTACTGTGGCCAGTCTGCCATAAGCGATATGTCACTCGTTGTGTATCTTAAGATATTCATCGTTACTCCTTCCATAGGTTACTGGTATTCTCTGATTCAATACCTCTCGTGACGAAACATTGGCTTTCTTAATAGTGCCATACTTCTTCCTCCCAGTTGCTCACACAGTCTACTACTTTTTGTGTAGTTTTTGTCTGCCAGAAACTATAATTCACTAGTTGTGTATCATAAAAGAGTCATCGTTTCTCCTCCTAGGGGTCATACGAAATTTCTTAATCCAAACCCCTAGTAACGAGGCATTGGCTACCTTAAGAGAGTCATAGTCACTCGTCCCAATTGCTCACCCAGTCTGCCACTTTGTCTTACTGTGGCCAGTCTGCCAGAAGCGATATGTCACTCGTTGTGTATCTTAAGAGATTCATCGTTAGTCCCTCGATAGGTTACTCGTATTCTCTGATTCAATACCTCTCGTGACGAAACATTGGCTTTCTTAATAGTGCCAAACTTCTTCCTCCCAGTTGCTCACACAGTTTACTACTTTTTGTGTACTTGCCAGTCTGCCAGAAGCGATATGTCACTAGTTGTGTATCAAAAAAGAGTCATCGTTTCTCCTCCTAGGGGTTATTAGAGATTTCTTAATCCAAACCCCTAGTAACGAGGCATTGGCTACCTTAAGAGAGTCATAGTTACTCGTCCCATTTGCTCACCCAGTCTGCCACTTTTTCTTACTGTGGCCAGTCTGCCAGAAGCGATATGTCACTCGTTGTGTATCTTAAGAGATTCATCGTTACTCCTTCCATAGGTTACTGGTATTCTCTGATTCAATACCTCTCGTGACGAAAAAGTCGCTATCTTAATAGTGCAATACTTCTTCCTCCCAGTTGCTCACACAGTCTACTACTTTTTGTGTAGTTTTTGTCTGCCAGAAACTATAATTCACTAGTTGTGTATCATAAAAGAGTCATCGTTTCACCTCCTAGGGATTATTCGAGATTTCTTAATCCAAACCCCTAGTAACGAGGCATTGGCTACTTTAAGAGAGTCATAGTTACTCGTCCCAATTGCTCACTAAGTCTGCCACTTTTTCTTACTGTGGCCAGTCTGCCAGAAGCGATATGTCACTCGTTGTGTATCTTAAGAGATTCATCGTTACTCCTTCCATAGGTTACTGGTATTCTCTGATTCAATACCTCTCCTGACGAAAAAGTCGCTATCTTAATAGTGCAATACTTCTTCCTCCCAGTTGCTCTCAAAGTCTACTACTTTTTGTGTAGTTTTTGTCTGCCAGAAACTATAATTCACTAGTTGTGTATCATAAAAGAGTCATCCTTTCTCCTCCTAGGGGTCATTCGAGATTGCTTAATCCAAACCCCTAGTAACGAGGCATTGGCAACCTTAAGAGAGTCATAGTTACTCGTCCCAATTGCTCACCCGGTCTGCAACTTTTTCTTACTGTGGCCAGTCTGCCAGAAGCGATATGTCACTCGTTGTGTATCTTAAGAGATTCATCGTTACTCCCTCCATAGGTTACTGGTATTCTCTGATTCAATACATCTCGTGACGAAACATTGGCTTTCTAAATAGTGCCATACTCCTTCCTCCCAGTTGCTCACGCAGTTTACTACTTTTTGTGTACTTGCCAGTCTGCCAGAAGCGATATGTCACTAGTTGTGTATCATAAAAGAGTCATCGTTTCACCTCCTAGGGATTATTCGAGATTTCTTAATCCAAACCCCTAGTAACGAGGCATTGGCTACCTTAAGAGAGTCATAGTTACTCGTCCCAATTGCTCACCCAGTCTGCCACTTTTTTTTACTGTGGCCAGTCTGCCATAAGCGATATGTCACTCGTTGTGTATCTTAAGATATTCATCGTTACTCCTTCCATAGGTTACTGGTATTCTCTGATTCAATACCTCTCGTGACGAAACATTGGCTTTCTTAATAGTGCCATACTTCTTCCTCCCAGTTGCTCACACAGTCTACTACTTTTTGTGTAGTTTTTGTCTGCCAGAAACTATAATTCACTAGTTGTGTATCATAAAAGAGTCATCGTTTCTCCTCCTAGGGGTCATACGAAATTTCTTAATCCAAACCCCTAGTAACGAGGCATTGGCTACCTTAAGAGAGTCATAGTCACTCGTCCCAATTGCTCACCCAGTCTGCCACTTTGTCTTACTGTGGCCAGTCTGCCAGAAGCGATATGTCACTCGTTGTGTATCTTAAGAGATTCATCGTTAGTCCCTCGATAGGTTACTCGTATTCTCTGATTCAATACCTCTCGTGACGAAACATTGGCTTTCTTAATAGTGCCAAACTTCTTCCTCCCAGTTGCTCACACAGTTTACTACTTTTTGTGTACTTGCCAGTCTGCCAGAAGCGATATGTCACTAGTTGTGTATCAAAAAAGAGTCATCGTTTCTCCTCCTAGGGGTTATTAGAGATTTCTTAATCCAAACCCCTAGTAACGAGGCATTGGCTACCTTAAGAGAGTCATAGTTACTCGTCCCATTTGCTCACCCAGTCTGCCACTTTTTCTTACTGTGGCCAGTCTGCCAGAAGCGATATGTCACTCGTTGTGTATCTTAAGAGATTCATCGTTACTCCTTCCATAGGTTACTGGTATTCTCTGATTCAATACCTCTCGTGACGAAAAAGTCGCTATCTTAATAGTGCAATACTTCTTCCTCCCAGTTGCTCACACAGTCTACTACTTTTTGTGTAGTTTTTGTCTGCCAGAAACTATAATTCACTAGTTGTGTATCATAAAAGAGTCATCATTTCTCCTCCTAGGGGTTATTCGAGATTTCTTAATCCAAACCCCTAGTAACGAGGCATTGGCTACCTTAAGAGAGTCGTAGTTACTCGTCCCAATTGCTCACCCAGTCTGCCACTTTTTTTTTTACTGTGGCCAGTCTGCCAGAAGCGATATGTCACTCGTTGTGTATCTTAAGAGATTCATCGTTACTCCTTCCATAGGTTACTGGTATTCTCTGATTCAATACCTCTCGTGACGAAACATTGGCTTTCTTAATAGTGCCATACTTCTTCCTACCAGTTGCTCACACAGTCTACTACTTTTTGTGTAGTTTTTGTCTGCCAGAAACTATAATTCACTAGTTGTGTATCATAAAAGAGTCATCGTTTCACCTCCTAGGGATTATTCGAGATTTCTTAATTCAAACCCCTAGTAACGAGGCATTGGCTACCTTAAGAGAGTCATAGTTACTCGTCCCAATTGCTCACCCAGTCTGCCACTTTTTCTTACTGTGGCCAGTCTGCCAGAAGCGATATGTCACTCGTTGTGTATCTTAAGAGATTCATCGTTACTCCCTCCATATGTTACTCGTATTCTCTGATTCAATACCTCTCGTGACGAAACATTGGCTTTCTTAATAGTGCCATACTTCTTCCTCCCAGTTGCTCACAGAGTTTACTACTTTTTGTGTACTTGCCAGTCTGCCAGAAGCGATATGTCACTAGTTGTGTATCAAAAAAGAGTCATCGTTTCACCTCCTAGGGTTTATTCGAGATTTCTTAATCCAAACCCCTAGTAACGAGGCATTGGCTACCTTAAGAGAGTCATAGTTACTCGTCCCAATTGCTCACCCAGTCTGTCACTTTTTCTTACTGTGGCCAGTCTGCCAGAAGCGATATGTCACTCGTTGTGTATCTTAAGAGGTTCATCGTTACTCCTTCCATAGGTTACTGGTATTCTCTGATTCAATACCTCTCGTGACGAAAAAGTCGCTATCTTAATAGTGCAAAACTTCTTCCTCCCAGTTGCTCACACAGTCTACTACTTTTTGTGTAGTTTTTGTCTGCCAGAAACTATAATTCACTAGTTGTGTATCATAAAAGAGTCAACGTTTCTCCTCCTAGGGGTCATTCGAGATTTCTTAATCCAAACCCCTAGTAACGAGGCATTGGCTACCTTAAGAGAGTCATAGTTACTCGTCCCAATAGCTCACCCAGTCTGCCACTTTTTCTTACTGTGGCCAGTCTGCCAGAAGCGATATGTCACTCGTTGTGTATCTTAAGAGATTCATCGTCACTCCTTCCATAGGTTACTGGTATTCTCTGATTCAACAACTCTCGTGACGAAACATTGGCTTTCTTAATATTGCCATACTTCTTCCTCCCAGTTGCTCACACAGTCTACTACTTTTTGTGTAGTTTTTGTCTGCAAGAAACTATAATTCACTAGTTGTGTATCATAAAAGAGTCATCGTTTCTCCACCTAGGGATTATTCGAGATTTCTTAATCCAAACCCCTAGTAACGAGGCATTGGCTACCTTAAGAGAGTCATAGTTACTCGTCCCAATTGCTCACCCAGTCTGCCACTTTTTCTTACTGTGGCCAGTCTGCCAGAAGCGATATGTCACTCGTTGTGTATCTTAAGAGATTCATCGTTACTCCCTCCATAGGTTACTCGTAATCTCTGATTCAATACCTCTCGTGACGAAACATTGGCTTTCTTAATAGTGCCATACTTCTTCCTACCAGTTGCTCACACAGTCTACTACTTTTTGTGTAGTTTTTGTCTGCCAGAAACTATAATTCACTAGTTGTGTATCATAAAAGAGTCATCGTTTCTCCTCCTAGGGGTCATTCGAGATTTCTTTATCCAAACCCCTAGTAACGAGGCATTGGCTACCTTAAGAGAGTCATAGTTACTCGTCCCAATAGCTCACCCAGTCTGCCACTTTTTCTTACTGTGGCCAGTCTGCCATAAGCGATATGTCACTCGTTGTGTATCTTAAAAGATTCATCGTTACTCCTTCCATAGGTTACTGGTATTCTCTGATTCAATACCTCTCGTGACGAAACATTGGCTTTCTTAATAGTGCCATACTTCTTCCTCCCAGTTGCTCACACAGTCTACTACTTTTTGTGTAGTTTTTGTCTGCCAGAAACTATAATTCACTAGTTGTGTATCATAAAAGAGTCATCGTTTCTCCTCCTAGGGGTCATACGAAATTTCTTAATCCAAACCCCTAGTAACGAGGCATTGGCTACCTTAAGAGAGTCATAGTTACTCGTCCCAATTGCTCACCCAGTCTGCCACTTTTTCTTACTGTGGCCAGTCTGCCAGAAGCGATATGTTACTCGTTATGTATCTTAAGAGATTCATCGTTACTCCCTCCATAGGTTACTCGTATTCTCTGATTCAATACATCTCGTGACGAAACACTGGCTTTCTTAATAGTGCCATACTCCTTCCTCCCAGTTGCTCACGCAGTTTACTACTTTTTGTGTACTTGCCAGTCTGCCAGAAGCGATATGTCACTAGTTGTGTATCATAAAAGAGTCATCGTTTCACCTCCTAGGGATTATTCTAGATTTCTTAATCCAAACCCCTAGTAACGAGGCATTGGCTACCTTAAGAGAGTCATAGTTACTCGTCCCAATTGCTCACCCAGTCTGCCACTTTTTTTTTACTGTGGCCAGTCTGCCATAAGCGATATATCACTCGTTGTGTATCTTAAGAGATTCATCGTTACTCCCTCCATATGTTACTCGTATTCTCTGATTCAATACCTCTCGTGACGAAACATTGGCTTTCTTAATAGTGCCATACTTCTTCCTCCCAGTTGCTCACAGAGTTTACTACTTTTTGTGTACTTGCCAGTCTGCCAGAAGCGATATGTCACTAGTTGTGTATCAAAAAAGAGTCATCGTTTCACCTCCTAGGGTTTATTCGAGATTTCTTAATCCAAACCCCTAGTAACGAGGCATTGGCTACCTTAAGAGAGTCATAGTTACTCGTCCCAATTGCTCACCCAGTCTGTCACTTTTTCTTACTGTGGCCAGTCTGCCAGAAGCGATATGTCACTCGTTGTGTATCTTAAGAGGTTCATCGTTACTCCTTCCATAGGTTACTGGTATTCTCTGATTCAATACCTCTCGTGACGAAAAAGTCGCTATCTTAATAGTGCAAAACTTCTTCCTCCCAGTTGCTCACACAGTCTACTACTTTTTGTGTAGTTTTTGTCTGCCAGAAACTATAATTCACTAGTTGTGTATCATAAAAGAGTCAACGTTTCTCCTCCTAGGGGTCATTCGAGATTTCTTAATCCAAACCCCTAGTAACGAGGCATTGGCTACCTTAAGAGAGTCATAGTTACTCGTCCCAATAGCTCACCCAGTCTGCCACTTTTTCTTACTGTGGCCAGTCTGCCAGAAGCGATATGTCACTCGTTGTGTATCTTAAGAGATTCATCGTCACTCCTTCCATAGGTTACTGGTATTCTCTGATTCAACAACTCTCGTGACGAAACATTGGCTTTCTTAATATTGCCATACTTCTTCCTCCCAGTTGCTCACACAGTCTACTACTTTTTGTGTAGTTTTTGTCTGCAAGAAACTATAATTCACTAGTTGTGTATCATAAAAGAGTCATCGTTTCTCCACCTAGGGATTATTCGAGATTTCTTAATCCAAACCCCTAGTAACGAGGCATTGGCTACCTTAAGAGAGTCATAGTTACTCGTCCCAATTGCTCACCCAGTCTGCCACTTTTTCTTACTGTGGCCAGTCTGCCAGAAGCGATATGTCACTCGTTGTGTATCTTAAGAGATTCATCGTTACTCCCTCCATAGGTTACTCGTAATCTCTGATTCAATACCTCTCGTGACGAAACATTGGCTTTCTTAATAGTGCCATACTTCTTCCTACCAGTTGCTCACACAGTCTACTACTTTTTGTGTAGTTTTTGTCTGCCAGAAACTATAATTCACTAGTTGTGTATCATAAAAGAGTCATCGTTTCTCCTCCTAGGGGTAATTCGAGATTTCTTTATCCAAACCCCTAGTAACGAGGCATTGGCTACCTTAAGAGAGTCATAGTTACTCGTCCCAATAGCTCACCCAGTCTGCCACTTTTTCTTACTGTGGCCAGTCTGCCATAAGCGATATGTCACTCGTTGTGTATCTTAAAAGATTCATCGTTACTCCTTCCATAGGTTACTGGTATTCTCTGATTCAATACCTCTCGTGACGAAACATTGGCTTTCTTAATAGTGCCATACTTCTTCCTCCCAGTTGCTCACACAGTCTACTACTTTTTGTGTAGTTTTTGTCTGCCAGAAACTATAATTCACTAGTTGTGTATCATAAAAGAGTCATCGTTTCTCCTCCTAGGGGTCATACGAAATTTCTTAATCCAAACCCCTAGTAACGAGGCATTGGCTACCTTAAGAGAGTCATAGTTACTCGTCCCAATTGCTCACCCAGTCTGCCACTTTTTCTTACTGTGGCCAGTCTGCCAGAAGCGATATGTTACTCGTTGTGTATCTTAAGAGATTCATCGTTACTCCCTCCATAGGTTACTCGTATTCTCTGATTCAATACATCTCGTGACGAAACACTGGCTTTCTTAATAGTGCCATACTCCTTCCTCCCAGTTGCTCACGCAGTTTACTACTTTTTGTGTACTTGCCAGTCTGCCAGAAGCGATATGTCACTAGTTGTGTATCATAAAAGAGTCATCGTTTCACCTCCTAGGGATTATTCTAGATTTCTTAATCCAAACCCCTAGTAACGAGGCATTGGCTACCTTAAGAGAGTCATAGTTACTCGTCCCAATTGCTCACCCAGTCTGCCACTTTTTTTTTACTGTGGCCAGTCTGCCATAAGCGATATATCACTCGTTGTGTATCTTAAGAGATTCATCGTTACTCCCTCCATAGGTTACTCGTGTTCTCTGATTCAATACCTCTCGTGACGAAACATTGGCTATCTTAATAGTGCCAAACTTCTTCCTCCCAGTTGCTCACACAGTTTACTACTTTTTGTGTACTTGCCAGTCTGCCAGAAGCGATATGTCACTAGTTGTGTATCAAAAAAGAGTCATCGTTTCTCCTCCTAGGGGTTATTAGAGATTTCTTAATCCAAACCCCTAGTAACGAGGCATTGGCTACCTTAAGAGAGTCATAGTTACTCGTCCCAATTGCTCACCCAGTCTGCCACTTTTTCTTACTGTGGCCAGTCTGCCAGAAGCGATATGTCACTCGTTGTGTATCTTAAGAGATTCATCGTTACTCCTTCCATAGGTTACTGGTATTCTCTGATTCAATACCTCTCCTGACGAAAAAGTCGCTATCTTAATAGTGCAATACTTCTTCCTCCCAGTTGCTCACAAAGTCTACTACTTTTTGTGTAGTTTTTGTCTGCCAGAAACTATAATTCACTAGTTGTGTATCATAAAAGAGTCATCGTTTCTCCTCCTAGGGGTCATTCGAGATTGCTTAATCCAAACCCCTAGTAACAAGGCATTGGCAACCTTAAGAGAGTCATAGTTACTCGTCCCAATTGCTCACCCGGTCTGCAACTTTTTCTTACTGTGGCCAGTCTGCCAGAAGCGATATGTCACTCGTTGTGTATCTTAAGAGATTCATCGTTACTCCCTCCATAGGTTACTGGTATTCTCTGATTCAATACATCTCGTGACGAAACATTGGCTTTCTAAATAGTGCCATACTCCTTCCTCCCAGTTGCTCACGCAGTTTACTACTTTTTGTGTACTTGCCAGTCTGCCAGAAGCGATATGTCACTAGTTGTGTATCATAAAAGAGTCATCGTTTCACCTCCTAGGGATTATTCGAGATTTCTTAATCCAAACCCCTAGTAACGAGGCATTGGCTACCTTAAGAGAGTCATAGTTACTCGTCCCAATTGCTCACCCAGTCTGCCACTTTTTTTTACTGTGGCCAGTCTGCCATAAGCGATATGTCACTCGTTGTGTATCTTAAGATATTCATCGTTACTCCTTCCATAGGTTACTGGTATTCTCTGATTCAATACCTCTCGTGACGAAACATTGGCTTTCTTAATAGTGCCATACTTCTTCCTCCCAGTTGCTCACACAGTCTACTACTTTTTGTGTAGTTTTTGTCTGCCAGAAACTATAATTCACTAGTTGTGTATCATAAAAGAGTCATCGTTTCTCCTCCTAGGGGTCATACGAAATTTCTTAATCCAAACCCCTAGTAACGAGGCATTGGCTACCTTAAGAGAGTCATAGTCACTCGTCCCAATTGCTCACCCAGTCTGCCACTTTGTCTTACTGTGGCCAGTCTGCCAGAAGCGATATGTCACTCGTTGTGTATCTTAAGAGATTCATCGTTAGTCCCTCGATAGGTTACTCGTATTCTCTGATTCAATACCTCTCGTGAAGAAACATTGGCTTTCTTAATAGTGCCAAACTTCTTCCTCCCAGTTGCTCACACAGTTTACTACTTTTTGTGTACTTGCCAGTCTGCCAGAAGCGATATGTCACTAGTTGTGTATCAAAAAAGAGTCATCGTTTCTCCTCCTAGGGGTTATTAGAGATTTCTTAATCCAAACCCCTAGTAACGAGGCATTGGCTACCTTAAGAGAGTCATAGTTACTCGTCCCATTTGCTCACCCAGTCTGCCACTTTTTCTTACTGTGGCCAGTCTGCCAGAAGCGATATGTCACTCGTTGTGTATCTTAAGAGATTCATCGTTACTCCTTCCATAGGTTACTGGTATTCTCTGATTCAATACCTCTCGCGACGAAAAAGCCGCTATCTTAATAGTACAATACTTCTTCCTCCCAGTTGCTCACACAGACTACTACTTTTTGTGTAGTTTATGTCTGCCAGAAACTATATTTCACTAGTTGTGTATCATAAAAGAGTCATCGTTTCTCCTCCTAGGGGTCATTCGAGATTTCTTAATCCAAACCCCTAGTAACGAGGCATTGGCTACCTTAAGAGAGTCATAGTTACTCGTCCCAATTGCTCACCCAGTCTGCCACTTTTTCTTACTGTGGCCAGTCTGCCAGAAGCGATATGTCACTCGTTGTGTATCTTAAGAGATTCATCGTTACTCCCTCCATAGGTTACTTGTATTCTCTGATTCAATACATCTCGTGACGAAACACTGGCTTTCTTAACAGTGCCATACTTCTTCCTCCCAGTTGCATACACAGTTTACTACTTTTTGTGTACTTGCCAGTCTGCCAGAAGCGATATGTCACTAGTTGTGTATCATAAAAGAGTCATCGTTTCACCTCCTAGGGATTATTCGAGATTTCTTAATTCAAACCAATAGTAACGAGGCATTGGCTACCTTAAGAGAGTCATAGTTACTCGTCCCATTTGCTCACCCAGTCTGCCACTTTTTCTTACTGTGGCCAGTCTGCCAGAAGCGATATGTCACTCGTTGTGTATCTTAAGAGATTCATCGTTACTCCTTCCATAGGTTACTGGTATTCTCTGATTCAATACCTCTCGTGACGAAAAAGTCGTTATCTTAATAGTGCAATACTTCTTCCTCCCAGTTGCTCACACAGTCTACTACTTTTTGTGTAGTTTTAGTCTGCCAGAAACTATAAATCACTAGTTGTGTATCATAAAAGAGTCATCGTTTCTCCTCCTAGGGGTCATTCGAGATTTCTTAATTCACACCCCTAGTAACGAGGCATTGGCTACCTTAAGACAGTCATAGTTACTCGTCCCAATTGCTCACCCAGTCTGCCACTTTTTCTTACTGTGGCCAGTCTGCCAGAAGCGATATCTCACTCGTTGTGTATCTTAAGAGATTCATCGTTACTCCCTCCATAGGCTACTCGTATTCCCTGATTCAATACCTCTCGTGACGAAACATTGGCTTTCTTAATAGTGCCAAACTTCTTCCTCCCAGTTGCTCACACAGTTTACTACTTTTTGTGAACTTGCCAGTCTGCCAGAAGCGATATGTCACTAGTTGTGTATCATAAAAGAGTCATCGTTTCACCTCCTAGGGGTTATTAGAGATTTCTTAATCCAAACCCCTAGTAAAGAGGCATTGGCTACCTTAAGAGAGTCATAGTTACTCGTCCCAATTGCTCACCCAGTCTGCCACTTTTTCTTACTGTGGCCAGTCTGCCAGAAGCGATATGTCACTCGTTGTGTATCTTAAGAGATTCATCGTTACTCCTTCCATAGGTTACTGGTATTCTCTGATTCAATACCTCTCGTGACGAAAAAGCCGCTATCTTAATAGTGCAATACTTCTTCCTCCCAGTTGCTCACACAGACTACTACTTTTTGTGTAGTTTTTGTCTGCCAGAAACTATAATTCACTAGTTGTGTATCATAAAAGAGTCATCGTTTCTCCTCCTAGGGGTCATTCGAGATTTCTTAATCCAAACCCCTAGTAACGAGGCATTGGCTACCTTAAGAGAGTCATAGTTACTCGTCCCAATTGCTCACCCCGTCTGGCACTTTTTCTTACTGTGGCCAGTCTGCCAGAAGCGATATGTAACTCGTTGTGTATCTTAAGAGATTCATCGATACTCCCTCCATAGGTTACTGGTATTCTCTGATTCAATACATCTCGTGACGAAACACTGGCTTTCTTAATAGTGCCATACTTGTTCCTCCCAGTTGCTCACACAGTTTACTACTTTTTGTGTACTTGCCAGTCTGCCAGAAGCGATATGTCACTAGTTGTGTATCATAAAAGAGTCATCGTTTCACCTCCTAGGGGTTATTCGAGATTTCTTAATTCAAACCCCTAGTAACGAGGCATTGGCTACCTTAAGAGAGTCATAGTTACTCGTCCCATTTGCTCACCCAGTCTGCCACTTTTTCTTACTGTGGCCAGTCTGCCAGAAGCGATATGTCACTCGTTGTGTATCTTAAGAGATTCATCGTTACTCCTTCCATAGGTTACTGGTATTCTCTGATTCAATACCTCTCGTGACGAAAAAGTCGCTATCTTAATAGTGCAATACTTCTTGCTCCCAGTTGCTCACACAGTCTACTACTTTTTGTGTAGTTTTTGTCTGCCAGAAACTATAATTCACTAGTTGTGTATCATAAAAGAGTCATCGTTTCTCCTCCTAGGGGTCATTCGAGATTTCTTAATTCACACCCCTAGTAACGAGGCATTGGCTACCTTAAGAGAGTATTAGTTACTCGTCCCAATTTCTCACCCAGTCTGCCACTTTTTCTTACTGTGGCCAGTCTGCCAGAAGTGATATGTCACTCGTTGTGTATCTTAAGAGATTCATCGTTACTCCCTCCATAGGTGACTGGTATTCTCTGATTCAATACATCTCGTGACGAAACACTGGCTTTCTAAATAGTGCCATACTTCTTCCTCCCAGTTGCTCACACAGTTTACTACTTTTTGTGTACTCGCCAGTCTGCCAGAAGCGATATGTCACTAGTTGTGTATCATAAAAGAGTCATCGTTTCACCTCCTAGGGATTATTCGAGATTTCTTAATTCAAACCCCTAGTAACGAGGCATTGGCTACCTTAAGAGAGTCATAGTTACTCGTCCCAATTGCTCACCCAGTCTGCCACTTTTTCTTACTGTGGCCAGTCTGCCAGAAGCGATATGTCACTCGTTGTGTATCTTAAGAGATTCATCGTTACTCCTTCCATAGGTTACTGGTATTCTCTGATTCAATACCTCTCGTGACGAAACATTGTCTTTCTTAATAGTGCCATACTTCTTCCTCCCAGTTGCTCACACAGTCTACTACTTTTTGTGTAGTTTTTGTCTGCCAGAAACTATAATTCACTAGTTGTGTATCATAAAAGAGTCATCGTTTCTCCTCCTAGGGGTTATTCGAGATTTCTTAATCCAAACCCCTAGTAACGAGGCATTGGCTACCTTAAGAGAGTCATAGTTACTCGTCCCAATTGCTCACCCAGTCTGCCACTTTTTCTTACTGTGGCCAGTCTGCCAGAAGCGATATGTCACTCAATGTGTATCTTAAGAGATTCATCGTTACTCCCTCCATAGGTAACTGGTATTCTCTGATTCAATACATCTCGTGACGAAACACTGGCTTTCTAAATAGTGCCATACTTCTTCCTCCCAGTTGCTCACACAGTTTACTACTTTTTGTGTACTTGCCAGTCTGCCAGAAGCGATATGTCACTTGTTGTGTATCTTAAGAGATTCATCGTTACTCCTTCCATAGGTTACTGGTATTCTCTGATTCAATACTTCTCGTGACGAAAAAGCCGCTATCTTAATAGTGCAATACTTCTTCCTCCCAGTTGCTCACACAGACTACTACTTTTTGTGTAGTTTTTGTCTGCCAGAAACTATAATTCACTAGTTGTGAATCATAAAAGAGTCATCGTTTCTCCTCCTAGGGGTCATTAGAGATTTCATAATCCAAACCCCTAGTAACGAGGCATTCGCTACCTTAAGAGAGTCATAGTTACTCGTCCCAATTGCTCACCCAGTCTGCCACTTTTTCTTACTGTGGCCAGTCTGCCAGGAGCGATATGTCACTCGTTGTGTATCTTAAGAGATTCATCGTTAGTCCCTCCATAGGTTACTGGTATTCTCTGATTCAATACATCTCGTGACGAAACACTGGCTTTCTTAATAGTGCCATACTTCTTCCTCCCAGTTGCTCACACAGTTTACTACTTTTTGTGTACTTGCCAGTCTGCCAGAAGCGGTATGTCACTAGTTGTGTATCATAAAAGAGTCATCGTTTCACCTCCTAGGGGTTTTTCGAGATTTCTTAATTCAAACCCCTAGTAACGAGGCATTGGCTACCTTAAGAGAGTCATAGTTACTCGTCCCATTTGCTCACCCAGTCTGCCACTTTTTCTTACTGTGGCCAGTCTGCCAGAAGCGATATGTCACTCGTTGTGTATCTTAAGAGATTCATCGTTACTCCTTCCATAGGTTACTGGTATTCTCTGATTCAATACCTCTCGTGACGAAACATTGTCTTTCTTAATAGTGCCATACTTCTTCCTCCCAGTTGCTCACACAGTCTACTACTTTTTGTGTAGTTTTTGTCTGCCAGAAACTATAATTCACTAGTTGTGTATCATAAAAGAGTCATCGTTTCTCCTCCTAGGGGTTATTCGAGATTTCTTAATCCAAACCCCTAGTAACGAGGCATTGGCTACCTTAAGAGAGTCATAGTTACTCGTCCCAATTGCTCACCCAGTCTGCCACTTTTTCTTACTGTGGCCAGTCTGCCAGAAGCGATATGTCACTCAATGTGTATCTTAAGAGATTCATCGTTACTCCCTCCATAGGTAACTGGTATTCTCTGATTCAATACATCTCGTGACGAAACACTGGCTTTCTAAATAGTGCCATACTTCTTCCTCCCAGTTGCTCACACAGTTTACTACTTTTTGTGTACTTGCCAGTCTGCCAGAAGCGATATGTCACTTGTTGTGTATCTTAAGAGATTCATCGTTACTCCTTCCATAGGTTACTGGTATTCTCTGATTCAATACTTCTCGTGACGAAAAAGCCGCTATCTTAATAGTGCAATACTTCTTCCTCCCAGTTGCTCACACAGACTACTACTTTTTGTGTAGTTTTTGTCTGCCAGAAACTATAATTCACTAGTTGTGAATCATAAAAGAGTCATCGTTTCTCCTCCTAGGGGTCATTAGAGATTTCTTAATCCAAACCCCTAGTAACGAGGCATTGGCTACCTTAAGAGAGTCATAGTTACTCGTCCCAATTGCTCACCCAGTCTGCCACTTTTTCTTACTGTGGCCAGTCTGCCAGGAGCGATATGTCACTCGTTGTGTATCTTAAGAGATTCATCGTTAGTCCCTCCATAGGTTACTGGTATTCTCTGATTCAATACATCTCGTGACGAAACACTGGCTTTCTTAATAGTGCCATACTTCTTCCTCCCAGTTGCTCACACAGTTTACTACTTTTTGTGTACTTGCCAGTCTGCCAGGAGCGATATGTCACTAGTTGTGTATCATAAAAGAGTCATCGTTTCACCTCCTAGGGGTTATTCGAGATTTCTTAATTCAAACCCCTAGTAACGAGGCATTGGCTACCTTAAGAGAGTCATAGTTACTCGTCCCATTTGCTCACCCAGTCTGCCACTTTTTCTTACTGTGGCCAGTCTGCCAGAAGCGATATGTCACTCGTTGTGTATCTTAAGAGATTCATCGTTACTCCTTCCATAGGTTATTGGTATTCTCTGATTCAATACCTCTCGTGACGAAAAAGTCGCTATCTTAATAGTGCAATACTTCTTCCTCCCAGTTGCTCACACAGTCTACTACTTTTTGTGTAGTTTTTGTCTGCCAGAAACGATAATTCACTAGTTGTGTATCATAAAAGAGTCATCGTTTCTCCTCCTAGGGGTTATTCGAGATTTCTTAATTCACACCCCTAGTAACGAGGCATTGGCTACCTTAAGAGAGTCATAGTTACTCGTCCCAATTTCTCACCCAGTCTGCCACTTTTTCTTACTGTGGCCAGTCTGCCAGAAGTGATATGTCACTCGTTGTGTATCTTAAGAGATTCATCGTTGCTCCCTCCATAGGTGACTGGTATTCTCTGATTCAATACATCTCGTGACGAAACACTGGCTTTCTAAATAGTGCCATACTTCTTCATCCCAGTTGCTCACACAGTTTACTACTTTTTGTGTACTTGCCAGTTGCCAGAAGCGATATGTCACTAGTTGTGTATCATAAAAGAGTCATCGTTTCACCTCCTAGGGATTATTCGAGATTTCTTAATTCAAACCCCTAGTAACGAGGCATTGGCTACCTTAAGAGAGTCATAGTTACTCGTCCCAATTGCTCACCCAGTCTGCCACTTTTTCTTACTGTGGCCAGTCTGCCAGAAGCGATATGTCACTCGTTGTGTATCTTAAGAGATTCATCGTTACTCCTTCCATAGGATACTGGTATTCTCTGATTCAATACCTCTCGTGACGAAACATTGGCTTTCTTAATAGTGCCAAACTTCTTCCTCCCAGTTGCTCACACAGTTTACTACTTTTTGTGAACTTGCCAGTCTGCCAGAAGCGATATGTCACTAGTTGTGTATCATAAAAGAGTCATCGTTTCTCCTCCTAGGGGTTATTAGAGATTTCTTAATCCAAACCCCTAGTAAAGAGGCATTGGCTACCTTAAGAGAGTCATAGTTACTCGTCCCAATTGCTCACCCAGTCTGCCACTTTTTCTTACTGTGGCCAGTCTGCCAGAAGCCATATGTCACTCGTTGTGTATCTTAAGAGATTCATCGTTACTCCTTCCATAGGTTACTGGTATTCTCTGATTCAATACCTCTCGTGACGAAAAAGCCGCTATCTTAATAGTGCAATACTTCTTCCTCCCAGTTGCTCACACAGACTACTACCTTTTGTGTAGTTTTTGTCTGCCAGAAACTATAATTCACTAGTTGTGTATCATAAAAGAGTCATCGTTTCTCCTCCTAGGGGTCATTAGAGATTTCTTAATCCAAACCCCTAGTAACGAGGCATTGGCTACCTTAAGAGAGTCATAGTTACTCGTCCCAATTGCTCACCCCGTCTGCCACTTTTTCTTACTGTGGCCAGTCTGCCAGAAGCGATATGTAACTCGTTGTGTATCTTAAGAGATTCATCGATACTCCCTCCATAGGTTACTGGTATTCTCTGATTCAATACATCTCGTGACGAAACACTGGCTTTCTTAATAGTGCCATACTTCTTCCTCCCAGTTGCTCACACAGTTTACTACTTTTTGTGTACTTGCCAGTCTGCCAGAAGCGATATGTCACTAGTTGTGTATCATAAAAGAGTCATCGTTTCACCTCCTAGGGGTTATTCGAGATTTCTTAATTCAAACCCCTAGTAACGAGGCATTGGCTACCTTAAGAGAGTCATAGTTACTCGTCCCATTTGCTCACCCAGTCTGCCACTTTTTCTTACTGTGGCCAGTCTGCCAGAAGCGATATGTCACTCGTTGTGTATCTTAAGAGATTCATCGTTACTCCTTCCATAGGTTACTGGTATTCTCTGATTCAATACCTCTCGTGACGAAAAAGTCGCTATCTTAATAGTGCAATACTTCTTCCTCCCAGTTGCTCACACAGTCTACTACTTTTTGTGTAGTTTTTGTCTGCCAGAAACTATAATTCACTAGTTGTGTATCATAAAAGAGTCATCGTTTCTCCTCCTGGGGGTCATTCGAGATTTCTTAATTCACACCCCTAGTAACGAGGCATTGGCTACCTTAAGAGAGTCATAGTTACTCGTCCCAATTTCTCACCCAGTCTGCCACTTTTTCTTACTGTGGCCAGTCTGCCAGAAGTGATATGTCACTCGTTGTGTATCTTAAGAGATTCATCGTTACTCCCTCCATAGGTGACTGGTATTCTCTGATTCAATACATCTCGTGACTAAACACTGGCTTTCTAAATAGTACCATACTTCTTCCTCCCAGTTGCTCACACAGTTTACTACTTTTTGTGTACTCGCCATTCTGCCAGAAGCGATATGTCACTAGTTGTGTATCATAAAAGAGTCATCGTTTCACCTCCTAGGGATTATTCGAGATTTCTTAATTCAAACCCCTAGTAACGAGGCATTGGCTACTTTAAGAGAGTCATAGTTACTCGTCCCAATTGCTCACCCAGTCTGCCACTTTTTCTAACTGTGGCCAGTCTGCCAGAAGCGATATGTCACTCGTTGTGTATCTTAAGAGATTCATCGTTACTCCCTCCATAGGCTACTCGTATTCCCTGATTCAATACCTCTCGTGACGAAACATTGGCTTTCTTAATAGTGCAATACTTCTTCCTCCCAGTTGCTCACACAGTCTACTACTTTTTGTGTAGTTTTTGTCTGCCAGAAACTATAATTCACTAGTTGTGTATCATAAAAGAGTCATCGTTTCACCTCCTAGGGGTTATTCGAGATTTCTTAATTCAAACCCCTAGTAACGAGGCATTGGCTACCTTAAGAGAGTCATAGTTACTCGTCCCATTTGCTCACCCAGTCTGCCACTTTTTCTTACTGTGGCCAGTCTGCCAGAAGTGATATGTCACTCGTTGTGTATCTTAAGAGATTCATCGTTACTCCCTCCATAGGTGACTGGTATTCTCTGATTCAATACATCTCGTGACGAAACACTGGCTTTCTAAACAGTACCATACTTCTTCCTCCCAGTTGCTCACACAGTTTACTACTTTTTGTGTACTCGCCATTCTGCCAGAAGCGATATGTCACTAGTTGTGTATCATAAAAGAGTCATCGTTTCACCTCCTAGGGATTATTCGAGATTTCTTAATTCACACCCCTAGTAACGAGGCATTGGCTACCTTAAGACAGTCATAGTTACTCGTCCCAATTGCTCACCCAGTCTGCCACTTTTTCTTACTGTGGCCAGTCTGCCAGAAGCGATATCTCACTCGCTGTGTATCTTAAGAGATTCATCGTTACTCCCTCCATAGGCTACTCGTATTCCCTGATTCAATACCTCTCGTGACGAAACATTGGCTTTCTTAATAGTGCCAAACTTCTTCCTCCCAGTTGCTCACACAGTTTACTACTTTTTGTGAACTTGCCAGTCTGCCAGAAGCGATATGTCACTAGTTGTGTATCATAAAAGAGTCATCGTTTCACCTCCTAGGGGTTATTAGAGATTTCTTAATCCAAACCCCTAGTAAAGAGGCATTGGCTACCTTAAGAGAGTCATAGTTACTCGTCCCAATTGCTCACCCAGTCTGCCACTTTTTCTTACTGTGGCCAGTCTGCCAGAAGCGATATGTCACTCGTTGTGTATCTTAAGAGATTCATCGTTACTCCTTCCATAGGTTACTGGTATTCTCTGATTCAATACCTCTCGTGACGAAAAAGCCGCTATCTTAATAGTGCAATACTTCTTCCTCCCAGTTGCTCACACAGACTACTACTTTTTGTGTAGTTTTTGTCTGCCAGAAACTATAATTCACTAGTTGTGTATCATAAAAGAGTCATCGTTTCTCCTCCTAGGGGTCATTAGAGATTTCTTAATCCAAACCCCTAGTAACGAGGCATTGGCTACCTTAAGAGAGTCATAGTTACTCGTCCCAATTGCTCACCCCGTCTGGCACTTTTTCTTACTGTGGCCAGTCTGCCAGAAGCGATATGTAACTCGTTGTGTATCTTAAGAGATTCATCGATACTCCCTCCATAGGTTACTGGTATTCTCTGATTCAATACATCTCGTGACGAAACACTGGCTTTCTTAATAGTGCCATACTTGTTCCTCCCAGTTGCTCACACAGTTTACTACTTTTTGTGTACTTGCCAGTCTGCCAGAAGCGATATGTCACTAGTTGTGTATCATAAAAGAGTCATCGTTTCACCTCCTAGGGGTTATTCGAGATTTCTTAATTCAAACCCCTAGTAACGAGGCATTGGCTACCTTAAGAGAGTCATAGTTACTCGTCCCATTTGCTCACCCAGTCTGCCACTTTTTCTTACTGTGGCCAGTCTGCCAGAAGCGATATGTCACTCGTTGTGTATCTTAAGAGATTCATCGTTACTCCTTCCATAGGTTACTGGTATTCTCTGATTCAATACCTCTCGTGACGAAAAAGTCGCTATCTTAATAGTGCAATACTTCTTCCTCCCAGTTGCTCACACAGTCTACTACTTTTTGTGTAGTTTTTGTCTGCCAGAAACTATAATTCACTAGTTGTGTATCATAAAAGAGTCATCGTTTCTCCTCCTAGGGGTCATTCGAGATTTCTTAATTCACACCCCTAGTAACGAGGCATTGGCTACCTTAAGAGAGTATTAGTTACTCGTCCCAATTTCTCACCCAGTCTGCCACTTTTTCTTACTGTGGCCAGTCTGCCAGAAGTGATATGTCACTCGTTGTGTATCTTAAGAGATTCATCGTTACTCCCTCCATAGGTGACTGGTATTCTCTGATTCAATACATCTCGTGACGAAACACTGGCTTTCTAAATAGTGCCATACTTCTTCCTCCCAGTTGCTCACACAGTTTACTACTTTTTGTGTACTCGCCAGTCTGCCAGAAGCGATATGTCACTAGTTGTGTATCATAAAAGAGTCATCGTTTCACCTCCTAGGGATTATTCGAGATTTCTTAATTCAAACCCCTAGTAACGAGGCATTGGCTACCTTAAGAGAGTCGTAGTTACTCGTCCCAATTGCTCACCCAGTCTGCCACTTTTTCTTACTGTGGCCAGTCTGCCAGAAGCGATATGTCACTCGTTGTGTATCTTAAGAGATTCATCGTTACTCCTTCCATAGGTTACTGGTATTCTCTGATTCAATACCTCTCGTGACGAAACATTGTCTTTCTTAATAGTGCCATACTTCTTCCTCCCAGTTGCTCACACAGTCTACTACTTTTTGTGTAGTTTTTGTCTGCCAGAAACTATAATTCACTAGTTGTGTATCATAAAAGAGTCATCGTTTCTCCTCCTAGGGGTTATTCGAGATTTCTTAATCCAAACCCCTAGTAACGAGGCATTGGCTACCTTAAGAGAGTCATAGTTACTCGTCCCAATTGCTCACCCAGTCTGCCACTTTTTCTTACTGTGGCCAGTCTGCCAGAAGCGATATGTCACTCAATGTGTATCTTAAGAGATTCATCGTTACTCCCTCCATAGGTAACTGGTATTCTCTGATTCAATACATCTCGTGACGAAACACTGGCTTTCTAAATAGTGCCATACTTCTTCCTCCCAGTTGCTCACACAGTTTACTACTTTTTGTGTACTTGCCAGTCTGCCAGAAGCGATATGTCACTTGTTGTGTATCTTAAGAGATTCATCGTTACTCCTTCCATAGGTTACTGGTATTCTCTGATTCAATACTTCTCGTGACGAAAAAGCCGCTATCTTAATAGTGCAATACTTCTTCCTCCCAGTTGCTCACACAGACTACTACTTTTTGTGTAGTTTTTGTCTGCCAGAAACTATAATTCACTAGTTGTGAATCATAAAAGAGTCATCGTTTCTCCTCCTAGGGGTCATTAGAGATTTCTTAATCCAAACCCCTAGTAACGAGGCATTGGCTACCTTAAGAGAGTCATAGTTACTCGTCCCAATTGCTCACCCAGTCTGCCACTTTTTCTTACTGTGGCCAGTCTGCCAGGAGCGATATGTCACTCGTTGTGTATCTTAAGAGATTCATCGTTACTCCCTCCATAGGTTACTGGTATTCTCTGATTCAATACATCTCGTGACGAAACACTGGCTTTCTTAATAGTGCCATACTTCTTCCTCCCAGTTGCTCACACAGTTTACTACTTTTTGTGTACTTGCCAGTCTGCCAGAAGCGATATATCACTAGTTGTGTATCATAAAAGAGTCATCGTTTCACCTCCTAGGGGTTATTCGAGATTTCTTAATTCAAACCCCTAGTAACGAGGCATTGGCTACCTTAAGAGAGTCATAGTTACTCGTCCCATTTGCTCACCCAGTCTGCCACTTTTTCTTACTGTGGCCAGTCTGCCAGAAGCGATATGTCACTCGTTGTGTATCTTAAGAGATTCATCGTTACTCCTTCCATAGGTTACTGGTATTCTCTGATTCAATACCTCTCGTGACGAAAAAGTCGCTATCTTAATAGTGCAATACTTCTTCCTCCCAGTTGCTCACACAGTCTACTACTTTTTGTGTAGTTTTTGTCTGCCAGAAACGATAATTCACTAGTTGTGTATCATAAAAGAGTCATCGTTTCTCCTCCTAGGGGTTATTCGAGATTTCTTAATTCACACCCCTAGTAACGAGGCATTGGCTACCTTAAGAGAGTCATAGTTACTCGTCCCAATTTCTCACCCAGTCTGCCACTTTTTCTTACTGTGGCCAGTCTGCCAGAAGTGATATGTCACTCGTTGTGTATCTTAAGAGATTCATCGTTGCTCCCTCCATAGGTGACTGGTATTCTCTGATTCAATACATCTCGTGATGAAACACTGGCTTTCTAAATAGTGCCATACTTCTTCATCCCAGTTGCTCACACAGTTTACTACTTTTTGTGTACTTGCCAGTTGCCAGAAGCGATATGTCACTAGTTGTGTATCATAAAAGAGTCATCGTTTCACCTCCTAGGGATTATTCGAGATTTCTTAATTCAAACCCCTAGTAACGAGGCATTGGCTACCTTAAGAGAGTCATAGTTACTCGTCCCAATTGCTCACCCAGTCTGCCACTTTTTCTTACTGTGGCCAGTCTGCCAGAAGCGATATGTCACTCGTTGTGTATCTTAAGAGATTCATCGTTACTCCTTCCATAGGATACTGGTATTCTCTGATTCAATACCTCTCGTGACGAAACATTGGCTTTCTTAATAGTGCCAAACTTCTTCCTCCCAGTTGCTCACACAGTTTACTACTTTTTGTGAACTTGCCAGTCTGCCAGAAGCGATATGTCACTAGTTGTGTATCATAAAAGAGTCATCGTTTCTCCTCCTAGGGGTTATTAGAGATTTCTTAATCCAAACCCCTAGTAAAGAGGCATTGGCTACCTTAAGAGAGTCATAGTTACTCGTCCCAATTGCTCACCCAGTCTGCCACTTTTTCTTACTGTGGCCAGTCTGCCAGAAGCCATATGTCACTCGTTGTGTATCTTAAGAGATTCATCGTTACTCCTTCCATAGGTTACTGGTATTCTCTGATTCAATACCTCTCGTGACGAAAAAGCCGCTATCTTAATAGTGCAATACTTCTTCCTCCCAGTTGCTCACACAGACTACTACCTTTTGTGTAGTTTTTGTCTGCCAGAAACTATAATTCACTAGTTGTGTATCATAAAAGAGTCATCGTTTCTCCTCCTCGGGGTCATTAGAGATTTCTTAATCCAAACCCCTAGTAACGAGGCATTGGCTACCTTAAGAGAGTCATAGTTACTCGTCCCAATTGCTCACCCCGTCTGCCACTTTTTCTTACTGTGGCCAGTCTGCCAGAAGCGATATGTAACTCGTTGTGTATCTTAAGAGATTCATCGATACTCCCTCCATAGGTTACTGGTATTCTCTGATTCAATACATCTCGTGACGAAACACTGGCTTTCTTAATAGTGCCATACTTCTTCCTCCCAGTTGCTCACACAGTTTACTACTTTTTGTGTACTTGCCAGTCTGCCAGAAGCGATATGTCACTAGTTGTGTATCATAAAAGAGTCATCGTTTCACCTCCTAGGGGTTATTCGAGATTTCTTAATTCAAACCCCTAGTAACGAGGCATTGGCTACCTTAAGAGAGTCATAGTTACTCGTCCCATTTGCTCA
This sequence comes from Schistocerca gregaria, assembly GCF_023897955.1. Taxonomy (NCBI): domain Eukaryota; kingdom Metazoa; phylum Arthropoda; class Insecta; order Orthoptera; family Acrididae; genus Schistocerca; species Schistocerca gregaria. Next base: position 7,694,043 of record NW_026061786.1, read on the forward strand.
CCCAGTCTGCCACTTTTTCTTACTGTGGCCAGTCTGCCAGAAGCGATATGTCACTCGTTGTGTATCTTAAGAGATTCATCGTTACTCCTTCCATAGGTTACTGGTATTCTCTGATTCAATACCTCTCGTGACGAAAAAGTCGCTATCTTAATAGTGCAATACTTCTTCCTCCCAGTTGCTCACACAGTCTACTACTTTTTGTGTAGTTTTTGTCTGCCAGAAACTATAATTCACTAGTTGTGTATCATAAAAGAGTCATCGTTTCTCCTCCTGGGGGTCATTCGAGATTTCTTAATTCACACCCCTAGTAACGAGGCATTGGCTACCTTAAGAGAGTCATAGTTACTCGTCCCAACTTCTCACCCAGTCTGCCACTTTTTCTTACTGTGGCCAGTCTGCCAGAAGTGATATGTCACTCGTTGTGTATCTTAAGAGATTCATCGTTACTCCCTCCATAGGTGACTGGTATTCTCTGATTCAATACATCTCGTGACGAAACACTGGCTTTCTAAATAGTACCATACTTCTTCCTCCCAGTTGCTCACACAGTTTACTACTTTTTGTGTACTCGCCATTCTGCCAGAAGCGATATGTCACTAGTTGTGTATCATAAAAGAGTCATCGTTTCACCTCCTAGGGATTATTCGAGATTTCTTAATTCAAACCCCTAGTAACGAGGCATTGGCTACTTTAAGAGTGTCATAGTTACTCGTCCCAATTGCTCACCCAGTCTGCCACTTTTTCTAACTGTGGCCAGTCTGCCAGAAGCGATATGTCACTCCTTCCATAGGTTACTGGTATTCTCTGATTCAATACCTCTCGTGACGAAACATTGGCTTTCTTAATAGTGCCATACTTCTTCCTCCCAGTTGCTCACACAGTCTACTACTTTTTGTGTAATTCACTAGTTGTGTATCATAAAAGAGTCATCGTTTCTCCTCCTAGGGGTTATTCGAGATTTCTTAATCCAAACCCCTAGTAACGAGGCATTGGCTACCTTAAGAGTGTCATAGTTACTCGTCCCAATTGCTCACCCAGTCTGCCACTTTTTCTTACTGTGGCCAGTCTGCCATAAGCGATATGTCACTCGTTGTGTATCTTAAGAGATTCATCGTTACTCCTTCCATAGGTTACTGGTATTCTCTGATTCAATACCTCTCGTGACGAAACATTGGCTTTCTTAATAGTGCCATACTTCTTCCTCCCAGTTGCTCACACAGTCTACTACTTTTTGTGTACTTGCCAGTCTGCCAGAAGCGATATGTCACTTGTTGTGTATCTTAAGAGATTCATCGTTACTCCTTCCATAGGTTACTGGTATTCTCTGATTCAATACTTCTCGTGACGAAAAAGCCGCTATCTTAATAGTGCAATACTTCTTCCTCCCAGTTGCTCACACAGACTACTACTTTTTGTGTAGTTTTTGTCTGCCAGAAACTATAATTCACTAGTTGTGAATCATAAAAGAGTCATCGTTTCTCCTCCTAGGGGTCATTAGAGATTTCTTAATTCACACCCCTAGTAACGAGGCATTGGCAACCTTAAGAGAGTCATAGTTACTCGTCCCAATTTCTCACCCAGTCTGCCACTTTTTCTTACTGTGGCCAGTCTGCCAGAAGTGATATGTCACTCGTTGTGTATCTTAAGAGATTCATCGTTGCTCCCTCCATAGGTGACTGGTATTCTCTGATTCAATACATCTCGTGACGATACACTGGCTTTCTAAATAGTGCCATACTTCTTCCTCCCAGTTGCTCACACAGTTTACTACTTTTTGTGTACTTGCCAGTCTGCCAGAAGCGATATGTCACTAGTTGTGTATCATAAAAGAGTCATCGTTTCACCTCCTAGGGATTATTCGAGATTTCTTAATTCAAACCCCTAGTAACGAGGCATTGGCTACCTTAAGAGAGTCATAGTTACTCGTCCCAATTGCTCACCCAGTCTGCCACTTTTTCTTACTGTGGCCAGTCTGCCAGAAGCGATATGTCACTCGTTGTGTATCTTAAGAGATTCATCGTTACTCCTTCCATAGGTTACTGGTATTCTCTGATTCAATACCTCTCGTGACGAAACATTGGCTTTCTTAATAGTGCCATACTTCTTCCTCCCAGTTGCTCACACAGTCTACTACATTTTGTGTAGTTTTTGTCTGCCAGAAACTATAATTCACTAGTTGTGTATAATAAAAGAGTCATCGTTTCTCCTCCTAGGGGTCATTCGAGATTTCTTAATCCAAACCCCTAGTAACGAGGCATTGGCTGCCTTAAAAAGTCATAGTTACTCGTCCCAATTGCTCAGCCAGTCTGCCACTTTTTCTTACTGTGGCCAGTCTGCCAGAAGCGATATGTCACTCGTTGTGTATCTTAAGAGATTCATCGTTACTCCCTCCATAGGTTACTGGTATTCTCTGATTCAATACATCTCGTGACGAAACACTGGCTTTCTAAATAGTGCCATACTTCTTCCTCCCAGTTGCTCACACAGTTTACTACTTTTTGTGTACTTGCCAGTCTGCCAGAAGCGATATGTCACTTGTTGTGTATCTTAAGAGATTCATCGTTGCTCCTTCCATAGGTTACTGGTATTCTCTGATTCAATACCACTCGTGACGAAAAAGCCGCTATCTTAATAGTGCAATACTTCTTCCTCCCAGTTGCTCACACAGACTACTACTTTTTGTGTAGTTTTTGTCTGCCAGAAACTATAATTCACTAGTTGTGAATCATAAAAGAGTCATCGTTTCTCCTCCTAGGGGTCATTAGAGATTTCTTAATCCAAACCCCTAGTAACGAGGCATTGGCTACCTTAAGAGAGTCATAGTTACTCGTCCCAATTGCTCATCCAGTCTGCCACTTTTTCTTACTGTGGCCAGTCTGCCAGGAGCGATATGTCACTCGTTGTGTATCTTAAGAGATTCATCGTTACTCCCTCCATAGGTTACTGGTAATCTCTGATTCAATACATCTCGTGACGAAACACTGGCTTTCTAAATAGTACCATACTTCTTCCTCCCAGTTGCTCACACAGTTTACTACTTTTTGTGTCCTTGCCAGTCTGCCAGAAGCGATATGTCACTAGTTGTGTATCATAAAAGAGTCATCGTTTCACCTCCTAGGGATTATTCGAGATTTCTTAATTCAAACCCCTAGTAACGAGGCATTGCCTACCTTAAGAGAGTCATAGTTACTCGTCCCAATTGCTCACCCAGTCTGCCACTTGTTCTTACTGTGGCCAGTCTGCCAGAAGCGATATGTCACTCGTTGTGTATCTTAAGAAATTCATCGTTACTCCTTCCATAGGTTACTGGTATTCTCTGATTCAATACCTCTCGTGACGAAAAAGTCGCTATCTTAATAGTGCAATACTTCTTCCTCCCAGTTGCTCACACACTCTACTACTTTTTGTGTAGTTTTTGTCTGCCACAAACTATAAATCACTAGTTGTGTATCATAAAAGAGTCATCGTTTCTCCTCCTAGGGGTCATTCGAGATTTCTTAATTCACACCCCTAGTAACGAGGCATTGGCTACCTTAAGAGAGTCATAGTTACTCGTCCCAGTTGCTCAGCCAGTCTGCCACTTTTTCTTACTGTGGCCAGTCTGCCAGAAGCGATATGTCACTCGTTGTGTATCTTAAGAGATTCATCGTTACTCCTTCCATAGGTTACTGGTATTCTCTGATTCAATACCTCTCGTGACGAAAAAGTCGCTATCTTAATAGTGCAATACTTCTTCCTCCAGTTGCTCACACAGTCTACTACTTTTTGTGTAGTTTTTGTCTGCCAGAAACTATAAATCACTAGTTGTGTATCATAAAAGAGTCATCGTTTCTCCTCCTAGGGGTCATTCGAGATTTCTTAATTCACACCCCTAGTAACGAGGCATTGGCTACCTTAAGAGAGTCATAGTTACTCGTCCCAATTGCTCAGCCAGTCTGCCACTTTTTCTTACTGTGGCCAGTCTGCCAGAAGCGATATGTCACTCGTTGTGTATCTTAAGAGATTCATCGTTACTCCTTCCATAGGTTACTGGTATTCTCTGATTCAATACCTCTCGTGACGAAAAAGTCGCTATCTTAATAGTGCAATACTTCTTCCTCCCAGTTGCTCACACAGTCTACTACTTTTTGTGTAGTTTTTGTCTGCCAGAAACTATAAATCACTAGTTGTGTATCATAAAAGAGTCATCGTTTCTCCTCCTAGGGGTCATTCGAGATTTCTTAATTCACACCCCTAGTAACAAGACATTGGCTACCTTAAGAGAGTCATAGTTACTCGTCCCAGTTGCTCAGCCAGTCTGCCACTTTTTCTTACTGTGGCCAGTCTGCCAGAAGCGATATGTCACTCGTTGTGTATCTTAAGAGATTCATCGTTACTCCTTCCATAGGTTACTGGTATTCTCTGATTCAATACCTCTCGTGACGAAACATTGGCTTTCTTAATAGTGCCATACTTCTTCCTCCCAGTTGCTCACACAGTCTACTACTTTTTGTGTAGTTTTTGTCTGCCAGAAACTATAATTCACTAGTTGTGTATCATAAAAGAGTCATCGTTTCTCCTCCTAGGGGTCATTCGAGATTTCTTTATTCACACCCCTAGTAACGAGGCATTGGCTACCTTAAGAGAGTCATAGTTACTCGTCCCAATTGCTCACCCAGTCTGCCACTTTTTCTTACTGTGGCCAGTCTGCCAGAAGCGATATGTCACTCGTTGTGTATCTTAAGAGATTCATCGTTACTCCCTCCATAGGTTACTGGTATTCTCTGATTCAATACATCTCGTGACGAAACACTGGCTTTCTAAATAGTGCCATACTTCTTCCTCCCAGTTGCTCACACAGTCTACTACTTTTTGTGTAGTTTTTGTCTGCCAGAAACTATAATTCACTAGTTGTGTATCATAAAAGAGTCATCGTTTCTCCTCCTAGGGATTATTCGAGATTTCTTAATTCAAACCCCTAGTAACGAGGCATTGGCTACCTTAAGAGAGTCATAGTTACTCGTCCCAATTGCTCACCCAGTCTGCCACTTTTTCTTACTGTGGCCAGTCTGCCAGAAGCGATATGTCACTCGTTGTGTATCTTAAGAGATTCATCGTTACTCCCTCCATAGGTTACTGGTAATCTCTGATTCAATACATCTCGTGACGAAACACTGGCTTTCTAAATAGTGCCATACTTCTTCCTCCCAGTTGCTCACACAGTTTACTACTTTTTGTGTCCTTGCCAGTCAGCCAGAAGCGATATGTCACTAGTTGTGTATCATAAAAGAGTCATCGTTTCACCTCCTCGGGATTATTCGAGATTTCTTAATTCAAACCACTAGTAACGAGGCATTGGCTACCTTAAGAGAGTCATAGTTACTCGTCCCTATTGCTCACCCAGTCTGCCACTTGTTCTTACTGTGACCAGTCTGCCAGAAGCGATATGTCACTCGTTGTGTTTCTTAAGAGATTCATCGTTACTCCCTCCATAGGTTACTGGTATTCTCTGATTCAATACATCTCGTGACGAAACACTGGCTTTCTTAATAGTGCCATACTTCTTCCTCCCAGTTGCTCAACAGTTTACTACTTTTTGTGTACTTGCCAGTCTGCCAGAAGCGATATGTCACTAGTTGTGTATCATAAAAGAGTCATCGTTTCACCTCCTAGGGGTTATTCGAGATTTCTTAATTCAAACCCCTAGTAACGAGGCATTGGCTACCTTAAGAGAGTCATAGTTACTCGTCCCATTTGCTCATCCAGTCTGCCACTTTTTCTTACTGTGGCCAGTCTGCCAGAAGCGATATGTCACTCGTTGTGTATCTTAAGAGATTCATCGTTACTCCTTCCATAGGTTACTGGTATTCTCTGATTCAATACCTCTCGTGACGAAAAAGTCGCTATCTTAATAGTGCAATACCTCTTCCTCCCAGTTGCTCACACAGTCTACTACTTTTTGTGTAGTTTTTGTCTGCCAGAAACTATAAATCACTAGTTGTGTATCATAAAAGAGTCATCGTTTCTCCTCCTAGGGGTCATTCGAGATTTCTTAATTCACACCCCTAGTAACGAGGCATTGGCTACCTTAAGAGAGTCATAGTTACTCGTCCCAATTGCTCAGCCAGTCTGCCACTTTTTCTTACTGTGGCCAGTCTGCCAGAAGCGATATGACACTCGTTGTGTATCTTAAGAGATTCATCGTTACTCCTTCCATAGGTTACTGGTATTCTCTGATTCAATACCTCTCGTGACGAAACATTGGCTTTCTTAATAGTGCCATACTTCTTCCTCCCAGTTGCTCACACAGTCTACTACTTTTTGTGTAGTTTTTGTCTGCCAGAAACTATAATTCACTAGTTGTGTATCATAAAAGAGTCATCGTTTCTCCTCCTAGGGGTCATTCGAGATTTCTTAATTCACACCCCTACTAACGAGGCATTGGCTACCTTAAGAGAGTCATAGTTACTCGTCCCAATTGCTCACCCAGTCTGTCACTTTTTCTTACTGTGGCCAGTCTGCCAGAAGCGATATGTCACTCGTTGTGTATCTTAAGAGATTCATCGTTACTTCCTCCATAGGTTACTGGTATTCTCTGATTCAATACATCTCGTGACGAAACACTGGCTTTCTAAATAGTGCCATACTTCTTCCTCCCAGTTGCTCACACAGTTTACTACTTTTTGTGTACTTGCCAGTCTGCCAGAAGCGATATGTCACTAGTTGTGTATCATAAAAGAGTCATCGTTTCACCTCCTAGGGATTATTCGAGATTTCTTAATTCAAACCCCTAGTAACGAGGCATTGGCTACCTTAAGAGAGTCATAGTTACTCGTCCCAATTGCTCACCCAGTCTGCCACTTTTTCTTACTGTGGCCAGTCTGCCAGAAGCGATATGTCACTCGATGTGTATCTTAAGAGATTCATCGTTACTCCTTCCATAGGTTACTGGTATTCTCTGATTCAATACCTCTCGTGACGAAACATTGGCTTTTTTAATAGTGCCATACTTCTTCCTCCCAGTTGCTCACACAGTTTACTACTTTTTGTGTACTTGCCAGTCTGCCAGAAGCGATATGTCACTTGTTGTGTATCTTAAGAGATTCATCGTTACTCCTTCCAAAGGTTACTGGTATTCTCTGATTCAATACCTCTCGTGACGAAAAAGCCGCTATCTTAATAGTGCAATACTTCTTCCTCCCAGTTGCTCACACAGACTACTACTTTTTGTGTAGTTTTTGTCTGCCAGAAACTATATTTCACTAGTTGTGAATCATAAAAGAGTCATCGTTTCTCCTCCTAGGGGTCATTCGAGATTTCTTAATCCAAACCCCTAGTAAGGAGGCATTGGCTACCTTAAGAGAGTCATAGTTACTCGTCCCAATTGCTCACCCAGTCTGCCACTTTTTCTTACTGTGGCCAGTCTGCCAGAAGCGATATGTCACTCGTTGTGTATGTTAAGAGATTCGTCGTTACTCCCTCCATAGGTTACTGGTAATCTCTGATTCAATACATCTCGTGACGAAACACTGGCTTTCTAAATAGTGCCATACTTCTTCCTCCCAGTTGCTCACACAGTTTACTACTTTTTGTGTCCTTGCCAGTCTGCCAGAAGCGATATGTCACTAGTTGTGTTTCATAAAAGAGTCATCGTTTCACCTCCTCGGGATTATTCGAGATTTCTTAATTCAAACCCCTAGTAACGAGGCATTGGCTACCTTAAGAGAGTCATAGTTACTCGTCCCTATTGCTCACCCAGTCTGCCACTTGTTCTTACTGTGGCCAGTCTGCCAGAAGCGATATGTCACTCGTTGTGTTTCTTAAGAGATTCATCGTTACTCCCTCCATAGGTTACTGGTATTCTCTGATTCAATACATCTCGTGACGAAACACTGGCTTTCTTAATAGTGCAATACTTCTTCCTCCCAGTTGCTCACACAGTTTACTACTTTTTGTGTACTTGCCAGTCTGCCAGAAGCGATATGTCACTAGTTGTGTATCATAAAAGAGTCATCGTTTCACCTCCTAGGGGTTATTCGAGATTTCTTAATTCAAACCCCTAGTAACGAGGCATTGGCTACCTTAAGAGAGTCATAGTTACTCGTCCCAATCGCTCATCCAGTCTGCCACTTTTTCTTACTGTGGCCAGTCTGCCAGAAGCGATATGTCACTCGTTGTGTATCTTAAGAGATTCATCGTTACTCCTTCCATAGGTTACTGGTATTCTCTGATTCAATACCTGTCGTGACGAAAAAGTCGCTATCTTAATAGTGCAATACTTCTTCCTCCCAGTTGCTCACACAGTCTACTACTTTTTGTGTAGTTTTTGTCTGCCAGAAACTATAAATCACTAGTTGTGTATCATAAAAGAGTCATCGTTTCTTCTCCTAACGGTCATTCGAGATTTCTTAATTCACACCCCTAGTAACGAGGCATTGGCTACCTTAAGAGAGGCATAGTTACTCGTCCCAATTGCTCAGCCAGTCTGCCACTTTTTCTTACTGTGGCCAGTCTGCCAGAAGCGATATGTCACTAGTTGTGTATCATAAAAGAGTCATCGTTTCACCTCCTAGGGATTATTCGAGATTTCTTTATTCAAACCCCTAGTAACGAGGCATTGGCTACCTTAAGAGAGTCATAGTTACTCGTCCCAATTGCTCACCCAGTCTGCCACTTGTTCTTACTGTGGCCAGTCTGCCAGAAGTGATATGTCACTCGTTGTGTATCTTAAGAGATTCATCGTTACTCCTTCCATAGGTTACTGGTATTCTCTGATTCAATACCTCTCGTGACGAAACATTGGCTTTCTTAATAGTGCCATACTTCTTCCTCCCAGTTGCTCACACAGTCTACTACTTTTTGTGTAGTTTTTGTCTGCCAGAAACTATAATTCACTAGTTGTGTATCATAAAAGAGTCATCGTTTCTCCTCCTAGGGGTCATTCGAGATTTCTTAATTCACACCCCTAGTAACGAGGCATTGGCTACCTTAAGAGAGTCATAGTTACTCGTCCCAATTGCTCACCCAGTCTGCCACTTTTTCTTACTGTGGCCAGTCTGCCAGAAGCGATATGTCACTCGTTGTGTATGTTAAGAGATTCATCGTTACTCCCTCCATAGGTTACTGGTATTCTCTGATTCAATACATCTCGTGACGAAACACTGGCTTTCTAAATAGTGCCATTCTTCTTCCTCCCAGTTGCTCACACAGTTTACTACTTTTTGTGTACTTGCCAGTCTGCCAGAAGCGATATGTCACTAGTTGTGTATCATAAAAGAGTCATCGTTTCACCTCCTAGGGATTATTCGAGATTTCTTAATTCAAACCCCTAGTAACGAGGCATTGGCTACCTTAAGAGAGTCATAGTTACTCGTCCCAATTGCTCACCCAGTCGGCCACTTTATCTTACTGTGGCCAGTCTGCCAGAAGCGATATGTCACTCGTTGTGTATCTTAAGAGATTCATCGTTACTCCTTCCATAGGTTACTGGTATTCTCTGATTCAATACCTCTCGCGACGAAACATTGGCTTTCTTAATAGTGCCATACTTCTTCCTCCCAGTTGCTCACACATTCTACTACTTTTTGTGTAGTTTTTGTCTGCCAGAAACTATAATTCACTAGTTGTGTATCATAAAAGAGTCATCGTTTCTCCTCCTAGGGGTTATTCGAGATTTCTTAATCCAAACCCCTTGTAACGAGGCATTGGCTACCTTAAGAGAGTCATAGTTACTCGTCCCAGTTGCTCACCCAGTCTGCCACTTTATCTTACTGTGGCCAGTCTGCCAGAAGCGATATGTCAAGCGTTGTGTATCTTAAGAGATTCATCGTTACTCCCTCCATAGGTTACTGGTATTCTCTGATTCAATACATCTCGTGACGAAACACTGTCTTTCTAAATAGTGCCATACTTCTTCCTCCCAGTTGCTCACACAGTTTACTACTTTTTGTGTACTTGCCAGTCTGCCACAAGCGATATGTCACTCGTTGTGTATCTTAAGAGATTCATCGTTACTCCTTCCATAGGTTACTGGTATTCTCTGATTCAATACCTCTCGTGACGAAACATTGGCTTTCTTAATAGTGCAATACTTCTTCCTCCCAGTTGCTCACACAGTCTACTACTTTTTGTGTAGTTTTTGTCTGCCAGAAACTATAATTCACTAGTTGTTTATCATAAAAGAGTCATCGTTTCTCCTCCTAGGGGTCATTCGAGATTTCTTAATTCACACCCCTAGTAACGAGGCATTGGCTACCTTAAGAGAGTCATAGTTACTCGTCCCAATTGCTCACCCAGTCTGCCACTTTTTCTTACTGTGGCCAGTCTGCCAGAAGCGATATGTCACTCGTTGTGTATCTTAAGAGATTCATCGTTACTCCCTCCATAGGTTACTGGTATTCTCTGATTCAATACATTTCGTGACGAAACACTGGCTTTCTAAATAGTGCCATACTTCTTCCTCCCAGTTGCTCACACAGTTTACTACTTTTTGTGTACTTGCCAGTCTGCCAGAAGCGATATGTCACTCGTTGTGTTACTTAAGAGATTCATGGTTACTCCTTCCATAGGTTACTGGTAGTCTCTGATTCAATACCTCTCGTGACGAAACATTGGCTTTCTTAATAGTGCAATACTTCTTCCTCCCAGTTGCTCACACTGTCTACTACTTTTTGTGTAGTTTTTGTCTGCCAGAAACTATAATTCACTAGTTGTGTATCATAAAATAGTCATCGTTTCTCCTCCTAGGGGTCATTCGAGATTTCTTAATCCAAACCCCTAGTAACGAGGCATTGGCTACCTTAAGAGAGTCATAGTTACTCGTCCCAATTGCTCACCCAGTCTGCCACTTTTTCTTACTGTGGGCAGTCTGCCAGAAGCGATATGTCACTCGTTGTGTATCTTAAGAGATTCATCGTTACTCCCTCCATAGGTTACTGGTATTCTCTGATTCAATACATCTCGTGACGAAACACTGGCTTTCTAAATAGTGCCATACTTCTTCCTCCCAGTTGCTCACACAGTTTACTACTTTTTGTGTACTTGCCAGTCTGCCAGAAGCGATATGTCACTAGTTGCGTATCATAAAAGAGTCATCGTTTCACCTCCTAGGGATTATTCGAGATTTCTTAATTCAAACCCCTAGTAACGAGGCATTGGCTACCTTAAGAGAGTCATAGTTACTCGTCCCAATTGCTCACCCAGTCTGCCACTTTTTCTTACTGTGGCCAGTCTGCCAGAAGCGATATGTCACTCGTTGTGTATCTTAAGAGATTCATCGTTACTCCTTCCATAGGTTACTGGTATTCTCTGATTCAATACCTCTCGTGACGAAACATTGGCTTTCTTAATAGTGCCATACTTCTTCCTCCCAGTTGCTCACACATTCTACTACTTTTTGTGTAGTTTTTGTCTGCCAGAAACCATAATTCACTAGTTGTGTATCATAAAAGAGTCATCGTTTCTCCTCCTAGGGGTCATTCGAGATTTCTTAATTCACACCCCTAGTAACGAGGCATTGGCTACCTTAAGAGAGTCATAGTTACTCGTCCCAATTGCTCACCCAGTCTGCCACTTTTTCTTACTGTGGCCAGTCTGCCAGAAGCGATATGTCACTCGTTGTGTATCTTAAGAGATTCATCGTTACTCCCTCCATAGGTTACTGGTATTCTCTGATTCAATACATTTCGTGACGAAACACTGGCTTTCTAAATAGTGCCATACTTCTTCCTCCCAGTTGCTCACACAGTTTACTACTTTTTGTGTACTTGCCAGTCTGCCAGAAGCGATATGTCACTCGTTGTGTATCTTAAGAGATTCATGGTTACTCCTTCCATAGGTTACTGGTATTCTCTGATTCAATACCTCTCGTGACGAAACATTGGCTTTCTTAATAGTGCAATACTTCTTCCTCCCAGTTGCTCACACTGTCTACTACTTTTTGTGTAGTTTTTGTCTGCCAGAAACTATAATTCACTAGTTGTGTATCATAAAATAGTCATCGTTTCTCCTCCTAGGGGTCATTCGAGATTTCTTAATCCAAACCCCTAGTAACGAGGCATTGGCTACCTTAAGAGAGTCATAGTTACTCGTCCCAATTGCTCACCCAGTCTGCCACTTTCTCTTACTGTGGGCAGTCTGCCAGAAGCGATATGTCACTCGTTGTGTATCTTAAGAGATTCATCATTACTCCCTCCATAGGTTACTGGTATTCTCTGATTCAATACATCTCGTGACGAAACACTGTCTTTCTAAATAGTGCCATACTTCTTCCTCCCAGTTGCTCACACAGTTTACTACTTTTTGTGTACTTGCCAGTCTGCCAGAAGCGATATGTCACTCGTTGTGTTACTTAAGAGATTCATGGTTACTCCTTCCATAGGTTACTGGTAGTCTCTGATTCAATACCTCTCGTGACGAAACATTGGCTTTCTTAATAGTGCAATACTTCTTCCTCCCAGTTGCTCACACTGTCTACTACTTTTTGTGTAGTTTTTGTCTGCCAGAAACTATAATTCACTAGTTGTGTATCATAAAATAGTCATCGTTTCTCCTCCTAGGGGTCATTCGAGATTTCTTAATCCAAACCCCTAGTAACGAGGCATTGGCTACCTTAAGAGAGTCATAGTTACTCGTCCCAATTGCTCACCCAGTCTGCCACTTTTTCTTACTGTGGGCAGTCTGCCAGAAGCGATATGTCACTCGTTGTGTATCTTAAGAGATTCATCGTTACTCCCTCCATAGGTTACTGGTATTCTCTGATTCAATACATCTCGTGACGAAACACTGGCTTTCTAAATAGTGCCATACTTCTTCCTCCCAGTTGCTCACACAGTTTACTACTTTTTGTGTACTTGCCAGTCTGCCAGAAGCGATATGTCACTAGTTGCGTATCATAAAAGAGTCATCGTTTCACCTCCTAGGGATTATTCGAGATTTCTTAATTCAAACCCCTAGTAACGAGGCATTGGCTACCTTAAGAGAGTCATAGTTACTCGTCCCAATTGCTCACCCAGTCTGCCACTTTTTCTTACTGTGGCCAGTCTGCCAGAAGCGATATGTCACTCGTTGTGTATCTTAAGAGATTCATCGTTACTCCTTCCATAGGTTACTGGTATTCTCTGATTCAATACCTCTCGTGACGAAACATTGGCTTTCTTAATAGTGCCATACTTCTTCCTCCCAGTTGCTCACACATTCTACTACTTTTTGTGTAGTTTTTGTCTGCCAGAAACCATAATTCACTAGTTGTGTATCATAAAAGAGTCATCGTTTCTCCTCCTAGGGGTCATTCGAGATTTCTTAATTCACACCCCTAGTAACGAGGCATTGGCTACCTTAAGAGAGTCATAGTTACTCGTCCCAATTGCTCACCCAGTCTGCCACTTTTTCTTACTGTGGCCAGTCTGCCAGAAGCGATATGTCACTCGTTGTGTATCTTAAGAGATTCATCGTTACTCCCTCCATAGGTTACTGGTATTCTCTGATTCAATACATTTCGTGACGAAACACTGGCTTTCTAAATAGTGCCATACTTCTTCCTCCCAGTTGCTCACACAGTTTACTACTTTTTGTGTACTTGCCAGTCTGCCAGAAGCGATATGTCACTCGTTGTGTATCTTAAGAGATTCATGGTTACTCCTTCCATAGGTTACTGGTATTCTCTGATTCAATACCTCTCGTGACGAAACATTGGCTTTCTTAATAGTGCAATACTTCTTCCTCCCAGTTGCTCACACTGTCTACTACTTTTTGTGTAGTTTTTGTCTGCCAGAAACTATAATTCACTAGTTGTGTATCATAAAATAGTCATCGTTTCTCCTCCTAGGGGTCATTCGAGATTTCTTAATCCAAACCCCTAGTAACGAGGCATTGGCTACCTTAAGAGAGTCATAGTTACTCGTCCCAATTGCTCACCCAGTCTGCCACTTTCTCTTACTGTGGGCAGTCTGCCAGAAGCGATATGTCACTCGTTGTGTATCTTAAGAGATTCATCATTACTCCCTCCATAGGTTACTGGTATTCTCTGATTCAATACATCTCGTGACGAAACACTGTCTTTCTAAATAGTGCCATACTTCTTCCTCCCAGTTGCTCACACAGTTTACTACTTTTTGTGTACTTGCCAGTCTGCCAGAAGCGATATGTCACTCGTTGTGTATCTTAAGAGATTCATGGTTACTCCTTCCGTAGGTTACTGGTATTCTCTGATTCAATACCTCTCGTGACGAAACATTGGCTTTCTTAATAGTGCAATACTTCTTCCTCCCAGTTGCTCACACAGTCTACTACTTTTTGTGTAGTTTTTGTCTGCCAGAAACTATAATTCACTAGTTGTGTATCATAAAAGAGTCATCGTTTCTCCTCCTAGGGGTCATTCGAGATTTCTTAATTCACACCCCTAGTAACGAGGCATTGGCTACCTTAAGACAGTCATAGTTACTCGTCCCAATTGCTCACCCAGACTGCCACTTTTTCTTACTGTGGCCAGTCTGCCAGAAGCGATATGTCACTCGTTGTGTATCTTAAGAGATTCATCGTTACTCCCTCCATACTTTACTGGTATTCTCTGATTCAATACATCTCGTGACGAAACACTGGCTTTCTAAATAGTGCCATACTTCTTCCTCCCAGTTGCTCACACAGTTTACTACTTTTTGTGTACTTGCCAGTCTGCCAGAAGCGATATGTCACTCGTTGTGTATCTTAAGAGATTCATCGTTACTCCTTCCATAGGTTACTGGTATTCTCTGATTCAATACCTCTCGTGACGAAACATTGGCTTTCTTAATACTGCAATACTTCTTCCTCCCAGTTGCTCACACAGTCTACTACTTTTTGTGTAGTTTCTGTCTGCCAGAAACTATAATTCACTAGTTGTTTATCATAAAAGAGTCATCGTTTCTCCTCCTAGGGGTCATTCGAGATTTCTTAATTCACACCCCTAGTAACGTGGCATTGGCTACCTTAAGAGAGTCATAGTTACTCGTCCCAATTGCTCACAAAGTCTGCCACTTTTTCTTACTGTGGCCAGTCTGCCAGAAGCGATATGTCACTCGTTGTGTATCTTAAGAGATTCATCGTTACTCCCTCCATAGGTTACTGGTATTCTCTGATTCAATACATTTCGTGACGAAACACTGGCTTTCTAAATAGTGCCATACTTCTTCCTCCCAGTTGCTCACACAGTTTACTACTTTTTGTGTACTTGCCAGTCTGCCAGAAGCGATATGTCACTCGTTGTGTTACTTAAGAGATTCATGGTTACTCCTTCCATAGGTTACTGGTATTCTCTGATTCAATACCTCTCGTGACGAAACATTGGCTTTCTTAATAGTGCAATACTTCTTCCTCCCAGTTGCTCACACTGTCTACTACTTTTTGTGTAGTTTTTGTCTGCCAGAAACTATAATTCACTAGTTGTGTATCATAAAATAGTCATCGTTTCTCCTCCTAGGGGTCATTCGAGATTTCTTAATCCAAACCCCTAGTAACGAGGCATTGGCTACCTTAAGAGAGTCATAGTTACTCGTCCCAATTGCTCACCCAGTCTGCCACTTTTTCTTACTGTGGGCAGTCTGCCAGAAGCGATATGTCACTCGTTGTGTATCTTAAGAGATTCATCGTTACTCCCTCCATAGGTTACTGGTATTCTCTGATTCAATACATCTCGTGACGAAACACTGGCTTTCTAAATAGTGCCATACTTCTTCCTCCCAGTTGCTCACACAGTTTACTACTTTTTGTGTACTTGCCAGTCTGCCAGAAGCGATATGTCACTAGTTGCGTATCATAAAAGAGTCATCGTTTCACCTCCTAGGGATTATTCGAGATTTCTTAATTCAAACCCGTAGTAACGAGGCATTGGCTACCTTAAGAGAGTCATAGTTACTCGTCCCAATTGCTCACCCAGTCTGCCACTTTTTCTTACTGTGGCCAGTCTGCCAGAAGCGATATGTCACTCGTTGTGTATCTTAAGAGATTCATCGTTACTCCTTCCATAGGTTACTGGTATTCTCTGATTCAATACCTCTCGTGACGAAACATTGGCTTTCTTAATAGTGCCATACTTCTTCCTCCCAGTTGCTCACACATTCTACTACTTTTTGTGTAGTTTTTGTCTGCCAGAAACTATAATTCACTAGTTGTGTATCATAAAAGAGTCATCGTTTCTCCTCCTAGGGGTTATTCGAGATTTCTTAATCCAAACCCCTAGTAACGAGGCATTGGCTACCTTAAGAGAGTCATAGTTACTCGTCCCAATTGCTCACCCAGTCTGCCACTTTTTCTTACTGTGGCCAGATGCCAGAAGCGATATGTCACTCGTTGTGTATCTTAAGAGATTCATCGTTACTCCCTCCATAGGTTACTGGTATTCTCTGATTCAATACATCTCGTGACGAAACACTGTCTTTCTAAATAGTGCCATACTTCTTCCTCCCAGTTGCTCACACAGTTTACTACTTTTTGTGTACTTGCCAGTCTGCCAGAAGCGATATGTCACTCGTTGTGTATCTTAAGAGATTCATGGTTACTCCTTCCATAGGTTACTGGTATTCTCTGATTCAATACCTCTCGTGACGAAACATTGGCTTTCTTAATAGTGCAATACTTCTTCCTCCCAGTTGCTCACACAGTCTACTACTTTTTGTGTAGTTTTTGTCTGCCAGAAATTATAATTCACTAGTTGTGTATCATAAAAGAGTTATCGTTTCTCCTCCTAGGGGTCATTCGAGATTTCTTAATTCACACCCCTAGTAACGAGGCATTGGCTACCTTAAGAGAGTCATAGTTACTCGTCCCAATTGCTCACCCAGTCTGCCACTTTTTCTTACTGTGGCCAGTCTGCCAGAAGCGATATGTCACTCGTTGTGTATCTTAAGAGATTCATCGTTACTCCCTCCATAGGTTACTGGTATTCTCTGATTCAATACATTTCGTGACGAAACACTGGCTTTCTAAATAGTGCCATACTTCTTCCTCCCAGTTGCTCACACAGTTTACTACTTTTTGTGTACTTGCCAGTCTGCCAGAAGCGATATGTCACTCGTTGTGTATCTTAAGAGATTCATGGTTACTCCTTCCATAGGTTACTGGTATTCTCTGATTCAATACCTCTCGTGACGAAACATTGGCTTTCTTAATAGTGCAATACTTCTTCCTCCCAGTTGCTCACACTGTCTACTACTTTTTGTGTAGTTTTTGTCTGCCAGAAACTATAATTCACTAGTTGTGTATCATAAAATAGTCATCGTTTCTCCTCCTAGGGGTCATTCGAGATTTCTTAATCCAAACCCCTAGTAACGAGGCATTGGCTACCTTAAGAGAGTCATAGTTACTCGTCCCAATTGCTCACCCAGTCTGCCACTTTCTCTTACTGTGGGCAGTCTGCCAGAAGCGATATGTCACTCGTTGTGTATCTTAAGAGATTCATCATTACTCCCTCCATAGGTTACTGGAATTCTCTGATTCAATACATCTCGTGACGAAACACTGTCTTTCTAAATAGTGCCATACTTCTTCCTCCCAGTTGCTCACACAGTTTACTACTTTTTGTGTACTTGCCAGTCTGCCAGAAGCGATATGTCACTCGTTGTGTATCTTAAGAGATTCATGGTTACTCCTTCCATAGGTTACTGGTATTCTCTGATTCAATACCTCTCGTGACGAAACATTGGCTTTCTTAATAGTGCAATACTTCTTCCTCCCAGTTGCTCACACAGTCTACTACTTTTTGTGTAGTTTTTGTCTGCCAGAAACTATAATTCACTAGTTGTGTATCATAAAAGAGTCATCGTTTCTCCTCCTAGGGGTCATTCGAGATTTCTTAATTCACACCCCTAGTAACGAGGCATTGGCTACCTTAAGAGAGTCATAGTTACTCGTCCCAATTGCTCACCCAGACTGCCACTTTTTCTTACTGTGGCCAGTCTGCCAGAAGCGATATGTCACTCGTTGTGTATCTTAAGAGATTCATCGTTACTCCCTCCATACTTTACTGGTATTCTCTGATTCAATACATCTCGTGACGAAACACTGGCTTTCTAAATAGTGCCATACTTCTTCCTCCCAGTTGCTCACACAGTTTACTACTTTTTGTGTACTTGCCAGTCTGCCAGAAGCGATGTGTCACTCGTTGTGTATCTTAAGAGATTCATGGTTACTCCTTCCATAGGTTACTGGTATTCTCTGATTCAATACCTCTCGTGACGAAACATTGGCTTTCTTAATAGTGCAATACTTCTTCCTCCCAGTTGCTCACACAGTCTACTACTTTTTGTGTAGTTTTTGTCTGCCAGAAACTATAATTCACTAGTTGTGTATCATAAAATTGTCATCGTTTCGCCTCCTAGGGGTCATTCGAGATTTCTTAATCCAAACCCCTAGTAACGAGGCATTGGCTACCTTAAGAGAGTCATAGTTACTCGTCCCAATTGCTCACCCAGTCTGCCACTTTTTCTTACTGTGGCCAGTCTGCCAGAAGCGATACGTCACTCGTTGTGTGTCGTAAGAGATTCATCGTTACTCCCTCCATAGGTTACTGGTATTCTCTGATTCAATACATCTCGTGACGAAACACTGGCTTTCTAAATAGTGACATACTTCTTCCTCCCAGTTGCTCACACAGTTTACTACTTTTTGTGTACTTGCCAGTCTGCCAGAAGCGATATGTCACTAGTTGTGTATCATAAAAGAGTCATCGTTTCACCTCCTAGGGGTTATTCGAGATTTCTTAATTCAAACCCCTAGTAACGAGGCATTGGCTACCTTAAGAGAGTCATAGTTACTCGTCCCATTTGCTCACCCAGTCTGCCACTTTTTCTTACTGTGGCCAGTCTGCCAGAAGCGATATGTCACTCGTTGTGTATCTTAAGAGATTCATCGTTACTCCTTCCATAGGTTACTGGTATTCTCTGATTCAATACCTCTCGTGACGAAACATTGGCTTTCTTAATAGTGCAATACTTCTTCCTCCCAGTTGCTCACACATTCTACTACTTTTTGTGTAGTTTTTGTCTGCCAGAAACTATAATTCACTAGTTGTGTATCATAAAAGAGTCATCGTTTCTCCTCCTAGGGGTCATTCGAGATTTCTTAATTCACACCCCTAGTAACGAGGCATTGGCTACCTTAAGAGAGTCATAGTTACTCGTCCCTATTGCTCACCCAGTCTGCCACTTGTTCTTACTGTGGCCAGTCTGCCAGAAGCGATATGTCACTCGTTGTGTTTCTTAAGAGATTCATCGTTACTCCCTCCATAGGTTACTGGTATTCTCTGATTCAATACATCTCGTGACGAAACACTGGCTTTCTTAATAGTGCCATACTTCTTCCTCCCAGTTGCTCACACAGTTTACTACTTTTTGTGTACTTGCCAGTCTGCCAGAAGCGATATGTCACTAGTTGTGTATCATAAAAGAGTCATCGTTTCACCTCCTAGGGGTTATTCGAGATTTCTTAATTCAAACCCCTAGTAACGAGGCATTGGCTACCTTAAGAGAGTCATAGCTACTCGTCCCATTTGCTCATCCAGTCTGCCACTTTTTCTTACTGTGGCCAGTCTGCCAGAAGCGATATGTCACTCGTTGTGTATCTTAAGAGATTCATCGTTACTCCTTCCATAGGTTACTGGTATTCTCTGATTCAATACCTCTCGTGACGAAAAAGTCGCTATCTTAATAGTGCAATACTTCTTCCTCCCAGTTGCTCACACAGTCTACTACTTTTTGTGTAGTTTTTGTCTGCCAGAAACTATAATTCACTAGTTGTGTATCATAAAAGAGTCATCGTTTCTCCTCCTAGGGGTCATTCGAGATTTCTTAATTCACACCCCTAGTAACGAGGCATTGGCTACCTTAAGAGAGTCATTGTTACTCGTCCCAATTGCTCACCCAGTCTGCCACTTTTTCTTACTGTGGCCAGTCTGCCAGAAGCGATATGTCACTCGTTGTGTATCTTAAGAGATTCATCGTTACTTCCTCCATAGGTTACTGGTATTCTCTGATTCAATACATCTCGTGACGAAACACTGGCTTTCTAAATAGTGCCATACTTCTTCCTCCCAGTTGCTCACACAGTTTACTACTTTTTGTGTACTTGCCAGTCTGCCAGAAGCGATATGTCACTAGTTGTGTATCATAAAAGAGTCATCGTTTCACCTCCTAGGGATTATTCGAGATTTCTTAATTCAAACCCCTAGTAACGAGGCATTGGCTACCTTAAGAGAGTCATAGTTACTCGTCCCAATTGCTCACCCAGTCTGCCACTTTTTCTTACTGTGGCCAGTCTGCCAGAAGCGATATGTCACTCGTTGTGTATCTTAAGAGATTCATCGTTACTCCTTCCATAGGTTACTGGTATTCTCTGATTCAATACCTCTCGTGACGAAACATTGGCTTTTTTAATAGTGCCATAATTCTTCCTCCCAGTTGCTCACACAGTTTACTTCTTTTTGTGTACTTGCCAGTCTGCCAGAAGCGATATGTCACTTGTTGTGTATCTTAAGAGATTCATCGTTACTCCTTCCATAGGTTACTGGTATTCTCTGATTCAATACCTCTCGCGACGAAAAAGCCGCTATCTTAATAGTGCAATACTTCTTCCTCCCAGTTGCTCACACAGACTACTACTTTTTGTGTAGTTTTTGTCTGCCAGAAACTATATTTCACTAGTTGTGAATCATAAAAGAGTCATCGTTTCTCCTCCTAGGGGTTATTCGAGATTTCTTAATCCAAACCCCTAGTAAGGAGGCATTGGCTACCTTAAGAGAGTCATAGTTACTCGTCCCAATTGCTCACCCAGTCTGCCACTTTTTCTTACTGTGGCCAGTCTGCCAGAAGCGATATGTCACTCGTTGTGTATGTTAAGAGATTCATCGTTACTCTCTCCATAGGTTACTGGTAATGTCTGATTCAATACATCTCGTGACGAAACACTGGCTTTCTAAATAGTGCCATACTTCTTCCTCCCAGTTGCTCACACAGTTTACTACTTTTCGTGTCCTTGCCAGTCTGCCAGAAGCGATATGTCACTAGTTGTGTATCATAAAAGAGTCATCGTTTCACCTCCTCGGGATTATTCGAGATTTCTTAATTCAAACCCCTAGTAACGAGGCATTGGCTACCTTAAGAGAGTCATAGTTACTCGTCCCTATTGCTCACCCAGTCTGCCCCTTGTTCTTACTGTGGCCAGTCTGCCAGAAGCGATATGTCACTCGTTGTGTTTCATAAGAGATTCATCGTTACTCCCTCCATAGGTTACTGGTATTCTCTGATTCAATACATCTCGTGACGAAACACTGGCTTTCTTAATAGTGCAATACTTCTTCCTCCCAGTTGCTCACACAGTTTACTACTTTTTGTATTTTGCCAGTCTGCCAGAAGCGATATGTCACTAGTTGTGTATCATAAAAGAGTCATCGTTTCACCTCCTCGGGATTATTCGAGATTTCTTAATTCAAACCCCTAGTAACGATGCATTGGCTACCTTAAGAGAGTCATAGTTACTCGTCCCTATTGCTCACCCAGTCTGCCCCTTGTTCTTACTGTGGCCAGTCTGCCAGAAGCGATATGTCACTCGTTGTGTATCTTAAGAGATTCATCGTTACTCCCTCCATAGGTTACTGGTATTCTCTGATTCAATACATTTCGTGACGAAACACTGGCTTTCTAAATAGTGCCATACTTCTTCCTCCCAGTTGCTCACACAGTTTACTACTTTTTGTGTACTTGCCAGTCTGCCAGAAGCGATATGTCACTCGTTGTGTATCTTAAGAGATTCATGGTTACTCCTTCCATAGGTTACTGGTATTCTCTGATTCAATACCTCTCGTGACGAAACATTGGCTTTCTTAATAGTGCAATACTTCTTCCTCCCAGTTGCTCACACTGTCTACTACTTTTTGTGTAGTTTTTGTCTGCCAGAAACTATAATTCACTAGTTGTGTATCATAAAATAGTCATCGTTTCTCCTCCTAGGGGTCATTCGAGATTTCTTAATCCAAACCCCTAGTAACGAGGCATTGGCTACCTTAAGAGAGTCATAGTTACTCGTCCCAATTGCTCACCCAGTCTGCCACTTTCTCTTACTGTGGGCAGTCTGCCAGAAGCGATATGTCACTCGTTGTGTATCTTAAGAGATTCATCATTACTCCCTCCATAGGTTACTGGAATTCTCTGATTCAATACATCTCGTGACGAAACACTGTCTTTCTAAATAGTGCCATACTTCTTCCTCCCAGTTGCTCACACAGTTTACTACTTTTTGTGTACTTGCCAGTCTGCCAGAAGCGATATGTCACTCGTTGTGTATCTTAAGAGATTCATGGTTACTCCTTCCATGGGTTACTGGTATTCTCTGATTCAATACCTCTCGTGACGAAACATTGGCTTTCTTAATAGTGCAATACTTCTTCCTCCCAGTTGCTCACACAGTCTACTACTTTTTGTGTAGTTTTTGTCTGCCAGAAACTATAATTCACTAGTTGTGTATCATAAAAGAGTCATCGTTTCTCCTCCTAGGGGTCATTCGAGATTTCTTAATTCACACCCCTAGTAACGAGGCATTGGCTACCTTAAGAGAGTCATAGTTACTCGTCCCAATTGCTCACCCAGACTGCCACTTTTTCTTACTGTGGCCAGTCTGCCAGAAGCGATATGTCACTCGTTGTGTATGTTAAGAGATTCATCGTTACTCCCTCCATACTTTACTGGTATTCTCTGATTCAATACATCTCGTGACGAAACACTGGCTTTCTAAATAGTGCCATACTTCTTCCTCCCAGTTGCTCACACAGTTTACTACTTTTTGTGTACTTGCCAGTCTGCCAGAAGCGATGTGTCACTCGTTGTGTATCTTAAGAGATTCATGGTTACTCCTTCCATAGGTTACTGGTATTCTCTGATTCAATACCTCTCGTGACGAAACATTGGCTTTCTTAATAGTGCAATACTTCTTCCTCCCAGTTGCTCACACAGTCTACTACTTTTTGTGTAGTTTTTGTCTGCCAGAAACTATAATTCACTAGTTGTGTATCATAAAATTGTCATCGTTTCGCCTCCTAGGGGTCATTCGAGATTTCTTAATCCAAACCCCTAGTAACGAGGCATTGGCTACCTTAAGAGAGTCATAGTTACTCGTCCCAATTGCTCACCCAGTCTGCCACTTTTTCTTACTGTGGCCAGTCTGCCAGAAGCGATACGTCACTCGTTGTGTGTCGTAAGAGATTCATCGTTACTCCCTCCATAGGTTACTGGTATTCTCTGATTCAATACATCTCGTGACGAAACACTGGCTTTCTAAATAGTGACATACTTCTTCCTCCCAGTTGCTCACACAGTTTACTACTTTTTGTGTACTTGCCAGTCTGCCAGAAGCGATATGTCACTAGTTGTGTATCATAAAAGAGTCATCGTTTCACCTCCTAGGGGTTATTCGAGATTTCTTAATTCAAACCCCTAGTAACGAGGCATTGGCTACCTTAAGAGAGTCATAGTTACTCGTCCCATTTGCTCACCCAGTCTGCCACTTTTTCTTACTGTGGCCAGTCTGCCAGAAGCGATATGTCACTCGTTGTGTATCTTAAGAGATTCATCGTTACTCCTTCCATAGGTTACTGGTATTCTCTGATTCAATACCTCTCGTGACGAAACATTGGCTTTCTTAATAGTGCAATACTTCTTCCTCCCAGTTGCTCACACATTCTACTACTTTTTGTGTAGTTTTTGTCTGCCAGAAACTATAATTCACTAGTTGTGTATCATAAAAGAGTCATCGTTTCTCCTCCTAGGGGTCATTCGAGATTTCTTAATTCACACCCCTAGTAACGAGGCATTGGCTACCTTAAGAGAGTCATAGTTACTCGTCCCTATTGCTCACCCAGTCTGCCACTTGTTCTTACTGTGGCCAGTCTGCCAGAAGCGATATGTCACTCGTTGTGTTTCTTAAGAGATTCATCGTTACTCCCTCCATAGGTTACTGGTATTCTCTGATTCAATACATCTCGTGACGAAACACTGGCTTTCTTAATAGTGCCATACTTCTTCCTCCCAGTTGCTCACACAGTTTACTACTTTTTGTGTACTTGCCAGTCTGCCAGAAGCGATATGTCACTAGTTGTGTATCATAAAAGAGTCATCGTTTCACCTCCTAGGGGTTATTCGAGATTTCTTAATTCAAACCCCTAGTAACGAGGCATTGGCTACCTTAAGAGAGTCATAGCTACTCGTCCCATTTGCTCATCCAGTCTGCCACTTTTTCTTACTGTGGCCAGTCTGCCAGAAGCGATATGTCACTCGTTGTGTATCTTAAGAGATTCATCGTTACTCCTTCCATAGGTTACTGGTATTCTCTGATTCAATACCTCTCGTGACGAAAAAGTCGCTATCTTAATAGTGCAATACTTCTTCCTCCCAGTTGCTCACACAGTCTACTACTTTTTGTGTAGTTTTTGTCTGCCAGAAACTATAATTCACTAGTTGTGTATCATAAAAGAGTCATCGTTTCTCCTCCTAGGGGTCATTCGAGATTTCTTAATTCACACCCCTAGTAACGAGGCATTGGCTACCTTAAGAGAGTCATTGTTACTCGTCCCAATTGCTCACCCAGTCTGCCACTTTTTCTTACTGTGGCCAGTCTGCCAGAAGCGATATGTCACTCGTTGTGTATCTTAAGAGATTCATCGTTACTTCCTCCATAGGTTACTGGTATTCTCTGATTCAATACATCTCGTGACGAAACACTGGCTTTCTAAATAGTGCCATACTTCTTCCTCCCAGTTGCTCACACAGTTTACTACTTTTTGTGTACTTGCCAGTCTGCCAGAAGCGATATGTCACTAGTTGTGTATCATAAAAGAGTCATCGTTTCACCTCCTAGGGATTATTCGAGATTTCTTAATTCAAACCCCTAGTAACGAGGCATTGGTTACCTTAAGAGAGTCATAGTTACTCGTCCCAATTGCTCACCCAGTCTGCCACTTTTTCTTACTGTGGCCAGTCTGCCAGAAGCGATATGTCACTCGTTGTGTATCTTAAGAGATTCATCGTTACTCCTTCCATAGGTTACTGGTATTCTCTGATTCAATACCTCTCGTGACGAAACATTGGCTTTTTTAATAGTGCCATAATTCTTCCTCCCAGTTGCTCACACAGTTTACTTCTTTTTGTGTACTTGCCAGTCTGCCAGAAGCGATATGTCACTTGTTGTGTATCTTAAGAGATTCATCGTTACTCCTTCCATAGGTTACTGGTATTCTCTGATTCAATACCTCTCGTGACGAAAAAGCCGCTATCTTAATAGTGCAATACTTCTTCCTCCCAGTTGCTCACACAGACTACTACTTTTTGTGTAGTTTTTGTCTGCCAGAAACTATATTTCACTAGTTGTGAATCATAAAAGAGTCATCGTTTCTCCTCCTAGGGGTTATTCGAGATTTCTTAATCCAAACCCCTAGTAAGGAGGCATTGGCTACCTTAAGAGAGTCATAGTTACTCGTCCCAATTGCTCACCCAGTCTGCCACTTTTTCTTACTGTGGCCAGTCTGCCAGAAGCGATATGTCACTCGTTGTGTATGTTAAGAGATTCATCGTTACTCTCTCCATAGGTTACTGGTAATGTCTGATTCAATACATCTCGTGACGAAACACTGGCTTTCTAAATAGTGCCATACTTCTTCCTCCCAGTTGCTCACACAGTTTACTACTTTTCGTGTCCTTGCCAGTCTGCCAGAAGCGATATGTCACTAGTTGTGTATCATAAAAGAGTCATCGTTTCACCTCCTCGGGATTATTCGAGATTTCTTAATTCAAACCCCTAGTAACGAGGCATTGGCTACCTTAAGAGAGTCATAGTTACTCGTCCCTATTGCTCACCCAGTCTGCCCCTTGTTCTTACTGTGGCCAGTCTGCCAGAAGCGATATGTCACTCGTTGTGTTTCATAAGAGATTCATCGTTACTCCCTCCATAGGTTACTGGTATTCTCTGATTCAATACATCTCGTGACGAAACACTGGCTTTCTTAATAGTGCAATACTTCTTCCTCCCAGTTGCTCACACAGTTTACTACTTTTTGTATTTTGCCAGTCTGCCAGAAGCGATATGTCACTAGTTGTGTATCATAAAAGAGTCATCGTTTCACCTCCTAGGGGTTATTCGAGATTTCTTAATTCAAACCCCTAGTAACGAGGCATTGGCTACCTTAAGAGAGTCATAGTTACTCGTCCCATTTGCTCATCCAGTCTGCCACTTTTTCTTACTGTGGCCAGTCTGCCAGAAGCGATATGTCACTCGTTGTGTATCTTAAGAGATTCGTCGTTACTCCTTCCATAGGTTACTGGTATTCTCTGATTCAATACCTCTCGTGACGAAAAAGTCGCTATCTTAATAGTGCAATACTTCTTCCTCCCAGTTGCTCACACAGTCTACTACTTTTTGTGTAGTTTTTGTCTGCCAGAAACTATAATTTACTAGTTGTGTATCATAAAAGAGTCATCGTTTCTCCTCCTAGGGGTCATTCGAGATTTCTTAATTCACACCCCTAGTAACGAGGCATTGGCTACCTTAAGAGAGTCATTGTTACTCGTCCCAATTGCTCACCCAGTCTGCCACTTTTTCTTACTGTGGCCAGTCTGCCAGAAGCGATATGTCACTCGTTGTGTTTCTTAAGAGATTCATCGTTACTCCCTCCATAGGTTACTGGTATTCTCTGATTCAATACATCTCGTGACGAAACACTGGCTTTCTAAATAGTGACATACTTCTTCCTCCCAGTTGCTCACACAGTTTACTACTTTTTGTGTACTTGCCAGTCTGCCAGAAGCGATATGTCACTAGTTGTGTATCATAAAAGAGTCATCGTTTCACCTCCTAGGGGTTATTCGAGATTTCTTAATTCAAACCCCTAGTAACGAGGCATTGGCTACCTTAAGAGAGTCATAGTTACTCGTCCCATTTGCTCACCCAGTCTGCCACTTTTTCTTACTGTGGCCAGTCTGCCAGAAGCGATATGTCACTCGTTGTGTATCTTAAGAGATTCATCATTACTCCTTCCATAGGTTACTGGTATTCTCTGATTCAATACCTCTCGTGACGAAACATTGGCTTTCTTAATAGTGCAATACTTCTTCCTCCCAGTTGCTCACACATTCTACTACTTTTTGTGTAGTTTTTGTCTGCCAGAAACTATAATTCACTAGTTGTGTATCATAAAAGAGTCATCGTTTCTCCTCCTAGGGGTCATTCGAGATTTCTTAATTCACACCCCTAGTAACGAGGCATTGGCTACCTTAAGAGAGTCATAGTTACTCGTCCCTATTGCTCACCCAGTCTGCCACTTGTTCTTACTGTGGCCAGTCTGCCAGAAGCGATATGTCACTCGTTGTGTTTCTTAAGAGATTCATCGTTACTCCCTCCATAGGTTACTGGTATTCTCTGATTCAATACATCTCGTGACGAAACACTGGCTTTCTTAATAGTGCCATACTTCTTCCTCCCAGTTGCTCACACAGTTTACTACTTTTTGTGTACTTGCCAGTCTGCCAGAAGCGATATGTCACTAGTTGTGTATCATAAAAGAGTCATCGTTTCACCTCCTAGGGGTTATTCGAGATTTCTTAATTCAAACCCCTAGTAACGAGGCATTGGCTACCTTAAGAGAGTCATAGCTACTCGTCCCATTTGCTCATCCAGTCTGCCACTTTTTCTTACTGTGGCCAGTCTGCCAGAAGCGATATGTCACTCGTTGTGTATCTTAAGAGATTCATCGTTACTCCTTCCATAGGTTACTGGTATTCTCTGATTCAATACCTCTCGTGACGAAAAAGTCGCTATCTTAATAGTGCAATACTTCTTCCTCCCAGTTGCTCACACAGTCTACTACTTTTTGTGTAGTTTTTGTCTGCCAGAAACTATAATTCACTAGTTGTGTATCATAAAAGAGTCATCGTTTCTCCTCCTAGGGGTCATTCGAGATTTCTTAATTCACACCCCTAGTAACGAGGCATTGGCTACCTTAAGAGAGTCATTGTTACTCGTCCCAATTGCTCACCCAGTCTGCCACTTTTTCTTACTGTGGCCAGTCTGCCAGAAGCGATATGTCACTCGTTGTGTATCTTAAGAGATTCATCGTTACTTCCTCCATAGGTTACTGGTATTCTCTGATTCAATACATCTCGTGACGAAACACTGGCTTTCTAAATAGTGCCATACTTCTTCCTCCCAGTTGCTCACACAGTTTACTACTTTTTGTGTACTTGCCAGTCTGCCAGAAGCGATATGTCACTAGTTGTGTATCATAAAAGAGTCATCGTTTCACCTCCTAGGGATTATTCGAGATTTCTTAATTCAAACCCCTAGTGACGAGGCATTGGTTACCTTAAGAGAGTCATAGTTACTCGTCCCAATTGCTCACCCAGTCTGCCACTTTTTCTTACTGTGGCCAGTCTGCCAGAAGCGATATGTCACTCGTTGTGTATCTTAAGAGATTCATCGTTACTCCTTCCATAGGTTACTGGTATTCTCTGATTCAATACCTCTCGTGACGAAACATTGGCTTTTTTAATAGTGCCATAATTCTTCCTCCCAGTTGCTCACACAGTTTACTTCTTTTTGTGTACTTGCCAGTCTGCCAGAAGCGATATGTCACTTGTTGTGTATCTTAAGAGATTCATCGTTACTCCTTCCATAGGTTACTGGTATTCTCTGATTCAATACCTCTCGTGACGAAAAAGCCGCTATCTTAATAGTGCAATACTTCTTCCTCCCAGTTGCTCACACAGACTACTACTTTTTGTGTAGTTTTTGTCTGCCAGAAACTATATTTCACTAGTTGTGAATCATAAAAGAGTCATCGTTTCTCCTCCTAGGGGTTATTCGAGATTTCTTAATCCAAACCCCTAGTAAGGAGGCATTGGCTACCTTAAGAGAGTCATAGTTACTCGTCCCAATTGCTCACCCAGTCTGCCACTTTTTCTTACTGTGGCCAGTCTGCCAGAAGCGATATGTCACTCGTTGTGTATGTTAAGAGATTCATCGTTACTCTCTCCATAGGTTACTGGTAATGTCTGATTCAATACATCTCGTGACGAAACACTGGCTTTCTAAATAGTGCCATACTTCTTCCTCCCAGTTGCTCACACAGTTTACTACTTTTCGTGTCCTTGCCAGTCTGCCAGAAGCGATATGTCACTAGTTGTGTATCATAAAAGAGTCATCGTTTCACCTCCTCGGGATTATTCGAGATTTCTTAATTCAAACCCCTAGTAACGAGGCATTGGCTACCTTAAGAGAGTCATAGTTACTCGTCCCTATTGCTCACCCAGTCTGCCCCTTGTTCTTACTGTGGCCAGTCTGCCAGAAGCGATATGTCACTCGTTGTGTTTCATAAGAGATTCATCGTTACTCCCTCCATAGGTTACTGGTATTCTCTGATTCAATACATCTCGTGACGAAACACTGGCTTTCTTAATAGTGCAATACTTCTTCCTCCCAGTTGCTCACACAGTTTACTACTTTTTGTATTTTGCCAGTCTGCCAGAAGCGATATGTCACTAGTTGTGTATCATAAAAGAGTCATCGTTTCACCTCCTAGGGGTTATTCGAGATTTCTTAATTCAAACCCCTAGTAACGAGGCATTGGCTACCTTAAGAGAGTCATAGTTACTCGTCCCATTTGCTCATCCAGTCTGCCACTTTTTCTTACTGTGGCCAGTCTGCCAGAAGCGATATGTCACTCGTTGTGTATCTTAAGAGATTCGTCGTTACTCCTTCCATAGGTTACTGGTATTCTCTGATTCAATACCTCTCGTGACGAAAAAGTCGCTATCTTAATAGTGCAATACTTCTTCCTCCCAGTTGCTCACACAGTCTACTACTTTTTGTGTAGTTTTTGTCTGCCAGAAACTATAATTCACTAGTTGTGTATCATAAAAGAGTCATCGTTTCTCCTCCTAGGGGTCATTCGAGATTTCTTAATTCACACCCCTAGTAACGAGGCATTGGCTACCTTAAGAGAGTCATTGTTACTCGTCCCAATTGCTCACCCAGTCTGCCACTTTTTCTTACTGTGGCCAGTCTGCCAGAAGCGATATGTCACTCGTTGTGTATCTTAAGAGATTCATCGTTACTTCCTCCATAGGTTACTGGTATTCTCTGATTCAATACATCTCGTGACGAAACACTGGCTTTCTAAATAGTGCCATACTTCTTCCTCCCAGTTGCTCACACAGTTTACTACTTTTTGTGTACTTGCCAGTCTGCCAGAAGCGATATGTCACTAGTTGTGTATCATAAAAGAGTCATCGTTTCACCTCCTAGGGATTATTCGAGATTTCTTAATTCAAACCCCTAGTAACGAGGCATTGGCTACCTTAAGAGAGTCATAGTTACTCGTCCCAATTGCTCACCCAGTCTGCCACTTTTTCTTACTGTGGCCAGTCTGCCAGAAGCGATATGTCACTCGTTGTGTATCTTAAGAGATTCATCGTTACTCCTTCCATAGGTTACTGGTATTCTCTGATTCAATACCTCTCGTGACGAAACATTGGCTTTTTTAATAGTGCCATAATTCTTCCTCCCAGTTGCTCACACAGTTTACTTCTTTTTGTGTACTTGCCAGTCTGCCAGAAGCGATATGTCACTTGTTGTGTATCTTAAGAGATTCATCGTTACTCCTTCCATAGGTTACTGGTATTCTCTGATTCAATACCTCTCGTGACGAAAAAGCCGCTATCTTAATAGTGCAATACTTCTTCCTCCCAGTTGCTCACACAGACTACTACTTTTTGTGTAGTTTTTGTCTGCCAGAAACTATATTTCACTAGTTGTGAATCATAAAAGAGTCATCGTTTCTCCTCCTAGGGGTTATTCGAGATTTCTTAATCGAAACCCCTAGTAACGAGGCATTGGCTACCTTAAGAGAGTCATAGTTACTCGTCCCAATTGCTCACCCAGTCTGCCACTTTTTCTTACTGTGGCCAGTCTGCCAGAAGCGATATGTCACTCGTTGTGTATGTTAAGAGATTCATCGTTACTCTCTCCATAGGTTACTGGTAATGTCTGATTCAATACATCTCGTGACGAAACACTGGCTTTCTAAATAGTGCCATACTTCTTCCTCCCAGTTGCTCACACAGTTTACTACTTTTCGTGTCCTTGCCAGTCTGCCAGAAGCGATATGTCACTAGTTGTGTATCATAAAAGAGTCATCGTTTCACCTCCTCGGGATTATTCGAGATTTCTTAATTCAAACCCCTAGTAACGAGGCATTGGCTACCTTAAGAGAGTCATAGTTACTCGTCCCTATTGCTCACCCAGTCTGCCCCTTGTTCTTACTGTGGCCAGTCTGCCAGAAGCGATATGTCACTCGTTGTGTTTCATAAGAGATTCATCGTTACTCCCTCCATAGGTTACTGGTATTCTCTGATTCAATACATCTCGTGACGAAACACTGGCTTTCTTAATAGTGCAATACTTCTTCCTCCCAGTTGCTCACCCAGTTTACTACTTTTTGTATTTTGCCAGTCTGCCAGAAGCGATATGTCACTAGTTGTGTATCATAAAAGAGTCATCGTTTCACCTCCTAGGGGTTATTCGAGATTTCTTAATTCAAACCCCTAGTAACGAGGCATTGGCTACCTTAAGAGAGTCATAGTTACTCGTCCCATTT
Source organism: Schistocerca gregaria (assembly GCF_023897955.1). Classification (NCBI taxonomy): domain Eukaryota; kingdom Metazoa; phylum Arthropoda; class Insecta; order Orthoptera; family Acrididae; genus Schistocerca; species Schistocerca gregaria. The sequence goes on from NW_026061786.1 coordinate 7,725,682, forward strand.
GCTCATCCAGTCTGCCACTTTTTCTTACTGTGGCCAGTCTGCCAGAAGCGATATGTCACTCGTTGTGTATCTTAAGAGATTCGTCGTTACTCCTTCCATAGGTTACTGGTATTCTCTGATTCAATACATCTCGTGACGAAAAAGTCGCTATCTTAATAGTGCAATACTTCTTCCTCCCAGTTGCTCACACAGTCTACTACTTTTTGTGTAGTTTTTGTCTGCCAGAAACTATAAATCACTAGTTGTGTATCATAAAAGAGTCATCGTTTCTCCTCCTAACGGTCATTCGAGATTTCTTAATTCAAACCCCTAGTAACGAGGCATTGGCTACCTTAAGAGAGTCATAGTTACTCGTCCCAATTGCTCACCCAGTCTGCCACTTTTTCTTACTGTGGCCAGTCTGCCAGAAGCGATATGTCACTCGTTGTGTATCTTAAGAGATTCATCGTTACTCCCTCCATAGGTTACTGGTATTCTCTGATTCGATACATCTCGTGACGAAACACTGGCTTTCTAAATAGTGCCATACTTCTTCCTCCCAGTTGCTCACACAGTTTACTACTTTTTGTGTCCTTGCCAGTCTGCCAGAAGCGATATGTCACTAGTTGTGTATCATAAAAGAGTCATCGTTTCACCTCCTAGGGATTATTCGAGATTTCTTTATTCAAACCCCTAGTAACGAGGCATTGGCTACCTTAAGAGAGTCATAGTTACTCGTCCCAATTGCTCACCCAGACTGCCACTTGTTCTTACTGTGGCCAGTCTGCCAGAAGTGATATGTCACTCGTTGTGTATCTTAAGAGATTCATCGTTACTCCTTCCATAGGTTACTGGTATTCTCTGATTCAATACCTCTCGTGACGAAACATTGGCTTTCTTAATAGTGCCATACTTCTTCCTCCCAGTTGCTCACACAGTCAACTACTTTTTGTGTAGTTTTTGTCTGCCAGAAACTATAATTCACTAGTTGTGTATCATAAAAGAGTCATCGTTTCTCCTCCTAGGGGTCATTCGAGATTTCTTAATTCACACCCCTAGTAACGAGGCATTGGCTACCTTAAGAGAGTCATTGTTACTCGTCCCAATTGCTCACCCAGTCTGCCACTTTTTCTTACTGTGGCCAGTCTGCCAGAAGCGATATGTCACTCGTTGTGTATGTTAAGAGATTCATCGTTACTCCCTCCATAGGTTACTGGTATTCTCTGATTCAATACATCTCGTGACGAAACACTGGCTTTCTAAATAGTGCCATACTTCTTCCTCCCAGTTGCTCACACAGTTTACTACTTTTTGTGTACTTGCCAGTCTGCCAGAAGCGATATGTCACTAGTTGTGTATCATAAAAGAGTCATCGTTTCACCTCCTAGGGATTATTCGAGATTTCTTAATTCACACCCCTAGTAACGAGGCATTGGCTACCTTAAGAGAGTCATTGTTACTCGTCCCAATTGCTCACCCAGTCGGCCACTTTTTCTTACTGTGGCCAGTCTGCCAGAAGCGATATGCCACTCGTTGTGTATCTTAAGAGATTCATCGTTACTCCCTCCATAGGTTACTGGTATTCTCTGATTCGATACATCTCGTGACGAAACACTGGCTTTCTAAATAGTGCCATACTTCTTCCTCCCAGTTGCTCACACAGTTTACTACTTTTTGTGTCCTTGCCAGTCTGCCAGAAGCGATATGTCACTAGTTGTGTATCATAAAAGAGTCATCGTTTCACCTCCTAGGGATTATTCGAGATTTCTTTATTCAAACCCCTAGTAACGAGGCATTGGCTACCTTAAGAGAGTCATAGTTACTCGTCCCAATTGCTCACCCAGTCTGCCACTTGTTCTTACTGTGGCCAGTCTGCCAGAAGTGATATGTCACTCGTTGTGTATCTTAAGAGATTCATCGTTACTCCTTCCATAGGTTACTGGTATTCTCTGATTCAATACCTCTCGTGACGAAAAAGCCGCTATCTTAATAGTGCAATACTTCTTCCTCCCAGTTGCTCACACAGACTACTACTTTTTGTGTAGTTTTTGTCTGCCAGAAACTATATTTCACTAGTTGTGAATCATAAAAGAGTCATCGTTTCTCCTCCTAGGGGTTATTCGAGATTTCTTAATCCAAACCCCTAGTAACGAGGCATTGGCTACCTTAAGAGAGTCATAGTTACTCGTCCCAATTGCTCACCCAGTCTGCCACTTTTTCTTACTGTGGCCAGTCTGCCAGAAGCGATATGTCACTCGTTGTGTATGTTAAGAGATTCATCGTTACTCTCTCCATAGGTTACTGGTAATGTCTGATTCAATACATCTCGTGACGAAACACTGGCTTTCTAAATAGTGCCATACTTCTTCCTCCCAGTTGCTCACACAGTTTACTACTTTTCGTGTCCTTGCCAGTCTGCCAGAAGCGATATGTCACTAGTTGTGTATCATAAAAGAGTCATCGTTTCACCTCCTCGGGATTATTCGAGATTTCTTAATTCAAACCCCTAGTAACGAGGCATTGGCTACCTTAAGAGAGTCATAGTTACTCGTCCCTATTGCTCACCCAGTCTGCCCCTTGTTCTTACTGTGGCCAGTCTGCCAGAAGCGATATGTCACTCGTTGTGTTTCATAAGAGATTCATCGTTACTCCCTCCATAGGTTACTGGTATTCTCTGATTCAATACATCTCGTGACGAAACACTGGCTTTCTTAATAGTGCAATACTTCTTCCTCCCAGTTGCTCACCCAGTTTACTACTTTTTGTATTTTGCCAGTCTGCCAGAAGCGATATGTCACTAGTTGTGTATCATAAAAGAGTCATCGTTTCACCTCCTAGGGGTTATTCGAGATTTCTTAATTCAAACCCCTAGTAACGAGGCATTGGCTACCTTAAGAGAGTCATAGTTACTCGTCCCATTTGCTCATCCAGTCTGCCACTTTTTCTTACTGTGGCCAGTCTGCCAGAAGCGATATGTCACTCGTTGTGTATCTTAAGAGATTCGTCGTTACTCCTTCCATAGGTTACTGGTATTCTCTGATTCAATACCTCTCGTGACGAAAAAGTCGCTATCTTAATAGTGCAATACTTCTTCCTCCCAGTTGCTCACACAGTCTACTACTTTTTGTGTAGTTTTTGTCTGCCAGAAACTATAAATCACTAGTTGTGTATCATAAAAGAGTCATCGTTTCTCCTCCTAACGGTCATTCGAGATTTCTTAATTCAAACCCCTAGTAACGAGGCATTGGCTACCTTAAGAGAGTCATAGTTACTCGTCCCAATTGCTCACCCAGTCTGCCACTTTTTCTTACTGTGGCCAGTCTGCCAGAAGCGATATGTCACTCGTTGTGTATCTTAAGAGATTCATCGTTACTCCCTCCATAGGTTACTGGTATTCTCTGATTCGATACATCTCGTGACGAAACACTGGCTTTCTAAATAGTGCCATACTTCTTCCTCCCAGTTGCTCACACAGTTTACTACTTTTTGTGTCCTTGCCAGTCTGCCAGAAGCGATATGTCACTAGTTGTGTATCATAAAAGAGTCATCGTTTCACCTCCTAGGGATTATTCGAGATTTCTTTATTCAAACCCCTAGTAACGAGGCATTGGCTACCTTAAGAGAGTCATAGTTACTCGTCCCAATTGCTCACCCAGACTGCCACTTGTTCTTACTGTGGCCAGTCTGCCAGAAGTGATATGTCACTCGTTGTGTATCTTAAGAGATTCATCGTTACTCCTTCCATAGGTTACTGGTATTCTCTGATTCAATACCTCTCGTGACGAAACATTGGCTTTCTTAATAGTGCCATACTTCTTCCTCCCAGTTGCTCACACAGTCTACTACTTTTTGTGTAGTTTTTGTCTGCCAGAAACTATAATTCACTAGTTGTGTATCATAAAAGAGTCATCGTTTCTCCTCCTAGGGGTCATTCGAGATTTCTTAATTCACACCCCTAGTAACGAGGCATTGGCTACCTTAAGAGAGTCATTGTTACTCGTCCCAATTGCTCACCCAGTCTGCCACTTTTTCTTACTGTGGCCAGTCTGCCAGAAGCGATATGTCACTCGTTGTGTATGTTAAGAGATTCATCGTTACTCCCTCCATAGGTTACTGGTATTCTCTGATTCAATACATCTCGTGACGAAACACTGGCTTTCTAAATAGTGCCATACTTCTTCCTCCCAGTTGCTCACACAGTTTACTACTTTTTGTGTACTTGCCAGTCTGCCAGAAGCGATATGTCACTAGTTGTGTATCATAAAAGAGTCATCGTTTCACCTCCTAGGGATTATTCGAGATTTCTTAATTCACACCCCTAGTAACGAGGCATTGGCTACCTTAAGAGAGTCATTGTTACTCGTCCCAATTGCTCACCCAGTCGGCCACTTTTTCTTACTGTGGCCAGTCTGCCAGAAGCGATATGCCACTCGTTGTGTATCTTAAGAGATTCATCGTTACTCCCTCCATAGGTTACTGGTATTCTCTGATTCGATACATCTCGTGACGAAACACTGGCTTTCTAAATAGTGCCATACTTCTTCCTCCCAGTTGCTCACACAGTTTACTACTTTTTGTGTCCTTGCCAGTCTGCCAGAAGCGATATGTCACTAGTTGTGTATCATAAAAGAGTCATCGTTTCACCTCCTAGGGATTATTCGAGATTTCTTTATTCAAACCCCTAGTAACGAGGCATTGGCTACCTTAAGAGAGTCATAGTTACTCGTCCCAATTGCTCACCCAGTCTGCCACTTGTTCTTACTGTGGCCAGTCTGCCAGAAGTGATATGTCACTCGTTGTGTATCTTAAGAGATTCATCGTTACTCCTTCCATAGGTTACTGGTATTCTCTGATTCAATACCTCTCGTGACGAAAAAGCCGCTATCTTAATAGTGCAATACTTCTTCCTCCCAGTTGCTCACACAGACTACTACTTTTTGTGTAGTTTTTGTCTGCCAGAAACTATATTTCACTAGTTGTGAATCATAAAAGAGTCATCGTTTCTCCTCCTAGGGGTTATTCGAGATTTCTTAATCCAAACCCCTAGTAAGGAGGCATTGGCTACCTTAAGAGAGTCATAGTTACTCGTCCCAATTGCTCACCCAGTCTGCCACTTTTTCTTACTGTGGCCAGTCTGCCAGAAGCGATATGTCACTCGTTGTGTATGTTAAGAGATTCATCGTTACTCTCTCCATAGGTTACTGGTAATCTCTGATTCAATACATCTCGTGACGAAACACTGGCTTTCTAAATAGTGCCATACTTCTTCCTCCCAGTTGCTCACACAGTTTACTACTTTTTGTGTCCTTGCCAGTCTGCCAGAAGCGATATGTCACTAGTTGTGTATCATAAAAGAGTCATCGTTTCACCTCCTCGGGATTATTCGAGATTTCTTAATTCAAACCCCTAGTAACGAGGCATTGGCTACCTTAAGAGAGTCATAGTTACTCGTCCCTATTGCTCACCCAGTCTGCCACTTGTTCTTACTGTGGCCAGTCTGCCAGAAGCGATATGTCACTCGTTGTGTTTCTTAAGAGATTCATCGTTACTCCCTCCATAGGTTACTGGTATTCTCTGATTCAATACATCTCGTGACGAAACACTGGCTTTCTTAATAGTGCAATACTTCTTCCTCCCAGTTGCTCACACAGTTTACTACTTTTTGTATACTTGCCAGTCTGCCAGAAGCGATATGTCACTAGTTGTGTATCATAAAAGAGTCATCGTTTCACCTCCTAGGGGTCATTCGAGATTTCTTAATTCAAACCCCTAGTAACGAGGCATTGGCTACCTTAAGAGAGTCATAGTTACTCGTCCCATTTGCTCATCCAGTCTGCCACTTTTTCTTACTGTGGCCAGTCTGCCAGAAGCGATATGTCACTCGTTGTGTATCTTAAGAGATTCATCGTTACTCCTTCCATAGGTTACTGGTATTCTCTGATTCAATACCTCTCGTGACGAAAAAGTCGCTATCTTAATAGTGCAATACTTCTTCCTCCCAGTTGCTCACACAGTCTACTACTTTTTGTGTAGTTTTTGTCTGCCAGAAACTGTAAATCACTAGTTGTGTATCATAAAAGAGTCATCGTTTCTCCTCCTAACGGTCATTCGAGATTTCTTAATTCAAACCCCTAGTAACGAGGCATTGGCTACCTTAAGAGAGTCATAGTTACTCGTCCCAATTGCTCAGCCAGTCTGCCACTTTTTCTTACTGTGGCCAGTCTGCCAGAAGCGATATGTCACTCGTTGTGTATCTTAAGAGATTCATCGTTACTCCCTCCATAGGTTACTGGTATTCTCTGATTCGATACATCTCGTGACGAAACACTGGCTTTCTAAATAGTGCCATACTTCTTCCTCCCAGTTGCTCACACAGTTTACTACTTTTTGTGTCCTTGCCAGTCTGCCAGAAGCGATATGTCACTAGTTGTGTATCATAAAAGAGTCATCGTTTCACCTCCTAGGGATTATTCGAGATTTCTTTATTCAAACCCCTAGTAACGAGGCATTGGCTACCTTAAGAGAGTCATAGTTACTCGTCCCAATTGCTCACCCAGTCTGCCACTTGTTCTTACTGTGGCCAGTCTGCCAGAAGTGATATGTCACTCGTTGTGTATCTTAAGAGATTCATCGTTACTCCTTCCATAGGTTACTGGTATTCTCTGATTCAATACCTCTCGTGACGAAACATTGGCTTTCTTAATAGTGCCATACTTCTTCCTCCCAGTTGCTCACACAGTCTACTACTTTTTGTGTAGTTTTTGTCTGCCAGAAACTATAATTCACTAGTTGTGTATCATAAAAGAGTCATCGTTTCTCCTCCTAGGGGTCATTCGCGATTTTTAAATTCACACCCCTAGTAACGAGGCATTGGCTACCTTAAGAGAGTCATTGTTACTCGTCCCAATTGCTCACCCAGTCTGCCACTTTTTCTTACTGTGGCCAGTCTGCCAGAAGCGATATGTCACTCGTTGTGTATGTTAAGAGATTCATCGTTACTCCCTCCATAGGTTACTGGTATTCTCTGATTCAATACATCTCGTGACGAAACACTGGCTTTCTAAATAGTGCCATACTTCTTCCTCCCAGTTGCTCACACAGTTTACTACTTTTTGTGTACTTGCCAGTCTGCCAGAAGCGATATGTCACTAGTTGTGTATCATAAAAGAGTCATCGTTTCACCTCCTAGGGATTATTCGAGATTTCTTAATTCAAACCCCTAGTAACGAGGCATTGGCTACCTTAAGAGAGTCATAGTTACTCGTCCCAATTGCTCACCCAGTCGGCCACTTTTTCTTACTGTGGCCAGTCTGCCAGAAGCGATATGTCACTCGTTGTGTATCTTAAGAGATTCATCGTTACTCCTTCCATAGGTTACTGGTATTCTCTGATTCAATACCTCTCGTGACGAAACATTGGCTTTCTTAATAGTGCCATACTTCTTCCTCCCAGTTGCTCACACATTCTACTACTTCTTGTGTAGTTTTTGTCTGCCAGAAACTATAATTCACTAGTTGTGTATCATAAAAGAGTCATCGTTTCTCCTCCTAGGGGTTATTCGAGATTTCTTAATCCAAACCCCTAGTAACGAGGCATTGGCTACCTTAAGAGAGTCATAGTTACTCGTCCCAATTGCTCACCCAGTCTGCACTTTTTCTTACTGTGGCCAGTCTGCCAGAAGCGATATGTCACTCGTTGTGTATCTTAAGAGATTCATCGTTACTCCCTCCATAGGTTACTGGTATTCTCTGATTCAATACATCTCGTGACGAAACACTGTCTTTCTAAATAGTGCCATACTTCTTCCTCCCAGTTGCTCACACAGTTTACTACTTTTTGTGTACCTGCCAGTCTGCCAGAAGCGATATGTCACTCGTTGTGTATCTTAAGAGATTCATGGTTACTCCTTCCGTAAGTTACTGGTATTCTCTGATTCAATACCTCTCGTGACGAAACATTGGCTTTCTTAATAGTGCAATACTTCTTCCTCCCAGTTGCTCACACAGTCTACTACTTTTTGTGTAGTTTTTGTCTGCCAGAAACTATAATTCACTAGTTGTGTATCATAAAAGAGTCATCGTTTCTCCTCCTAGGGGTCATTCGAGATTTCTTAATTCACACCCCTAGTAACGAGGCATTGGCTACCTTAAGAGAGTCATAGTTACTCGTCCCAATTGCTCACCCAGTCTGCCACTTTTTCTTACTGTGGCCAGTCTGCCAGAAGCGATATATCACTCGTTGTGTATCTTAAGAGATTCATCGTTACTCCCTCCATAGGTTACTGGTATTCTCTGATTCAATACATTTCGTGACGAAACACTGGCTTTCTAAATAGTGCCATACTTCTTCCTCCCAGTTGCTCACACAGTTTACTACTTTTTGTGTACTTGCCAGTCTGCCAGAAGCGATATGTCACTAGTTGTGTATCATAAAAGAGTCATGGTTTCACCTCCTAGGGATTATTCGAGATTTCTTAATTCAAACCCCTAGTAACGAGGCATTGGCTACCTTAAGAGAGTCATAGTTACTCGTCCCAATTGCTCACCCAGTCGGCCACTTTTTCTTACTGTGGCCAGTCTGCCAGAAGCGATATGTCACTCGTTGTGTATCTTAAGAGATTCATCGTTACTCCTTCCATAGGTTACTGGTATTCTCTGATTCAATACCTCTCGTGACGAAACATTGGCTTTCTTAATAGTGCCATACTTCTTCCTCCCAGTTGCTCACACATTCTACTACTTTTTGTGTAGTTTTTGTCTGCCAGAAACTATAATTCACTAGTTGTGTATCATAAAAGAGTCATCGTTTCTCCTCCTAGGGGTTATTCGAGATTTCTTAATCCAAACCCCTAGTAACGAGGCATTGGCTACCTTAAGAGAGTCATAGTTACTCGTCCCAATTGCTCACCCAGTCTGCCACTTTTTCTTACTGTGGCCAGTCTGCCAGAAGCGATATGTCACTCGTTGTGTATCTTAAGAGATTCATGGTTACTCCTTCCATAGGTTACTGGTATTCTCTGATTCAATACCTCTCGTGACGAAACATTGGCTTTCTTAATAGTGCAATACTTCTTCCTCCCAGTTGCTCACACTGTCTACTACTTTTTGTGTAGTTTTTGTCTGCCAGAAACTATAATTCACTAATTGTGTATCATAAAATAGTCATCGTTTCTCCTCCTAGGGGTCATTCGAGATTTCTTAATCCAAACCCCTAGTAACGAGGCATTGGCTACCTTAAGAGAGTCATAGTTACTCGTCCCAATTGCTCACCCAGTCTGCCACTTTTTCCTACTGTAGGCAGTCTGCCAGAAGCGATATGTCACTCGTTGTGTATCTTAAGAGATTCATCGTTACTCCCTCCATAGGTTACTGGTATTCTCTGATTCAATACATCTCGTGACGAAACACTGGCTTTCTAAATAGTGCCATACTTCTTCCTCCCAGTTGCTCACACAGTTTACTACTTTTTGTGTACTTGCCAGTCTGCCAGAAGCGATATGTAACTCGTTGTGTATCTTAAGAGATTCATGGTTACTCCTTCCATAGGTTACTGGTATTCTCTGATTCAATACCTCTCGTGACGAAACATTGGCTTTCTTAATAGTGCAATACTTCTTCCTCCCAGTTGCTCACACAGTCTACTACTTTTTGTGTAGTTTTTGTCTGCCAGAAACTATAATTCACTAGTTGTGTATCATAAAAGAGTCATCGTTTCTCCTCCTAGGGGTCATTCGAGATTTCTTAATTCACATCCCTAGTAACGAGGCATTGGCTACCTTAAGAGAGTCATAGTTACTCGTCCCAATTGCTCACCCAGACTGCCACTTTTTCTTACTGTGGCCAGTCTGCCAGAAGCGATATGTCACTCGTTGTGTATCTTAAGAGATTCATGGTTACTCCTTCCATAGGTTACTGGTATTCTCTGATTCAATACCTCTCGTGACGAAACATTGGCTTTCTTAATAGTGCAATACTTCTTCCTCCCAGTTGCTCACACAGTCTACTACTTTTTGTGTAGTTTTTGTCTGCCAGAAACTATAATTCACTAGTTGTGTATCATAAAATAGTCATCGTTTCTCCTCCTAGGGGTCATTCGAGATTTCTTAATCCAAACCCCTAGTAACGAGGCATTGGCTACCTTAAGAGAGTCATAGTTACTCGTCCCAATTGCTCACCCAGTCTGCCACTTTTTCTTACTGTGGCCAGTCTGCCAGAAGCGATACGTCACTCGTTGTGTATCTTAAGAGATTCATCGTTACTCCCTCCATAGGTTACTGGTATTCTCTGATTCAATACATCTCGTGACGAAACACTGGCTTTCTAAATAGTGCCATACTTCTTCCTCCCAGTTGCTCACACAGTTTACTACTTTTTGTGTACTTGCCAGTCTGCCAGAAGCGATATGTCACTAGTTGTGTATCATAAAAGAGTCATCGTTTCACCTCCTAGGGGTTATTCGAGATTTCTTAATTCAAACCCCTAGTAACGAGGCATTGGCTACCTTAAGAGAGTCATAGTTACTCGTCCCATTTGCTCACCCAGTCTGCCACTTTTTCTTACTGTGGCCAGTCTGCCAGAAGCGATATGTCACTCGTTGTGTATCTTAAGAGACTCATCGTTACTCCTTCCATATATTACTGGTATTCTCTGATTCAATACCTCTCGTGACGAAAAAGTCGCTATCTTAATAGTGCAATACTTCTTTCTCCCAGTTGCTCATACAGTCTACTACTTTTTGTGTAGTTTTTGTCTGCCAGAAACTATAATTCACTAGTTGTGTATCATAAAAGAGTCATCGTTTCTCCTCCTAGGGGTCATTCGAGATTTCTTAATTCACACCCCTAGTAACGAGGCATTGGCTACCTTAAGAGAGTCATAGCTACTCGTCCCAATTGCTCACCAAGTCTGCCACTTTTTCTTACTGTGGCCAGTCTGCCAGAAGCGATATGTCACTCGTTGTGTATCTTAAGAGATTCATCGTTACTCCCTCCATAGGTTACTGGTATTCTCTGATTCAATACATCTCGTGACGAAACACTGGCTTTCTAAATAGTGCCATACTTCTTCCTCCCAGTTGCTCACACAGTTTACTACTTTTTGTGTCCTTGCCAGTCTGCCAGAAGCGATATGTCACTAGTTGTGTATCATAAAAGAGTCATCGTTTCACCTCCTAGGGATTATTCGAGATTTCTTAATTCAGACCCCTAGTAACGAGGCATTGGCTACCTTAAGAGAGTCATAGTTACTCGTCCCAATTGCTCACCCAGTCTGCCACTTGTTCTGACTGTGGCCAGTCTGCCAGAAGCGATATGTCACTCGTTGTGTATCTTAAGAGATTCATCGTTACTCCTTCCATAGGTTACTGGTATTCTCTGATTCAATACCTCTCGTGACGAAACATTGGCTTTCTTAATAGTGCCATACTTCTTCCTCCCAGTTGCTCACACAGTCTACTACTTTTTGTGTAGTTTTTGTCTGCCAGAAACTATAATTCACTAGTTGTGTATCATAAAAGAGTCATCGTTTCTCCTCCTAGGGGTCATTCGAGATTTCTTAATTCACACCCCTAGTAACGAGGCATTGGCTACCTTAAGAGAGTCATAGTTACCCGTCCCAATTGCTCACCCAGTCTGCCACTTTTTCTTACTGTGGCCAGTCTGCCAGAAGCGATATGTCACTCGTTGTGTATCTTAAGAGATTCATCGTTACTCCCTCCATAGGTTACTGGTATTCTCTGATTCAATACATCTCGTGACGAAACACTGGCTTTCTAAATAGTGCCATACTTCTTCCTCCCAGTTGCTCACACCGTTTACTACTTTTTGAGTACTTGCCAGTCTGCCAGAAGCGATATGTCACTAGTTGTGTATCATAAAGAGTCATCGTTTCACCTCCTAGGGATTATTCGAGATTTCTTAATTCAAACCCCTAGTAACGAGGCATTGGCTACCTTAAGAGAGTCATAGTTACTCGTCCCAATTGCTCACCCAGTCTGCCACTTTTTCTTACTGTGGCCAGTCTGCCAGAAGCGATATGTCACTCGTTGTGTATCTTAAGAGATTCATCGTTACTCCTTCCATATATTACTGGTATTCTCTGATTCAATACCTCTCGTGACGAAACATTGGCTTTCTTAATAGTGCCATACTTCTTCCTCCCAGTTGCTCACACAGTCTACTACTTTTTGTGTAGTTTTTGTCTGCCAGAAACTATAATTCACTAGTTGTGTATCATAAAAGGGTCATCGTTTCTCCTCCTAGGGGTTATTCGAGATTTCTTAATCCAAAGCCCTAGTAACGAGGCATTGGCTACCTTAAGAGAGTCATAGTTACTCGTCCCAATTGCTCACCCAGTCTGCCACTTTTTCTTACTGTGGCCAGTCTGCCAGAAGCGATATGTCACTCGTTGTGTATCTTAAGAGATTCATCGTTACTCCCTCCATAGGTTACTGGTATTCTCTGATTCAATACATCTCGTGACGAAACACTGGATATCTAAATAATGCCATACTTCTTCCTCCCAGTTGCTCACACAGTTTACTACTTTTTGTGTACTTGCCAGTTTGCCAGAAGCGATATGTCACTCGTTGTGTATCTTAAGAGATTCATCGTTACTCCATCCATAGGTTACTGGTATTCTCTGATTCAATACCTCTCGTGACGAAACATTGGATTTCTTAATAGTGCAATACTTCTTCCTCCCAGTTGCTCACACAGTCTACTACTTTTTGTGTAGTTTTTGTCTACCAGAAACTATAATTCACTAGTTGTGATTCATAAAAGAGTCATCGTTTCTCCTCCTAGGGGTCATTCGAGATTTCTTAATTCACACCCCTAGTAACGAGGCATTGGCTACCTTAAGAGAATCATAGTTACTCGTCCCAATTGCTCACCCAGTCTGCCACTTTTTCTTACTGTGGCCAGTCTGCCAGAAGCGATATGTCACTCGTTGTGTATCTTAAGAGATTCATCGTTACTCCCTCCATAGGTTACTGGTATTCTCTGATTCAATACATCTCGTGACGAAACACTGGCTTTCTAAATAGTGCCATACTTCTTCCTCCCAGTTGCTCACCCAGTTTACTACTTTTTGTGTACTTGCCAGTCTGCCAGAAGCGATATGTCACTCGTTGTGTATCTTAAGAGATTCATCGTTACTCCTTCCATAGGTTACTGGTATTCTCTGATTCAATACCTCTCGTGACGAAACATTGGCTTTCTTAATAGTGCAATACTTCTTCCTCCCAGTTGCTCACACAGTCTACTCCTTTTTGTGTAGTTTTTTTCTGCCAGAAACTATAATTCACTAGTTGTGTATCATAAAATAGTCATCGTTTCTCCTCCTAGGGGTCATTCGAGATTTCTTAATCCAAATCCCTAGTAACGAGGCATTGGCTACCTTAAGAGAGTCATAGTTACTCGTCCCAATTGCTCACCCAGTCTGCCACTTTTTCTTACTGTGGCCAGTCTGCCAGAAGCGATATGTCACTCGTTGTGTATCTTAAGAGATTCATCGTTACTCCCTCCATAGGTTACTGGTATTCTCTGATTCAATACATCTCGTGACAAAACACTGGCTTTCTAAATAGTGCCATACTTCTTCCTCCCAGTTGCTCACACAGTTTACTACTTTTTGTGTACTTGCCAGTCTGCCAGAAGCGATATGTCACTCGTTGTGTATCTTAAGACATTCATGGTTACTCCTTCCATAGGTTACTGGTATTCTCTGATTCAATACCTCTCGTGACGAAACATTGGCTTTCTTAATAGTGCAATACTTCTTCCTCCCAGTTGCTCACACAGTCTACTACTTTTTGTGTAGTTTTTGTCTGCCAGAAACTATAATTCACTAGTTGTGTATCATAAAATAGTCATCGTTTCTCCTCCTAGGGGTCATTCGAGATTTCTTAATCCAAACCCCTAGTAACGAGGCATTGGCTACCTTAAGAGAGTCATAGTTACTCGTCCCAATTGCTCAGCCAGTCTGCCACTTTTTCTTACTGTGGCCAGTCTGCCAGAAGCGATATGTCACTCGTTGTGTATCTTAAGATATTCATCGTTACTCCCTCCATAGGTTACTGGTATTCTCTGATTCAATACATCTCGTGACGAAACACTGGCTTTCTAAATAGTGCCATACTTCTTCCTCCCAGTTGCTCACACAGTTTACTACTTTTTGTGTCCTTGACAGTCTGCCAGAAGCGATATGTCACTAGTTGTGTATCATAAAAGAGTCATCGTTTCACCTCCTAGGGGTTATTCGAGATTTCTTAAGTCAAACCCCTAGTAACGAGGCATTGGCTACCTTAAGAGAGTCACAGTTACTCGTACCATTTGCTCACCCAGTCTGCCACTTTTTCTTACTGTGGCCAGTCTGCCAGAAGCGATATGTCACTCGTTGTGTATCTTAAGAGATTCATCGTTACTCCTTCCATAGGTTACTGGTATTCTCTGATTCAATACCTCTCGTGACGAAAAAGTCGCTATCTTAATAGTGCAATTCTTCTTCCTCCCAGTTGCTCACACAGTCTACTACTTTTTGTGTAGTTTTTGTCTGCCAGAAACTATAAATCACTAGTTGTGTATCATAAAAGAGTCATCGTTTCTCCTCCTAGGGGTCATTCGAGATTTCTTAATTCACACCCCTAGTAACGAGGCATTGGCTACCTTAAGAGTGTCATAGTTACTCGTCCCAATTGCTCAGCCAGTCTGCCACTTTTTCTTACTGTGGCCAGTCTGCCAGAAGCGATATGTCACTCGTTGTGTATCTTAAGATATTCATCGTTACTCCCTCCATAGGTTACTGGTATTCTCTGATTCAATACATCTCGTGACGAAACACTGGCTTTCTAAATAGTGCCATACTTCTTCCTCCCAGTTGCTCACACAGTTTACTACTTTTTGTGTCCTTGCCAGTCTGCCAGAAGCGATATGTCACTAGTTGTGTATCATAAAAGAGTCATCGTTTCACCTCCTAGGGATTATTCGAGATTTCTTAATTCAGACCCCTAGTAACGAGGCATTGGCTACCTTAAGAGAGTCATAGTTACTCGTCCCAATTGCTCACCCAGTCTGCCACTTGTTCTGACTGTGGCCAGTCTGCCAGAAGCGGTATGTCACTCGTTGTGTATCTTAAGAGATTCATCGTTACTCCTTCCATAGGTTACTGGTATTCTCTGATTCAATACCTCTCGTGACGAAACATTGGCTTTCTTAATAGTGCCATACTTCTTCCTCCCAGTTGCTCACACAGTCTACTACTTTTTGTGTAGTTTTTGTCTGCCAGAAACTATAATTCACTAGTTGTGTATCATAAAAGAGTCATCGTTTCTCCTCCTAGGGGTCATTCGAGATTTCTTAATTCACACCCCTAGTAACGAGGCATTGGCTACCTTAAGAGAGTCATAGTTACTCGTCCCAATTGCTCACCCAGTCTGCCACTTTTTCTTACTGTGGCCAGTCTGCCAGAAGCGATATGTCACTCGTTGTGTATCTTAAGAGATTCATCGTTACTCCCTCCATAGGTTACTGGTATTCTCTGATTCAATACATCTCGTGACGAAACACTGGCTTTCTAAATAGTGCCATACTTCTTCCTCCCAGTTGCTCACACCGTTTACTACTTTTTGAGTACTTGCCAGTCTGCCAGAAGCGATATGTCACTAGTTGTGTATCATAAAAGAGTCATCGTTTCACCTCCTAGGGATTATTCGAGATTTCTTAATTCAAACCCCTAGTAACGAGGCATTGGCTACCTTAAGAGAGTCATAGTTACTCGTCCCAATTGCTCACCCAGTCTGCCACTTTTTCTTATTGTGGCCAGTCTGCCAGAAGCGATATGTCACTCGTTGTGTATCTTAAGAGATTCATCGTTACTCCTTCCATAGGTTACTGGTATTCTCTGATTCAATACCTCTCGTGACGAAACATTGGCTTTCTTAATAGTGCCATACTTCTTCCTCCCAGTTGCTCACACAGTCTACTACTTTTTGTATAGTTTTTGTCTGCCAGAAACTATAATTCACTAGTTGTGTATCATAAAAGAGTCATCGTTTCTCCTCCTGGGGGTTATTCGAGATTTCTTAATCCAAACCCCTAGTAACGAGGCATTGGCTACCTTAAGAGAGTCATAGTTACTCGTCCCAATTGCTCACCCAGTCTGCCACTTTTTCTAACTGTGGCCAGTCTGCCAGAAGCGATATGTCACTCGTTGTGTATCTTAAGAGATTCATCGTTACTCCCTCCATAGGTTACTGGTATTCTCTGACTCAATACATCTCGTGACAAAACACTGGCTTTCTAAATAGTGCCATACTTCTTCCTCCCAGTTGCTCACACCGTTTACTACTTTTTGAGTACTTGCCAGTCTGCCAGAAGCGATATGTCACTAGTTGTGTATCATAAAAGAGTCATCGTTTCTCCTCCTGGGGGTTATTCGAGATTTCTTAATCCAAACCCCTAGTAACGAGGCATTGGCTACCTTAAGAGAGTCATAGTTACTCGTCCCAATTGCTCACTCAGTCTGCCACTTTTTCTTACTGTGGCCAGTCTGCCAGAAGCGATATGTCACTCGTTGTGTATCTTAAGAGATTCATCGTTACTCCTTCCATAGGTTACTGGTATTCTCTGATTCAATACCTCTCGTGACGAAACATTGGCTTTCTTAATAGTGCCATACTTCTTCCTCCCAGTTGCTCACACAGTCTACTACTTTTTGTGTAGTTTTTGTCTGCCAGAAACTATAATTCACTAGTTGTGTATCATAAAAGAGTCATCGTTTCTCCTCCTGCGGGTTATTCGAGATTTCTTAATCCAAACCCCTAGTAACGAGGCATTGGCTACCTTAAGAGAGTCATAGTTACTCGTCCCAATTGCTCACCCAGTCTGCCACTTTTTCTAACTGTGGCCAGTCTGCCAGAAGCGATATGTCACTCGTTGTGTATCTTAAGAGATTCATCGTTACTCCCTCCATAGGTTACTGGTATTCTCTGACTCAATACATCTCGTGACGAAACACTGGCTTTCTAAATAGTGCCATACTTCTTCCTCCCAGTTGCTCACACCGTTTACTACTTTTTGAGTACTTGCCAGTCTGCCAGAAGCGATATGTCACTAGTTGTGTATCATAAAAGAGTCATCGTTTCACCTCCTAGGGATTATTCGAGATTTCTTAATTCAAACCCCTAGTAACGAGGCATTGGCTACCTTAAGAGAGTCATAGTTACTCGTCCCAATTGCTCACCCAGTCTGCCACTTTTTCTTACTGTGGCCAGTCTGCCAGAAGCAATATGTCACTCGTTGTGTATCTTAAGAGATTCATCGTTACTCCTTCCATAGGTTACTGGTATTCTCTGATTCAATACCTCTCGTGACGAAACATGGGCTTTCTTAATAGTGCCATACTTCTTCCTCCCAGTTGCTCACACAGTCTACTACTTTTTGTGTAGTTTTTGTCTGCCAGAAACTATAATTCACTAGTTGTGTATCATAAAAGAGTCATCGTTTCTCCTCCTAGGGGTTATTCGAGATTTCTTAATCCAAACCCCTAGTAACGAGGCATTGGCTACCTTAAGAGAGTCATAGTTACTCGTCCCAATTGCTCACCCAGTCTGCCACTTTTTCTTACTGTGGCCAGTCTGCCAGAAGCGATATGTCACTCGTTGTGTATCTTAAGAGATTCATCGTTACTCCCTCCATAGGTTACTGGTATTCTCTGATTCAATACATCTCGTGACGAAACACGGGATTTCTAAAAAATGCCATACTTCTTCCTCCCAGTTGCTCACACTGTTTACTACTTTTTGTGTACTTGCCAGTCTGCCAGAAGCGATATGTCACTCGTTGTGTATCTTAAGAGATTCATCGTTACTCCTTCCATAGGTTACTGGTATTCTCTGATTCAATACCTCTCGTGACGAAACATTGGCTTTCTTAATAGTGCAATACTTCTTCCTCCCAGTTGCTCACACAGTCTACTACTTTTTGTGTAGTTTTTGTCTGCCAGAAACTATAATTCACTAGTTGTGATTCATAAAAGAGTCATCGTTTCTCCTCCTAGGGGTTATTCGAGATTTCTTAATCCAAACCCCTAGTAACGAGGCATTGGCTACCTTAAGAGAGTCATAGTTACTCGTCCCAATTGCTCACCCAGTCTGCCACTTTTTCTTATTGTGGCCAGTCTGCCAGAAGCGATATGTCACTCGTTGTGTATCTTAAGAGATTCATCGTTACTCCTTCCATAGGTTACTGGTATTCTCTGATTCAATACCTCTCGTGACGAAACATTGGCTTTCTTAATAGTGCCATACTTCTTCCTCCCAGTTGCTCACACAGTCTACTACTTTTTGTATAGTTTTTGTCTGCCAGAAACTATAATTCACTAGTTGTGTATCATAAAAGAGTCATCGTTTCTCCTCCTGGGGGTTATTCGAGATTTCTTAATCCAAACCCCTAGTAACGAGGCATTGGCTACCTTAAGAGAGTCATAGTTACTCGTCCCAATTGCTCACCCAGTCTGCCACTTTTTCTAACTGTGGCCAGTCTGCCAGAAGCGATATGTCACTCGTTGTGTATCTTAAGAGATTCATCGTTACTCCCTCCATAGGTTACTGGTATTCTCTGACTCAATACATCTCGTGACAAAACACTGGCTTTCTAAATAGTGCCATACTTCTTCCTCCCAGTTGCTCACACCGTTTACTACTTTTTGAGTACTTGCCAGTCTGCCAGAAGCGATATGTCACTAGTTGTGTATCATAAAAGAGTCATCGTTTCTCCTCCTGGGGGTTATTCGAGATTTCTTAATCCAAACCCCTAGTAACGAGGCATTGGCTACCTTAAGAGAGTCATAGTTACTCGTCCCAATTGCTCACTCAGTCTGCCACTTTTTCTTACTGTGGCCAGTCTGCCAGAAGCGATATGTCACTCGTTGTGTATCTTAAGAGATTCATCGTTACTCCTTCCATAGGTTACTGGTATTCTCTGATTCAATACCTCTCGTGACGAAACATTGGCTTTCTTAATAGTGCCATACTTCTTCCTCCCAGTTGCTCACACAGTCTACTACTTTTTGTGTAGTTTTTGTCTGCCAGAAACTATAATTCACTAGTTGTGTATCATAAAAGAGTCATCGTTTCTCCTCCTGCGGGTTATTCGAGATTTCTTAATCCAAACCCCTAGTAACGAGGCATTGGCTACCTTAAGAGAGTCATAGTTACTCGTCCCAATTGCTCACCCAGTCTGCCACTTTTTCTAACTGTGGCCAGTCTGCCAGAAGCGATATGTCACTCGTTGTGTATCTTAAGAGATTCATCGTTACTCCCTCCATAGGTTACTGGTATTCTCTGACTCAATACATCTCGTGACGAAACACTGGCTTTCTAAATAGTGCCATACTTCTTCCTCCCAGTTGCTCACACCGTTTACTACTTTTTGAGTACTTGCCAGTCTGCCAGAAGCGATATGTCACTAGTTGTGTATCATAAAAGAGTCATCGTTTCACCTCCTAGGGATTATTCGAGATTTCTTAATTCAAACCCCTAGTAACGAGGCATTGGCTACCTTAAGAGAGTCATAGTTACTCGTCCCAATTGCTCACCCAGTCTGCCACTTTTTCTTACTGTGGCCAGTCTGCCAGAAGCAATATGTCACTCGTTGTGTATCTTAAGAGATTCATCGTTACTCCTTCCATAGGTTACTGGTATTCTCTGATTCAATACCTCTCGTGACGAAACATGGGCTTTCTTAATAGTGCCATACTTCTTCCTCCCAGTTGCTCACACAGTCTACTACTTTTTGTGTAGTTTTTGTCTGCCAGAAACTATAATTCACTAGTTGTGTATCATAAAAGAGTCATCGTTTCTCCTCCTAGGGGTTATTCGAGATTTCTTAATCCAAACCCCTAGTAACGAGGCATTGGCTACCTTAAGAGAGTCATAGTTACTCGTCCCAATTGCTCACCCAGTCTGCCACTTTTTCTTACTGTGGCCAGTCTGCCAGAAGCGATATGTCACTCGTTGTGTATCTTAAGAGATTCATCGTTACTCCCTCCATAGGTTACTGGTATTCTCTGATTCAATACATCTCGTGACGAAACACGGGATTTCTAAAAAATGCCATACTTCTTCCTCCCAGTTGCTCACACTGTTTACTACTTTTTGTGTACTTGCCAGTCTGCCAGAAGCGATATGTCACTCGTTGTGTATCTTAAGAGATTCATCGTTACTCCTTCCATAGGTTACTGGTATTCTCTGATTCAATACCTCTCGTGACGAAACATTGGCTTTCTTAATAGTGCAATACTTCTTCCTCCCAGTTGCTCACACAGTCTACTACTTTTTGTGTAGTTTTTGTCTGCCAGAAACTATAATTCACTAGTTGTGATTCATAAAAGAGTCATCGTTTCTCCTCCTAGGGGTCATTCGAGATTTCTTAATTCACACCCCTAGTAACGAGGCATTGGCTACCTTAAGAGAGTCATAGTTACTCGTCCCAATTGCTCACCCAGTCTGCCACTTTTTCTTACTGTGGCCAGTCTGCCAGAAGCGATATGTCACTCGTTGTGTATCTTAAGAGATTCATCGTTACTCCCTCCATAGGTTACTGGTATTCTCTGATTCAATACATCTCGTGACGAAACACTGGCTTTCTAAATAGTGCCATACTTCTTCCTCCCAGTTGCTCACCCAGTTTACTACTTTTTGAGTACTTGCCAGTCTGCCAGAAGCGATATGTCACTAGTTGTGTATCATAAAAGAGTCATCGTTTCACCTCCTAGGGATTATTCGAGATTTCTTAATTCAAACCCCTAGTAACGAGGCATTGGCTACCTTAAGAGAGTCATAGTTACTCGTCCCAATTGCTCACCCAGTCTGCCACTTTTTCTTACTGTGGCCAGTCTGCCAGAAGCAATATGTCACTCGTTGTGTATCTTAAGAGATTCATCGTTACTCCTTCCATAGGTTACTGGTATTCTCTGATTCAATACCTCTCGTGACGAAACATGGGCTTTCTTAATAGTGCCATACTTCTTCCTCCCAGTTGCTCACACAGTCTACTACTTTTTGTGTAGTTTTTGTCTGCCAGAAACTATAATTCACTAGTTGTGTATCATAAAAGAGTCATCGTTTCTCCTCCTAGGGGTTATTCGAGATTTCTTAATCCAAACCCCTAGTAACGAGGCATTGGCTACCTTAAGAGCGTCATAGTTACTCGTCCCAATTGCTCACCCAGTCTGCCACTTTTTCTTACTGTGGCCAGTCTGCCAGAAGCGATATGTCACTCGTTGTGTATCTTAAGAGATTCATCGTTACTCCCTCCATAGGTTACTGGTATTCTCTGATTCAATACATCTCGTGACGAAACACGGGATTTCTAAAAAATGCCATACTTCTTCCTCCCAGTTGCTCACACAGTTTACTACTTTTTGTGTACTTGCCAGTCTGCCAGAAGCGATATGTCACTCGTTGTGTATCTTAAGAGATTCATCGTTACTCCTTCCATAGGTTACTGGTATTCTCTGATTCAATACCTCTCGTGACGAAACATTGGCTTTCTTAATAGTGCAATACTTCTTCCTCCCAGTTGCTCACACAGTCTACTACTTTTTGTGTAGTTTTTGTCTGCCAGAAACTATAATTCACTAGTTGTGATTCATAAAAGAGTCATCGTTTCTCCTCCTAGGGGTCATTCGAGATTTCTTAATTCACACCCCTAGTAACGAGGCATTGGCTACCTTAAGAGAGTCATAGTTACTCGTCCCAATTGCTCACCCAGTCTGCCACTTTTTCTTACTGTGGCCAGTCTGCCAGAAGCGATATGTCACTCGTTGTGTATCTTAAGAGATTCATCGTTACTCCCTCCATAGGTTACTGGTATTCTCTGATTCAATACATCTCGTGACGAAACACTGGCTTTCTAAATAGTGCCATACTTCTTCCTCCCAGTTGCTCACCCAGTTTACTACTTTTTGTGTACTTGCCAGTCTGCCAGAAGCGATATGTCACTAGTTGTGTATCATAAAAGAGTCATCGTTTCACCTCCTAGCGATTATTCGAGATTTCTTAATTCAAACCCCTAGTAACTAGGCATTGGCTACCTTAAGAGAGTCATAATCACTCGTCCCAATTGCTCACCCAGTCTGCCACTTTTTCTTACTGTGGCCAGTCTGCCAGAAGCGATATGTCACTCGTTGTGTATCTTAAGAGATTCATCGTTACTCCTTCCATAGGTTACTGGTATTCTCTGATTCAATACCTCTCGTGACGAAACATTGGCTTTCTTAATAGTGCCATACTTCTTCCTCCCAGTTGCTCACACAGTCTACTACTTTTTGTGTAGTTTCTGTCTGCCAGAAACTATAATTCACTAGTTGTGTATCATAAAAGAGACATCGTTTCTCCTCCTAGGGGTTATTCGAGATTTCTTAATCCAAACCCCTAGTAACGAGGCATTGGCTACCTTAAGAGAGTCATAGTTACTCGTCCCAAATGCTCACCCAGTCTGCCACTATTTCTTACTGTGGCCAGTCTGCCATAAGCGATATGTCACTCGTTGTGTATCTTAAGAGATTCATCGTTACTCCTTCCATAGGTTACTGGTATTCTCTGATTCAATACCTCTCGTGACGAAACATTGGCTTTCTTAATAGTGCCATACTTCTTCCTCCCAGCTGCTCACACAGTCTACTACTTTTTGTGTAGTTTTTGTCTGCCAGAAACTATAATTCACTAGTTGTGTATCATAAAAGAGTCATCGTTTCTCCTCCTTGGGGTCATTAGAGATTTCTTAATCCAAACCCCTAGTAACGAGGCATTGGCTACCTTAAGAGAGTCATAGTTACTCGTCCCATTTGCTCACCCATTCTGCCACTTTTTCTTACTGTGGCCAGTCTGCCAGAAGCGATATGTCACTCGTTGTGTATCTTAAGAGATTCATCGTTACTCCTTCCATAGGTTACTGGTATTCTCTGATTCAATACCTCTCGTGACGAAAAAGCCGCTATCTTAATAGTGCAATACTTCTTCCTCCCAGCTGCTCACACAGACTACTACTTTTTGTGTAGTTTTTGTCTGCCAGAAACTATAATTCACTAGTTGTGTATCATAAAAGAGTCATCGTTTCTCCTCCTAGGGGTCATTAGAGATTTCTTAATCCAAACCCCTAGTACCGAGGCATTGGCTACCTTTAGAGAGTCATAGTTACTCGTCCCAATTGCTCACCCAGTCTGCCACTTGTTCTTACTGTGGCCAGTCTGCCAGAAGCGATATGTCACTCGTTGTGTATCTTAAGAGATTCATCGTTACTCCTTCCATAGGTTACTGGTATTCTCTGATTCAATACCTCTCGTGACGAAACATTGGCTTTCTTAATAGTGCCATACTTCTTCCTCCCAGTTGCTCACACAGTCTACTACTTTTTGTGTCGTTTTTGTCTGCCAGAAACTATAATTCACTAGTTGTGTATCATAAAAGAGTCATCGTTTGTCAACCTAGGGGTCATTCGAGATTTCTTAATTCACACCCCTAGTAACGAGGCATTGGCTACCTTAAGAGAGTCATAGTTACTCGTCCCAATTGCTCACCCAGTCTGCCACTTTTTCTTACTGTGGCGTCTGCCAGAAGCGATATGTCTCTCGTTGTGTATCTTATGAGATTCATCGTTACTCCCTCCATAGGTTACTGGTATTCTCTGATTCAATACATCTCGTGACGAAACACTGGCTTTCTTAATAGTGCCATACTTCTTCCTCCCAGTTGCTCACCCAGTTTACTACTTTTTGAGTACTTGCCAGTCTGCCAGAAGCGATATGTCACTAGTTGTGTATCATAAAAGAGTCATCGTTTCACCTCCTAGGGATTATTCGAGATTTCTTAATTCAAACCCCTAGTAACGAGGCATTGGCTACCTTAAGAGAGTCATAGTTACTCGTCCCAATTGCTCACCCAGTCTGCCACTTTTTCTTACTGTGGCCAGTCTGCCAGAAGCAATATGTCACTCGTTGTGTATCTTAAGAGATTCATCGTTACTCCTTCCATAGGTTACTGGTATTCTCTGATTCAATACCTCTCGTGACGAAACATGGGCTTTCTTAATAGTGCCATACTTCTTCCTCCCAGTTGCTCACACAGTCTACTACTTTTTGTGTAGTTTTTGTCTGCCAGAAACTATAATTCACTAGTTGTGTATCATAAAAGAGTCATCGTTTCTCCTCCTAGGGGTTATTCGAGATTTCTTAATCCAAACCCCTAGTAACGAGGCATTGGCTACCTTAAGAGCGTCATAGTTACTCGTCCCAATTGCTCACCCAGTCTGCCACTTTTTCTTACTGTGGCCAGTCTGCCAGAAGCGATATGTCACTCGTTGTGTATCTTAAGAGATTCATCGTTACTCCCTCCATAGGTTACTGGTATTCTCTGATTCAATACATCTCGTGACGAAACACGGGATTTCTAAAAAATGCCATACTTCTTCCTCCCAGTTGCTCACACAGTTTACTACTTTTTGTGTACTTGCCAGTCTGCCAGAAGCGATATGTCACTCGTTGTGTATCTTAAGAGATTCATCGTTACTCCTTCCATAGGTTACTGGTATTCTCTGATTCAATACCTCTCGTGACGAAACATTGGCTTTCTTAATAGTGCAATACTTCTTCCTCCCAGTTGCTCACACAGTCTACTACTTTTTGTGTAGTTTTTGTCTGCCAGAAACTATAATTCACTAGTTGTGATTCATAAAAGAGTCATCGTTTCTCCTCCTAGGGGTCATTCGAGATTTCTTAATTCACACCCCTAGTAACGAGGCATTGGCTACCTTAAGAGAGTCATAGTTACTCGTCCCAATTGCTCACCCAGTCTGCCACTTTTTCTTACTGTGGCCAGTCTGCCAGAAGCGATATGTCACTCGTTGTGTATCTTAAGAGATTCATCGTTACTCCCTCCATAGGTTACTGGTATTCTCTGATTCAATACATCTCGTGACGAAACACTGGCTTTCTAAATAGTGCCATACTTCTTCCTCCCAGTTGCTCACCCAGTTTACTACTTTTTGTGTACTTGCCAGTCTGCCAGAAGCGATATGTCACTAGTTGTGTATCATAAAAGAGTCATCGTTTCACCTCCTAGCGATTATTCGAGATTTCTTAATTCAAACCCCTAGTAACTAGGCATTGGCTACCTTAAGAGAGTCATAATCACTCGTCCCAATTGCTCACCCAGTCTGCCACTTTTTCTTACTGTGGCCAGTCTGCCAGAAGCGATATGTCACTCGTTGTGTATCTTAAGAGATTCATCGTTACTCCTTCCATAGGTTACTGGTATTCTCTGATTCAATACCTCTCGTGACGAAACATTGGCTTTCTTAATAGTGCCATACTTCTTCCTCCCAGTTACTCACACAGTCTACTACTTTTTGTGTAGTTTCTGTCTGCCAGAAACTATAATTCACTAGTTGTGTATCATAAAAGAGACATCGTTTCTCCTCCTAGGGGTTATTCGAGATTTCTTAATCCAAACCCCTAGTAACGAGGCATTGGCTACCTTAAGAGAGTCATAGTTACTCGTCCCAAATGCTCACCCAGTCTGCCACTATTTCTTACTGTGGCCAGTCTGCCATAAGCGATATGTCACTCGTTGTGTATCTTAAGAGATTCATCGTTACTCCTTCCATAGGTTACTGGTATTCTCTGATTCAATACCTCTCGTGACGAAACATTGGCTTTCTTAATAGTGCCATACTTCTTCCTCCCAGCTGCTCACACAGTCTACTACTTTTTGTGTAGTTTTTGTCTGCCAGAAACTATAATTCACTAGTTGTGTATCATAAAAGAGTCATCGTTTCTCCTCCTTGGGGTCATTAGAGATTTCTTAATCCAAACCCCTAGTAACGAGGCATTGGCTACCTTAAGAGAGTCATAGTTACTCGTCCCATTTGCTCACCCATTCTGCCACTTTTTCTTACTGTGGCCAGTCTGCCAGAAGCGATATGTCACTCGTTGTGTATCTTAAGAGATTCATCGTTACTCCTTCCATAGGTTACTGGTATTCTCTGATTCAATACCTCTCGTGACGAAAAAGCCGCTATCTTAATAGTGCAATACTTCTTCCTCCCAGCTGCTCACACAGACTACTACTTTTTGTGTAGTTTTTGTCTGCCAGAAACTATAATTCACTAGTTGTGTATCATAAAAGAGTCATCGTTTCTCCTCCTAGGGGTCATTAGAGATTTCTTAATCCAAACCCCTAGTACCGAGGCATTGGCTACCTTTAGAGAGTCATAGTTACTCGTCCCAATTGCTCACCCAGTCTGCCACTTGTTCTTACTGTGGCCAGTCTGCCAGAAGCGATATGTCACTCGTTGTGTATCTTAAGAGATTCATCGTTACTCCTTCCATAGGTTACTGGTATTCTCTGATTCAATACCTCTCGTGACGAAACATTGGCTTTCTTAATAGTGCCATACTTCTTCCTCCCAGTTGCTCACACAGTCTACTACTTTTTGTGTCGTTTTTGTCTGCCAGAAACTATAATTCACTAGTTGTGTATCATAAAAGAGTCATCGTTTGTCAACCTAGGGGTCATTCGAGATTTCTTAATTCACACCCCTAGTAACGAGGCATTGGCTACCTTAAGAGAGTCATAGTTACTCGTCCCAATTGCTCACCCAGTCTGCCACTTTTTCTTACTGTGGCGTCTGCCAGAAGCGATATGTCTCTCGTTGTGTATCTTATGAGATTCATCGTTACTCCCTCCATAGGTTACTGGTATTCTCTGATTCAATACATCTCGTGACGAAACACTGGCTTTCTTAATAGTGCCATACTTCTTCCTCCCAGTTGCTCACCCAGTTTACTACTTTTTGAGTACTTGCCAGTCTGCCAGAAGCGATATGTCACTAGTTGTGTATCATAAAAGAGTCATCGTTTCACCTCCTAGGGATTATTCGAGATTTCTTAATTCAAACCCCTAGTAACGAGGCATTGGCTACCTTAAGAGAGTCATAGTTACTCGTCCCAATTGCTCACCCAGTCTGCCACTTTTTCTTACTGTGGCCAGTCTGCCAGAAGCAATATGTCACTCGTTGTGTATCTTAAGAGATTCATCGTTACTCCTTCCATAGGTTACTGGTATTCTCTGATTCAATACCTCTCGTGACGAAACATGGGCTTTCTTAATAGTGCCATACTTCTTCCTCCCAGTTGCTCACACAGTCTACTACTTTTTGTGTAGTTTTTGTCTGCCAGAAACTATAATTCACTAGTTGTGTATCATAAAAGAGTCATCGTTTCTCCTCCTAGGGGTTATTCGAGATTTCTTAATCCAAACCCCTAGTAACGAGGCATTGGCTACCTTAAGAGCGTCATAGTTACTCGTCCCAATTGCTCACCCAGTCTGCCACTTTTTCTTACTGTGGCCAGTCTGCCAGAAGCGATATGTCACTCGTTGTGTATCTTAAGAGATTCATCGTTACTCCCTCCATAGGTTACTGGTATTCTCTGATTCAATACATCTCGTGACGAAACACGGGATTTCTAAAAAATGCCATACTTCTTCCTCCCAGTTGCTCACACAGTTTACTACTTTTTGTGTACTTGCCAGTCTGCCAGAAGCGATATGTCACTCGTTGTGTATCTTAAGAGATTCATCGTTACTCCTTCCATAGGTTACTGGTATTCTCTGATTCAATACCTCTCGTGACGAAACATTGGCTTTCTTAATAGTGCAATACTTCTTCCTCCCAGTTGCTCACACAGTCTACTACTTTTTGTGTAGTTTTTGTCTGCCAGAAACTATAATTCACTAGTTGTGATTCATAAAAGAGTCATCGTTTCTCCTCCTAGGGGTCATTCGAGATTTCTTAATTCACACCCCTAGTAACGAGGCATTGGCTACCTTAAGAGAGTCATAGTTACTCGTCCCAATTGCTCACCCAGTCTGCCACTTTTTCTTACTGTGGCCAGTCTGCCAGAAGCGATATGTCACTCGTTGTGTATCTTAAGAGATTCATCGTTACTCCCTCCATAGGTTACTGGTATTCTCTGATTCAATACATCTCGTGACGAAACACTGGCTTTCTAAATAGTGCCATACTTCTTCCTCCCAGTTGCTCACCCAGTTTACTACTTTTTGTGTACTTGCCAGTCTGCCAGAAGCGATATGTCACTAGTTGTGTATCATAAAAGAGTCATCGTTTCACCTCCTAGCGATTATTCGAGATTTCTTAATTCAAACCCCTAGTAACTAGGCATTGGCTACCTTAAGAGAGTCATAATCACTCGTCCCAATTGCTCACCCAGTCTGCCACTTTTTCTTACTGTGGCCAGTCTGCCAGAAGCGATATGTCACTCGTTGTGTATCTTAAGAGATTCATCGTTACTCCTTCCATAGGTTACTGGTATTCTCTGATTCAATACCTCTCGTGACGAAACATTGGCTTTCTTAATAGTGCCATACTTCTTCCTCCCAGTTGCTCACACAGTCTACTACTTTTTGTGTAGTTTCTGTCTGCCAGAAACTATAATTCACTAGTTGTGTATCATAAAAGAGACATCGTTTCTCCTCCTAGGGGTTATTCGAGATTTCTTAATCCAAACCCCTAGTAACGAGGCATTGGCTACCTTAAGAGAGTCATAGTTACTCGTCCCAAATGCTCACCCAGTCTGCCACTATTTCTTACTGTGGCCAGTCTGCCATAAGCGATATGTCACTCGTTGTGTATCTTAAGAGATTCATCGTTACTCCTTCCATAGGTTACTGGTATTCTCTGATTCAATACCTCTCGTGACGAAACATTGGCTTTCTTAATAGTGCCATACTTCTTCCTCCCAGCTGCTCACACAGTCTACTACTTTTTGTGTAGTTTTTGTCTGCCAGAAACTATAATTCACTAGTTGTGTATCATAAAAGAGTCATCGTTTCTCCTCCTTGGGGTCATTAGAGATTTCTTAATCCAAACCCCTAGTAACGAGGCATTGGCTACCTTAAGAGAGTCATAGTTACTCGTCCCATTTGCTCACCCATTCTGCCACTTTTTCTTACTGTGGCCAGTCTGCCAGAAGCGATATGTCACTCGTTGTGTATCTTAAGAGATTCATCGTTACTCCTTCCATAGGTTACTGGTATTCTCTGATTCAATACCTCTCGTGACGAAAAAGCCGCTATCTTAATAGTGCAATACTTCTTCCTCCCAGCTGCTCACACAGACTACTACTTTTTGTGTAGTTTTTGTCTGCCAGAAACTATAATTCACTAGTTGTGTATCATAAAAGAGTCATCGTTTCTCCTCCTAGGGGTCATTAGAGAT
This sequence comes from Schistocerca gregaria, assembly GCF_023897955.1. Taxonomy (NCBI): domain Eukaryota; kingdom Metazoa; phylum Arthropoda; class Insecta; order Orthoptera; family Acrididae; genus Schistocerca; species Schistocerca gregaria. The sequence goes on from NW_026061786.1 coordinate 7,754,957, forward strand.
TTCTTAATCCAAACCCCTAGTACCGAGGCATTGGCTACCTTTAGAGAGTCATAGTTACTCGTCCCAATTGCTCACCCAGTCTGCCACTTGTTCTTACTGTGGCCAGTCTGCCAGAAGCGATATGTCACTCGTTGTGTATCTTAAGAGATTCATCGTTACTCCTTCCATAGGTTACTGGTATTCTCTGATTCAATACCTCTCGTGACGAAACATTGGCTTTCTTAATAGTGCCATACTTCTTCCTCCCAGTTGCTCACACAGTCTACTACTTTTTGTGTCGTTTTTGTCTGCCAGAAACTATAATTCACTAGTTGTGTATCATAAAAGAGTCATCGTTTGTCAACCTAGGGGTCATTCGAGATTTCTTAATTCACACCCCTAGTAACGAGGCATTGGCTACCTTAAGAGAGTCATAGTTACTCGTCCCAATTGCTCACCCAGTCTGCCACTTTTTCTTACTGTGGCGTCTGCCAGAAGCGATATGTCTCTCGTTGTGTATCTTATGAGATTCATCGTTACTCCCTCCATAGGTTACTGGTATTCTCTGATTCAATACATCTCGTGACGAAACACTGGCTTTCTTAATAGTGCCATACTTCTTCCTCCCAGTTGCTCACACAGTTTACTACTTTTTGTGTACTTGCCAGTCTGCCAGAAGCGATATGTCACTAGTTGTGTATCATAAAAGAGTCATCGTTTCACCTCCTAGGGGTTATTCGAGATTTCTTAATTCAAACCCCTAGTAACGAGGCATTGGCTACCTTAAGAGAGTCATAGTTACTCGTCCCATTTGCTCACCCAGTCTGCCACTTTGTCTTACTGTGGCCAGTCTGCCAGAAGCGATATGTCACTCGTTGTGTATCTTAAGAGATTCATCGTTACTCCTTCCATAGGTTACTGGTATTCTCTGATTCAATACCTCTCGTGACGAAACATTGGCTTTCTTAATAGTGCCATACTTCTTCCTCCCAGTTGCTCACACAGTCTACTACTTTTTGTGTAGTTTTTGTCTGCCAGAAACTATAAATCACTAGTTGTGTATCATAAAAGAGTCATCGTTTCTCCTCCTAACGGTCATTCGAGATTTCTTAATTCACACCCCTAGTAACGAGGCATTGGTTACCTTAAGAGAGTCATAGTTACTCGTCCCAATTGCTCAGCCAGTCTGCCACTTTTTCTTACTGTGGCCAGTCTGCCAGAAGCGATATGTCACTCGTTGTGTATCTTAAGAGATTCATCGTTACTCCCTCCATAGGTTACTGGTATTCTCTGATTCAATACATCTCGTGACGAAACACTGGCTTTCTAAATAGTGCCATACTTCTTCCTCCCAGTTGCTCACACAGTTTACTACTCTTTGTGTCCGTGCCAGTCTGCCAGAAGCGATATGTCACTAGTTGTGTATCATAAAAGAGTCATCGTTTCACCTCCTAGGGATTATTCGAGATTTCTTAATTCAAACCCCTAGTAACGAGGCATTGGCTACCTTAAGAGAGTCATAGTTACTCGTCCCAATTGCAAACCCAGTCTGCCACTAGTTCTTACTTTGGCCAGTCTGCCAGAAGCGATATGTCACTCGTTGTGTATCTTAAGAGATTCATCGTTACTCCTTCCATAGGTTACTGGTATTCTCTGATTCAATACCTCTCGTGACGAAACATTGGCTTTCTTAATAGTGCCATACTTCTTCCTCCCAGTTGCTCACACAGTCTACTACTTTTTGTGTAGTTTTTGTCTGCCAGAAACTATAATTCACTAGTTGTGTATCATAAAAGAGTCATCATTTCTCCTCCTAGGGGTCATTCGAGATTTCTTAATTCACACCCCTAGTAACGAGGCATTGGCTACCTTAAGAGAGTCATAGTTACTCGTCCCAATTGCTCACCAAGTCTGCCACTTTTTCTTACTGTGGCCAGTCTGCCAGAAGCGATATGTCACTCGTTGTGTATCTTAAGAGATTCATCGTTACTCCCTCCATAGGTTACTGGTATTCTCTGACTCAATACATCTCGTGACGAAACACTGGCTTTCTAAATAGTGCCATACTTCTTCCTCCCAGTTGCTCACACCGTTTACTACTTTTTGAGTACTTGCCAGTCTGCCAGAAGCGATATGTCACTAGTTGTGTATCATAAAAGAGTCATCGTTTCACCTCCTAGGGATTATTCGAGATTTCTTAATTCAAACCCCTAGTAACAAGGCTTTGGCTACCTTAAGAGAGTCATAGTTACTCGTCCCAATTGCTCACCCAGTCTGCCACTTTTTCTTACTGTGGCCAGTCTGCCAGAAGCGATATGTCACTCGTTGTGTATCTTAAGAGATTCATCGTTACTCCTTCCATAGGTTACTGGTATTCTCTGATTCAATACCTCTCGTGACGAAACATTGGCTTTCTTAATAGTGCCATACTTCTTCCTCCCAGTTGCTCACACAGTCTACTACTTTTTGTGTAGTTTTTGTCTGCCAGAAACTATAATTCACTAGTTGTGTATCATAAAAGAGTCATCGTTTCTCCTCCTAACGGTCATTCGAGATTTCTTAATTCATACCCCTAGTAACGAGGCATTGGTTACCTTAAGAGAGTCATAGTTACTCGTCCCAATTGCTCAGCCAGTCTGCCACTTTTTCTTACTGTGGCCAGTCTGCCAGAAGCGATATGTCACTCGTTGTGTATCTTAAGAGTTTCATCGTTACTCCCTCCATAGGTTACTGGTATTCTCTGATTCAATACATCTCGTGACGAAACACTGGCTTTCTAAATAGTGCCATACTTCTTCCTCCCAGTTGCTCACACAGTTTACTACTTTTTGTGTCCGTGCCAGTCTGCCAGAAGCGATATGTCACTAGTTGTGTATCATAAAAGAGTCATCGTTTCACCTCCTAGGGATTATTCGAGATTTCTTAATTCAAACCCCTAGTAACGAGGCATTGGCTACCTTAAGAGAGTCATAGTTACTCGTCCCAATTGCAAACCCAGTCTGCCACTAGTTCTTACTTTGGCCAGTCTGCCAGAAGCGATATGTCACTCGTTGTGTATCTTAAGAGATTCATCGTTACTCCTTCCATAGGTTACTGGTATTCTCTGATTCAATACCTCTCGTGACGAAACATTGGCTTTCTTAATAGTGCCATACTTCTTCCTCCCAGTTGCTCACACAGTCTACTACTTTTTGTGTAGTTTCTGTCTGCCAGAAACTATAATTCACTAGTTGTGTATCATAAAAGAGACATCGTTTCTCCTCCTAGGGGTTATTCGAGATTTCTTAATCCAAACCCCTAGTAACGAGGCATTGGCTACCTTAAGAGAGTCATAGTTACTCGTCCCAAATGCTCACCCAGTCTGCCACTATTTCTTACTGTGGCCAGTCTGCCATAAGCGATATGTCACTCGTTGTGTATCTTAAGAGATTCATCGTTACTCCTTCCATAGGTTACTGGTATTCTCTGATTCAATACCTCTCGTGACGAAACATTGGCTTTCTTAATAGTGCCATACTTCTTCCTCCCAGCTGCTCACACAGTCTACTACTTTTTGTGTAGTTTTTGTCTGCCAGAAACTATAATTCACTAGTTGTGTATCATAAAAGAGTCATCGTTTCTCCTCCTTGGGGTCATTAGAGATTTCTTAATCCAAACCCCTAGTAACGAGGCATTGGCTACCTTAAGAGAGTCATAGTTACTCGTCCCATTTGCTCACCCATTCTGCCACTTTTTCTTACTGTGGCCAGTCTGCCAGAAGCGATATGTCACTCGTTGTGTATCTTAAGAGATTCATCGTTACTCCTTCCATAGGTTACTGGTATTCTCTGATTCAATACCTCTCGTGACGAAAAAGCCGCTATCTTAATAGTGCAATACTTCTTCCTCCCAGCTGCTCACACAGACTACTACTTTTTGTGTAGTTTTTGTCTGCCAGAAACTATAATTCACTAGTTGTGTATCATAAAAGAGTCATCGTTTCTCCTCCTAGGGGTCATTAGAGATTTCTTAATCCAAACCCCTAGTACCGAGGCATTGGCTACCTTTAGAGAGTCATAGTTACTCGTCCCAATTGCTCACCCAGTCTGCCACTTGTTCTTACTGTGGCCAGTCTGCCAGAAGCGATATGTCACTCGTTGTGTATCTTAAGAGATTCATCGTTACTCCTTCCATAGGTTACTGGTATTCTCTGATTCAATACCTCTCGTGACGAAACATTGGCTTTCTTAATAGTGCCATACTTCTTCCTCCCAGTTGCTCACACAGTCTACTACTTTTTGTGTCGTTTTTGTCTGCCAGAAACTATAATTCACTAGTTGTGTATCATAAAAGAGTCATCGTTTGTCAACCTAGGGGTCATTCGAGATTTCTTAATTCACACCCCTAGTAACGAGGCATTGGCTACCTTAAGAGAGTCATAGTTACTCGTCCCAATTGCTCACCCAGTCTGCCACTTTTTCTTACTGTGGCGTCTGCCAGAAGCGATATGTCTCTCGTTGTGTATCTTATGAGATTCATCGTTACTCCCTCCATAGGTTACTGGTATTCTCTGATTCAATACATCTCGTGACGAAACACTGGCTTTCTTAATAGTGCCATACTTCTTCCTCCCAGTTGCTCACACAGTTTACTACTTTTTGTGTACTTGCCAGTCTGCCAGAAGCGATATGTCACTAGTTGTGTATCATAAAAGAGTCATCGTTTCACCTCCTAGGGGTTATTCGAGATTTCTTAATTCAAACCCCTAGTAACGAGGCATTGGCTACCTTAAGAGAGTCATAGTTACTCGTCCCATTTGCTCACCCAGTCTGCCACTTTGTCTTACTGTGGCCAGTCTGCCAGAAGCGATATGTCACTCGTTGTGTATCTTAAGAGATTCATCGTTACTCCTTCCATAGGTTACTGGTATTCTCTGATTCAATACCTCTCGTGACGAAACATTGGCTTTCTTAATAGTGCCATACTTCTTCCTCCCAGTTGCTCACACAGTCTACTACTTTTTGTGTAGTTTTTGTCTGCCAGAAACTATAAATCACTAGTTGTGTATCATAAAAGAGTCATCGTTTCTCCTCCTAACGGTCATTCGAGATTTCTTAATTCACACCCCTAGTAACGAGGCATTGGTTACCTTAAGAGAGTCATAGTTACTCGTCCCAATTGCTCAGCCAGTCTGCCACTTTTTCTTACTGTGGCCAGTCTGCCAGAAGCGATATGTCACTCGTTGTGTATCTTAAGAGATTCATCGTTACTCCCTCCATAGGTTACTGGTATTCTCTGATTCAATACATCTCGTGACGAAACACTGGCTTTCTAAATAGTCCCATACTTCTTCCTCCCAGTTGCTCACACAGTTTACTACTCTTTGTGTCCGTGCCAGTCTGCCAGAAGCGATATGTCACTAGTTGTGTATCATAAAAGAGTCATCGTTTCACCTCCTAGGGATTATTCGAGATTTCTTAATTCAAACCCCTAGTAACGAGGCATTGGCTACCTTAAGAGAGTCATAGTTACTCGTCCCAATTGCAAACCCAGTCTGCCACTAGTTCTTACTTTGGCCAGTCTGCCAGAAGCGATATGTCACTCGTTGTGTATCTTAAGAGATTCATCGTTACTCCTTCCATAGGTTACTGGTATTCTCTGATTCAATACCTCTCGTGACGAAACATTGGCTTTCTTAATAGTGCCATACTTCTTCCTCCCAGTTGCTCACACAGTCTACTACTTTTTGTGTAGTTTTTGTCTGCCAGAAGCGATATGTCACTAGTTGTGTATCATAAAAGAGTCATCATTTCTCCTCCTAGGGGTCATTCGAGATTTCTTAATTCACACCCCTAGTAACGAGGCATTGGCTACCTTAAGAGAGTCATAGTTACTCGTCCCAATTGCTCACCAAGTCTGCCACTTTTTCTTACTGTGGCCAGTCTGCCAGAAGCGATATGTCACTCGTTGTGTATCTTAAGAGATTCATCGTTACTCCCTCCATAGGTTACTGGTATTCTCTGACTCAATACATCTCGTGACGAAACACTGGCTTTCTAAATAGTGCCATACTTCTTCCTCCCAGTTGCTCACACCGTTTACTACTTTTTGAGTACTTGCCAGTCTGCCAGAAGCGATATGTCACTAGTTGTGTATCATAAAAGAGTCATCGTTTCACCTCCTAGGGATTATTCGAGATTTCTTAATTCAAACCCCTAGTAACAAGGCTTTGGCTACCTTAAGAGAGTCATAGTTACTCGTCCCAATTGCTCACCCAGTCTGCCACTTTTTCTTACTGTGGCCAGTCTGCCAGAAGCGATATGTCACTCGTTGTGTATCTTAAGAGATTCATCGTTACTCCTTCCATAGGTTACTGGTATTCTCTGATTCAATACCTCTCGTGACGAAACATTGGCTTTCTTAATAGTGCCATACTTCTTCCTCCCAGTTGCTCACACAGTCTACTACTTTTTGTGTAGTTTTTGTCTGCCAGAAACTATAATTCACTAGTTGTGTATCATAAAAGAGTCATCGTTTCTCCTCCTAACGGTCATTCGAGATTTCTTAATTCATACCCCTAGTAACGAGGCATTGGTTACCTTAAGAGAGTCATAGTTACTCGTCCCAATTGCTCAGCCAGTCTGCCACTTTTTCTTACTGTGGCCAGTCTGCCAGAAGCGATATGTCACTCGTTGTGTATCTTAAGAGTTTCATCGTTACTCCCTCCATAGGTTACTGGTATTCTCTGATTCAATACATCTCGTGACGAAACACTGGCTTTCTAAATAGTGCCATACTTCTTCCTCCCAGTTGCTCACACAGTTTACTACTTTTTGTGTCCGTGCCAGTCTGCCAGAAGCGATATGTCACTAGTTGTGTATCATAAAAGAGTCATCGTTTCACCTCCTAGGGATTATTCGAGATTTCTTAATTCAAACCCCTAGTAACGAGGCATTGGCTACCTTAAGAGAGTCATAGTTACTCGTCCCAATTGCAAACCCAGTCTGCCACTAGTTCTTACTATGGCCAGTCTGCCAGAAGCGATATGTCACTCGTTGTGTATCTTAAGAGATTCATCGTTACTCCTTCCATAGGTTACTGGCATTCTCTGATTCAATACCTCTCGTGACGAAACATTGGCTTTCTTAATAGTGCCATACTTCTTCCTCCCAGTTGCTCACACAGTCTACTACTTTTTGTGTAGTTTTTGTCTGCCAGAAACTATAATTCACCAGTTGTGTATCATAAAAGAGTCATCATTTCTCCTCCTAGGGGTCATTCGAGATTTCTTAATTCACACCCCTAGTAACGAGGCATTGGCTACCTTAAGAGAGTCATAGTTACTCGTCCCAATTGCTCACCCAGTCTGCCACTTTTTCTTACTGTGGCCAGTCTGCCAGAAGCGATATGTCACTCGTTGTGTATCTTAAGAGATTCATCGTTACTCCCTCCATAGGTTACTGGTATTCTCTGACTCAATACATCTCGTGACGAAACACTGGCTTTCTAAATAGTGCCATACTTCTTCCTCCTAGTTGCTCACACCGTTTACTACTTTTTGAGTACTTGCCAGTCTGCCAGAAGCGATATGTCACTAGTTGTGTATCATAAAAGAGTCATCGTTTCACCTCCTAGGGATTATTCGAGATTTCTTAATTCAAACCCCTAGTAACGAGGCATTGGCTACCTTAAGAGAGTCATAGTTACTCGTCCCAATTGCTCACCCAGTCTGCCACTTTTTCTTACTGTGGCCAGTCTGCCAGAAGCGATATGTCACTCGTTGTGTATCTTAAGAGATTCATCGTTACTCCTTCCATAGGTTACTGGTATTCTCTGATTCAATACCTCTCGTGACGAAACATTGGCTTTCTTAATAGTGCCATACTTCTTCCTCCCAGTTGCTCACACAGTCTACTACTTTTTGTGTAGTTTTTGTCTGCCAGAAACTATAATTCACTAGTTGTGTATCATAAAAGAGTCATCGTTTCTCCTCCTGGGGGTTATTCGAGATTTCTTAATCCAAACCCCTAGTAACGAGGCATTGGCTACCTTAAGAGAGTCATAGTTACTCGTCCCAATTGCTCACCCAGTCTGCCACTTTTTCTAACTGTGGCCAGTCTGCCAGAAGCGATATGTCACTCGTTGTGTATCTTAAGAGATTCATCGTTACTCCCTCCATAGGTTACTGGTATTCTCTGACTCAATACATCTCGTGACGAAACACTGGCTTTCTAAATAGTGCCATACTTCTTCCTCCCAGTTGCTCACACAGTCTACTACTTTTTGTGTCGTTTTTGTCTGCCAGAAACTATAATTCACTAGTTGTGTATCATAAAAGAGTCATCGTTTGTCAACCTAGGGGTCATTCGAGATTTCTTAATTCACACCCCTAGTAACGAGGCATTGGCTACCTTAAGAGAGTCATAGTTACTCGTCCCAATTGCTCACCCAGTCTGCCACTTTTTCTTACTGTGGCGTCTGCCAGAAGCGATATGTCTCTCGTTGTGTATCTTATGAGATTCATCGTTACTCCCTCCATAGGTTACTGGTATTCTCTGATTCAATACATCTCGTGACGAAACACTGGCTTTCTTAATAGTGCCATACTTCTTCCTCCCAGTTGCTCACACAGTTTACTACTTTTTGTGTACTTGCCAGTCTGCCAGAAGCGATATGTCACTAGTTGTGTATCATAAAAGAGTCATCGTTTCACCTCCTAGGGGTTATTCGAGATTTCTTAATTCAAACCCCTAGTAACGAGGCATTGGCTACCTTAAGAGAGTCATAGTTACTCGTCCCATTTGCTCACCCAGTCTGCCACTTTGTCTTACTGTGGCCAGTCTGCCAGAAGCGATATGTCACTCGTTGTGTATCTTAAGAGATTCATCGTTACTCCTTCCATAGGTTACTGGTATTCTCTGATTCAATACCTCTCGTGACGAAACATTGGCTTTCTTAATAGTGCCATACTTCTTCCTCCCAGTTGCTCACACAGTCTACTACTTTTTGTGTAGTTTTTGTCTGCCAGAAACGATAAATCACTAGTTGTGTATCATAAAAGAGTCATCGTTTCTCCTCCTAACGGTCATTCGAGATTTCTTAATTCACACCCCTAGTAACGAGGCATTGGTTACCTTAAGAGAGTCATAGTTACTCGTCCCAATTGCTCAGCCAGTCTGCCACTTTTTCTTACTGTGGCCAGTCTGCCAGAAGCGATATGTCACTCGTTGTGTATCTTAAGAGATTCATCGTTACTCCCTCCATAGGTTACTGGTATTCTCTGATTCAATACATCTCGTGACGAAACACTGGCTTTCTAAATAGTGCCATACTTCTTCCTCCCAGTTGCTCACACAGTTTACTACTCTTTGTGTCCGTGCCAGTCTGCCAGAAGCGATATGTCACTAGTTGTGTATCATAAAAGAGTCATCGTTTCACCTCCTAGGGATTATTCGAGATTTCTTAATTCAAACCCCTAGTAACGAGGCATTGGCTACCTTAAGAGAGTCATAGTTACTCGTCCCAATTGCAAACCCAGTCTGCCACTAGTTCTTACTTTGGCCAGTCTGCCAGAAGCGATATGTCACTCGTTGTGTATCTTAAGAGATTCATCGTTACTCCTTCCATAGGTTACTGGTATTCTCTGATTCAATACCTCTCGTGACGAAACATTGGCTTTCTTAATAGTGCCATACTTCTTCCTCCCAGTTGCTCACACAGTCTACTACTTTTTGTGTAGTTTTTGTCTGCCAGAAACTATAATTCACTAGTTGTGTATCATAAAAGAGTCATCATTTCTCCTCCTAGGGGTCATTCGAGATTTCTTAATTCACACCCCTAGTAACGAGGCATTGGCTACCTTAAGAGAGTCATAGTTACTCGTCCCAATTGCTCACCAAGTCTGCCACTTTTTCTTACTGTGGCCAGTCTGCCAGAAGCGATATGTCACTCGTTGTGTATCTTAAGAGATTCATCGTTACTCCCTCCATAGGTTACTGGTATTCTCTGACTCAATACATCTCGTGACGAAACACTGGCTTTCTAAATAGTGCCATACTTCTTCCTCCCAGTTGCTCACACCGTTTACTACTTTTTGAGTACTTGCCAGTCTGCCAGAAGCGATATGTCACTAGTTGTGTATCATAAAAGAGTCATCGTTTCACCTCCTAGGGATTATTCGAGATTTCTTAATTCAAACCCCTAGTAACAAGGCTTTGGCTACCTTAAGAGAGTCATAGTTACTCGTCCCAATTGCTCACCCAGTCTGCCACTTTTTCTTACTGTGGCCAGTCTGCCAGAAGCGATATGTCACTCGTTGTGTATCTTAAGAGATTCATCGTTACTCCTTCCATAGGTTACTGGTATTCTCTGATTCAATACCTCTCGTGACGAAACATTGGCTTTCTTAATAGTGCCATACTTCTTCCTCCCAGTTGCTCACACAGTCTACTACTTTTTGTGTAGTTTTTGTCTGCCAGAAACTATAATTCACTAGTTGTGTATCATAAAAGAGTCATCGTTTCTCCTCCTAACGGTCATTCGAGATTTCTTAATTCATACCCCTAGTAACGAGGCATTGGTTACCTTAAGAGAGTCATAGTTACTCGTCCCAATTGCTCAGCCAGTCTGCCACTTTTTCTTACTGTGGCCAGTCTGCCAGAAGCGATATGTCACTCGTTGTGTATCTTAAGAGTTTCATCGTTACTCCCTCCATAGGTTACTGGTATTCTCTGATTCAATACATCTCGTGACGAAACACTGGCTTTCTAAATAGTGCCATACTTCTTCCTCCCAGTTGCTCACACAGTTTACTACTTTTTGTGTCCGTGCCAGTCTGCCAGAAGCGATATGTCACTAGTTGTGTATCATAAAAGAGTCATCGTTTCACCTCCTAGGGATTATTCGAGATTTCTTAATTCAAACCCCTAGTAACGAGGCATTGGCTACCTTAAGAGAGTCATAGTTACTCGTCCCAATTGCAAACCCAGTCTGCCACTAGTTCTTACTTTGGCCAGTCTGCCAGAAGCGATATGTCACTCGTTGTGTATCTTAAGAGATTCATCGTTACTCCCTCCATAGGTTACTGGTATTCTCTGACTCAATACATCTCGTCACGAAACACTGGCTTTCTAAATAGTGCCATACTTCTTCCTCCTAGTTGCTCACACCGTTTACTACTTTTTGAGTACTTGCCAGTCTGCCAGAAGCGATATGTCACTAGTTGTGTATCATAAAAGAGTCATCGTTTCACCTCCTAGGGATTATTCGAGATTTCTTAATTCAAACCCCTAGTAACGAGGCATTGGCTACCTTAAGAGAGTCATAGTTACTCGTCCCAATTGCTCACCCAGTCTGCCACTTTTTCTTACTGTGGCCAGTCTGCCAGAAGCGATATGTCACTCGTTGTGTATCTTAAGAGATTCATCGTTACTCCTTCCATAGGTTACTGGTATTCTCTGATTCAATACCTCTCGTGACGAAACATTGGCTTTCTTAATAGTGCCATACTTCTTCCTCCCAGTTGCTCACACAGTCTACTACTTTTTGTGTAGTTTTTGTCTGCCAGAAACTATAATTCACTAGTTGTGTATCATAAAAGAGTCATCGTTTCTCCTCCTGGGGGTTATTCGAGATTTCTTAATCCAAACCCCTAGTAACGAGGCATTGGCTACCTTAAGAGAGTCATAGTTACTCGTCCCAATTGCTCACCCAGTCTGCCACTTTTTCTAACTGTGGCCAGTCTGCCAGAAGCGATATGTCACTCGTTGTGTATCTTAAGAGATTCATCGTTACTCCCTCCATAGGTTACTGGTATTCTCTGACTCAATACATCTCGTGACGAAACACTGGCTTTCTAAATAGTGCCATACTTCTTCCTCCCAGTTGCTCACACAGTTTACTACTTTTCGTGTACTTGCCAGTCTGCCAGAAGCGATATGTCACTAGTTGTGTATCATAAAAGAGTCATCGTTTCACCTCCTAGGGATTATTCGAGATTTCTTAATTCAAACCCCTAGTAACGAGGCATTGGCTACCTTAAGAGAGTCATAGTTACTCGTCCCAATTGCTCACCCAGTCTGCCACTTTTTCTTACTGTGGCCAGTCTGCCAGAAGCGATATGTCACTCGTTGTGTATCTTAAGAGATTCATCGTTACTCCTTCCATAGGTTACTGGTATTCTCTGATTCAATACCTCTCGTGACGAAACATTGGCTTTCTTAATAGTGCCATACTTCTTCCTCCCAGTTGCTCACACAGTCTACTACTTTTTGTGTAGTTTTTGTCTGCCAGAAACTATAATTCACTAGTTGTGTATCATAAAAGAGTCATCGTTTCTCCTCCTAGGGGTTATTCGAGATTTCTTAATCCAAACCCCTAGTAACGAGGCATTGGCTACCTTAAGAGAGTCATAGTTACTCGTCCCAATTGCTCACCCAGTCTGCCACTTTTTCTTACTGTGGCCAGTCTGCCAGAAGCGATATGTCACTCGTTGTGTATCTTAAGAGATTCATCGTTACTCCCTCCATAGGTTACTGGTATTCTCTGATTCAATACATCTCGTGACGAAACACGGGATTTCTAAAAAATGCCACACTTCTTCCTCCCAGTTGCTCACACAGTTTACTACTTTTTGTGTACTTGCCAGTCTGCCAGAAGCGATATGTCACTCGTTGTGTATCTTAAGAGATTCATCGTTACTCCTTCCATAGGTTACTGGTATTCTCTGATTCAATACCTCTCGTGACGAAACATTGGCTTTCTTAATAGTGCCATACTTCTTCCTCCCAGTTGCTCACACAGTCTACTACTTTTTGTGTAGTTTTTGTCTGCCAGAAACTATAATTCACTAGTTGTGTATCATAAAAGAGTCATCGTTTCTCCTCCTGGGGGTTATTCGAGATTTCTTAATTTAAACCCCTAGTAACGAATCATTGGCTACCTTAAGAGAGTCATAGTTACTCGTCCCAATTGCTCACCCAGTCTGCCACTTTTTCTAACTGTGGCCAGTCTGCCAGAAGCGATATGTCACTCGTTGTGTATCTTAAGAGATTCATCGTTACTCCCTCCATAGGTTACTGGTATTCTCTGACTCAATACATCTCGTGACGAAACACTGGCTTTCTAAATAGTGCCATACTTCTTCCTCCCAGTTGCTCACACCGTTTACTACTTTTTGAGTACTTGCCAGTCTGCCAGAAGCGATATGTCACTAGTTGTGTATCATAAAAGAGTCATCGTTTCACCTCCTAGGGATTATTCGAGATTTCTTAATTCAAACCCCTAGTAACAAGGCTTTGGCTACCTTAAGAGAGTCATAGTTACTCGTCCCAATTGCTCACCCAGTCTGCCACTTTTTCTTACTGTGGCCAGTCTGCCAGAAGCGATATGTCACTCGTTGTGTATCTTAAGAGATTCATCGTTACTCCTTCCATAGGTTACTGGTATTCTCTGATTCAATACCTCTCGTGACGAAACATTGGCTTTCTTAATAGTGCCATACTTCTTCCTCCCAGTTGCTCACACAGTCTACTACTTTTTGTGTAGTTTTTGTCTGCCAGAAACTATAATTCACTAGTTGTGTATCATAAAAGAGTCATCGTTTCTCCTCCTGGGGGTTATTCGAGATTTCTTAATTTAAACCCCTAGTAACGAATCATTGGCTACCTTAAGAGAGTCATAGTTACTCGTCCCAATTGCTCACCCAGTCTGCCACTTTTTCTAACTGTGGCCAGTCTGCCAGAAGCGATATGTCACTCGTTGTGTATCTTAAGAGATTCATCGTTACTCCCTCCATAGGTTACTGGTATTCTCTGACTCAATACATCTCGTGACGAAACACTGGCTTTCTAAATAGTGCCATACTTCTTCCTCCCAGTTGCTCACACCGTTTACTACTTTTTGAGTACTTGCCAGTCTGCCAGAAGCGATATGTCACTAGTTGTGTATCATAAAAGAGTCATCGTTTCACCTCCTAGGGATTATTCGAGATTTCTTAATTCAAACCCCTAGTAACAAGGCTTTGGCTACCTTAAGAGAGTCATAGTTACTCGTCCCAATTGCTCACCCAGTCTGCCACTTTTTCTTACTGTGGCCAGTCTGCCAGAAGCGATATGTCACTCGTTGTGTATCTTAAGAGATTCATCGTTACTCCTTCCATAGGTTACTGGTATTCTCTGATTCAATACCTCTCGTGACGAAACATTGGCTTTCTTAATAGTGCCATACTTCTTCCTCCCAGTTGCTCACACAGTCTACTACTTTTTGTGTAGTTTTTGTCTGCCAGAAACTATAATTCACTAGTTGTGTATCATAAAAGAGTCATCGTTTCTCCTCCTAACGGTCATTCGAGATTTCTTAATTCATACCCCTAGTAACGAGGCATTGGTTACCTTAAGAGAGTCATAGTTACTCGTCCCAATTGCTCAGCCAGTCTGCCACTTTTTCTTACTGTGGCCAGTCTGCCAGAAGCGATATGTCACTCGTTGTGTATCTTAAGAGTTTCATCGTTACTCCCTCCATAGGTTACTGGTATTCTCTGATTCAATACATCTCGTGACGAAACACTGGCTTTCTAAATAGTGCCATACTTCTTCCTCCCAGTTGCTCACACAGTTTACTACTTTTTGTGTCCGTGCCAGTCTGCCAGAAGCGATATGTCACTAGTTGTGTATCATAAAAGAGTCATCGTTTCACCTCCTAGGGATTATTCGAGATTTCTTAATTCAAACCCCTAGTAACGAGGCATTGGCTACCTTAAGAGAGTCATAGTTACTCGTCCCAATTGCAAACCCAGTCTGCCACTAGTTCTTACTTTGGCCAGTCTGCCAGAAGCGATATGTCACTCGTTGTGTATCTTAAGAGATTCATCGTTACTCCTTCCATAGGTTACTGGCATTCTCTGATTCAATACCTCTCGTGACGAAACACACGCGAGACAGATAGTGCCATACTTCTTCCTCCCAGTTGCTCACACAGTCTACTACTTTTTGTGTAGTTTTTGTCTGCCAGAAACTATAATTCACTAGTTGTGTATCATAAAAGAGTCATCATTTCTCCTCCTAGGGGTCATTCGAGATTTCTTAATTCACACCCCTAGTAACGAGGCATTGGCTACCTTAAGAGAGTCATAGTTGCTCGTCCCAATTGCTCACCCAGTCTGCCACTTTTTCTTACTGTGGCCAGTCTGCCAGAAGCGATATGTCACTCGTTGTGTATCTTAAGAGATTCATCGTTACTCCCTCCATAGGTTACTGGTATTCTCTGACTCAATACATCTCGTGACGAAACACTGGCTTTCTAAATAGTGCCATACTTCTTCCTCCTAGTTGCTCACACCGTTTACTACTTTTTGAGTACTTGCCAGTCTGCCAGAAGCGATATGTCACTAGTTGTGTATCATAAAAGAGTCATCGTTTCACCTCCTAGGGATTATTCGAGATTTCTTAATTCAAACCCCTAGTAACGAGGCATTGGCTACCTTAAGAGAGTCATAGTTACTCGTCCCAATTGCTCACCCAGTCTGCCACTTTTTCTTACTGTGGCCAGTCTGCCAGAAGCGATATGTCACTCGTTGTGTATCTTAAGAGATTCATCGTTACTCCTTCCATAGGTTACTGGTATTCTCTGATTCAATACCTCTCGTGACGAAACATTGGCTTTCTTAATAGTGCCATACTTCTTCCTCCCAGTTGCTCACACAGTCTACTACTTTTTGTGTAGTTTTTGTCTGCCAGAAACTATAATTCACTAGTTGTGTATCATAAAAGAGTCATCGTTTCTCCTCCTGGGGGTTATTCGAGATTTCTTAATCCAAACCCCTAGTAACGAGGCATTGGCTACCTTAAGAGAGTCATAGTTACTCGTCCCAATTGCTCACCCAGTCTGCCACTTTTTCTAACTGTGGCCAGTCTGCCAGAAGCGATATGTCACTCGTTGTGTATCTTAAGAGATTCATCGTTACTCCCTCCATAGGTTACTGGTATTCTCTGACTCAATACATCTCGTGACGAAACACTGGCTTTCTAAATAGTGCCATACTTCTTCCTCCCAGTTGCTCACACAGTTTACTACTTTTTGTGTACTTGCCAGTCTGCCAGAAGCGATATGTCACTAGTTGTGTATCATAAAAGAGTCATCGTTTCACCTCCTAGGGATTATTCGAGATTTCTTAATTCAAACCCCTAGTAACGAGGCATTGGCTACCTTAAGAGAGTCATAGTTACTCGTCCCAATTGCTCACCCAGTCTGCCACTTTTTCTTACTGTGGCCAGTCTGCCAGAAGCGATATGTCACTCGTTGTGTATCTTAAGAGATTCATCGTTACTCCTTCCATAGGTTACTGGTATTCTCTGATTCAATACCTCTCGTGACGAAACATTGGCTTTCTTAATAGTGCCATACTTCTTCCTCCCAGTTGCTCACACAGTCTACTACTTTTTGTGTAGTTTTTGTCTGCCAGAAACTATAATTCACTAGTTGTGTATCATAAAAGAGTCATCGTTTCTCCTCCTAGGGGTTATTCGAGATTTCTTAATCCAAACCCCTAGTAACGAGGCATTGGCTACCTTAAGAGAGTCATAGTTACTCGTCCCAATTGCTCACCCAGTCTGCCACTTTTTCTTACTGTGGCCAGTCTGCCAGAAGCGATATGTCACTCGTTGTGTATCTTAAGAGATTCATCGTTACTCCCTCCATAGGTTACTGGTATTCTCTGATTCAATACATCTCGTGACGAAACACGGGATTTCTAAAAAATGCCACACTTCTTCCTCCCAGTTGCTCACACAGTTTACTACTTTTTGTGTACTTGCCAGTCTGCCAGAAGCGATATGTCACTCGTTGTGTATCTTTAGAGATTCATCGTTACTCCCTCTATAGGTTACTGGTATTCTCTGATTCAATACATCTCGTGACGAAACACTGGCTTTCTAAATAGTGCCATACTTCTTCCTCCCAGTTGCTCACCCAGTTTACTACTTTTTGTGTACTTGCCAGTCTGCCAGAAGCGATATGTCACTAGTTGTGTATCATAAAAGAGTCATCGTTTCACCTCCTAGCGATTATTCGAGATTTCTTAATTCAAACCCCTAGTAACTAGGCATTGGCTACCTTAAGAGAGTCATAGTCACTCGTCCCAATTGTTCACCCAGTCTGCCACTTTTTCTTACTGTGGCCAGTCTGCCAGAAGCGATATGTCACTCGTTGTGTATCTTAAGAGATTCATCGTTACTCCCTCCATAGGTTACTGGTATTCTCTGATTCAATACATCTCGTGACGAAACACTGGCTTTCTAAATAGTGCCATACTTCTTCCTCCCAGTTGCTCACACCGTTTACTACTTTTTGAGTACTTGCCAGTCTGCCAGAAGCGATATGTCACTAGTTGTGTATCATAAAAGAGTCATCGTTTCACCTCCTAGGGATTATTCGAGATTTCTTAATTCAAACCCCTAGTAACGAGGCATTGGCTACCTTAAGAGAGTCATAGTTACTCGTCCCAATTGCTCACCCAGTCTGCCACTTTTTCTTATTGTGGCCAGTCTGCCAGAAGCGATATGTCACTCGTTGTGTATCTTAAGAGATTCATCGTTACTCCTTCCATAGGTTACTGGTATTCTCTGATTCAATACCTCTCGTGACGAAACATTGGCTTTCTTAATAGTGCCATACTTCTTCCTCCCAGTTGCTCACACAGTCTACTACTTTTTGTGTAGTTTTTGTCTGCCAGAAACTATAATTCACTAGTTGTGTATCATAAAAGAGTCATCGTTTCTCCTCCTGGGGGTTATTCGAGATTTCTTAATTTAAACCCCTAGTAACGAATCATTGGCTACCTTAAGAGAGTCATAGTTACTCGTCCCAATTGCTCACCCAGTCTGCCACTTTTTCTAACTGTGGCCAGTCTGCCAGAAGCGATATGTCACTCGTTGTGTATCTTAAGAGATTCATCGTTACTCCCTCCATAGGTTACTGGTATTCTCTGACTCAATACATCTCGTGACGAAACACTGGCTTTCTAAATAGTGCCATACTTCTTCCTCCCAGTTGCTCTCACCGTTTACTACTTTTTGAGTACTTGCCAGTCTGCCAGAAGCGATATGTCACTAGTTGTGTATCAAAAAAGAGTCATCGTTTCACCTCCTAGGGATTATTCGAGATTTCTTAATTCAAACCCCTAGTAACGAGGCATTGGCTACCTTAAGAGAGTCATAGTTACTCGTCCCAATTGCTCACCCAGTCTGCCACTTTTTCTTACTGTGGCCAGTCTGCCAGAAGCGATATGTCACTCGTTGTGTATCTTAAGAGATTCATCGTTACTCCTTCCATAGGTTACTGGTATTCTCTGATTCAATACCTCTCGTGACGAAACATTGGCTTTCTTAATAGTGCCATACTTCTTCCTCCCAGTTGCTCACACAGTCTACTACTTTTTGTGTAGTTTTTGTCTGCCAGAAACTATAATTCACTAGTTGTGTATCATAAAAGAGTCATCGTTTCTCCTCCTGGGGGTTATTCGAGATTTCTTAATCCAAACCCCTAGTAACGAGGCATTGGCTACCTTAAGAGAGTCATAGTTACTCGTCCCAATTGCTCACCCAGTCTGCCACTTTTTCTAACTGTGGCCAGTCTGCCAGAAGCGATATGTCACTCGTTGTGTATCTTAAGAGATTCATCGTTACTCCCTCCATAGGTTACTGGTATTCTCTGACTCAATACATCTCGTGACGAAACACTGGCTTTCTAAATAGTGCCATACTTCTTCCTCCCAGTTGCTCACACCGTTTACTACTTTTTGAGTACTTGCCAGTCTGCCAGAAGCGATATGTCACTAGTTGTGTATCATAAAAGAGTCATCGTTTCACCTCCTAGGGATTATTCGAGATTTCTTAATTCAAACACCTAGTAACGAGGCATTGGCTACCTTAAGAGAGTCATAGTTACTCGTCCCAATTGCTCACCCAGTCTGCCACTTTTTCTTACTGTGGCCAGTCTGCCAGAAGCGATATGTCACTCGTTGTGTATCTTAATAGATTCATCGTTACTCCTTCCATAGGTTACTGGTATTCTCTGATTGAATACCTCTCGTGACGAAACATTGGCTTTCTTAATAGTGCCATACTTCTTCCTCCCAGTTGCTCACACAGTCTACTACTTTTTGTGTAGTTTTTGTCTGCCAGAAACTATAATTCACTAGTTGTGTATCATAAAAGAGTCATCGTTTCTCCTCCTAGGGGTTATTCGAGATTTCTTAATCCAAACCCCTAGTAACGAGGCATTGGCTACCTTAAGAGAGTCATAGTTACTCGTCCCAATTGCTCACCCAGTCTGCCACTTTTTCTTACTGTGGCCAGTCTGCCAGAAGCGATATGTCACTCGTTGTGTATCTTAAGAGATTCATCGTTACTCCTTCCATAGGTTACTGGTATTCTCTGATTGAATAACTCTCGTGACGAAACATTGGCTTTCTTAATAGTGCCATACTTCTTCCTCCCAGTTGCTCACACAGTCTACTACTTTTTGTGTAGTTTTTGTCTGCCAGAAACTATAATTCACTAGTTGTGTATCATAAAAGAGTCATCGTTTCTCCTCCTGGGGGTTATTCGAGATTTCTTAATCCAAACCCCTAGTAACGAGGCATTGGCTACCTTAAGAGAGTCATAGTTACTCGTCCCAATTGCTCACCCAGTCTGCCACTTTTTCTAACTGTGGCCAGTCTGCCAGAAGCGATATGTCACTCGTTGTGTATCTTAAGAGATTCATCGTTACTCCCTCCATAGGTTACTGGTATTCTCTGACTCAATACATCTCGTGACGAAACACTGGCTTTCTAAATAGTGCCATACTTCTTCCTCCCAGTTGCTCACACCGTTTACTACTTTTTGAGTACTTGCCAGTCTGCCAGAAGCGATATGTCACTAGTTGTGTATCATAAAAGAGTCATCGTTTCACCTCCTAGGGATTATTCGAGATTTCTTAATTCAAACCCCTAGTAACGAGGCATTGGCTACCTTAAGAGAGTCATAGTTACTCGTCCCAATTGCTCACCCAGTCTGCCACTTTTTCTAACTGTGGCCAGTCTGCCAGAAGCGATATGTCACTCGTTGTGTATCTTAAGAGATTCATCGTTACTCCCTCCATAGGTTACTGGTATTCTCTGATTCAATACATCTCGTGACGAAACACGGGATTTCTAAAAAATGCCACACTTCTTCCTCCCAGTTGCTCACACAGTTTACTACTTTTTGTGTACTTGCCAGTCTGCCAGAAGCGATATGTCACTCGTTGTGTATCTTTAGAGATTCATCGTTACTCCCTCTATAGGTTACTGGTATTCTCTGATTCAATACATCTCGTGACGAAACACTGGCTTTCTAAATAGTGCCATACTTCTTCCTCCCAGTTGCTCACCCAGTTTACTACTTTTTGTGTACTTGCCAGTCTGCCAGAAGCGATATGTCACTAGTTGTGTATCATAAAAGAGTCATCGTTTCACCTCCTAGCGATTATTCGAGATTTCTTAATTCAAACCCCTAGTAACTAGGCATTGGCTACCTTAAGAGAGTCATAGTCACTCGTCCCAATTGCTCACCCAGTCTGCCACTTTTTCTTACTGTGGCCAGTCTGCCAGAAGCGATATGTCACTCGTTGTGTATCTTAAGAGATTCATCGTTACTCCCTCCATAGGTTACTGGTATTCTCTGATTCAATACATCTCGTGACGAAACACTGGCTTTCTAAATAGTGCCATACTTCTTCCTCCCAGTTGCTCACACCGTTTACTACTTTTTGAGTACTTGCCAGTCTGCCAGAAGCGATATGTCACTAGTTGTGTATCATAAAAGAGTCATCGTTTCACCTCCTAGGGATTATTCGAGATTTCTTAATTCAAACCCCTAGTAACGAGGCATTGGCTACCTTAAGAGAGTCATAGTTACTCGTCCCAATTGCTCACCCAGTCTGCCACTTTTTCTTATTGTGGCCAGTCTGCCAGAAGCGATATGTCACTCGTTGTGTATCTTAAGAGATTCATCGTTACTCCTTCCATAGGTTACTGGTATTCTCTGATTCAATACCTCTCGTGACGAAACATTGGCTTTCTTAATAGTGCCATACTTCTTCCTCCCAGTTGCTCACACAGTCTACTACTTTTTGTGTAGTTTTTGTCTGCCAGAAACTATAATTCACTAGTTGTGTATCATAAAAGAGTCATCGTTTCTCCTCCTGGGGGTTATTCGAGATTTCTTAATTTAAACCCCTAGTAACGAGGCATTGGCTACCTTAAGAGAGTCATAGTTACTCGTCCCAATTGCTCACCCAGTCTGCCACTTTTTCTAACTGTGGCCAGTCTGCCAGAAGCGATATGTCACTCGTTGTGTATCTTAAGAGATTCATCGTTACTCCCTCCATAGGTTACTGGTATTCTCTGACTCAATACATCTCGTGACGAAACACTGGCTTTCTAAATAGTGCCATACTTCTTCCTCCCAGTTGCTCTCACCGTTTACTACTTTTTGAGTACTTGCCAGTCTGCCAGAAGCGATATGTCACTAGTTGTGTATCATAAAAGAGTCATCGTTTCACCTCCTAGGGATTATTCGAGATTTCTTAATTCAAACCCCTAGTAACGAGGCATTGGCTACCTTAAGAGAGTCATAGTTACTCGTCCCAATTGCTCACCCAGTCTGCCACTTTTTCTTACTGTGGCCAGTCTGCCAGAAGCGATATGTCACTCGTTGTGTATCTTAAGAGATTCATCGTTACTCCTTCCATAGGTTACTGGTATTCTCTGATTCAATACCTCTCGTGACGAAACATTGGCTTTCTTAATAGTGCCATACTTCTTCCTCCCAGTTGCTCACACAGTCTACTACTTTTTGTGTAGTTTTTGTCTGCCAGAAACTATAATTCACTAGTTGTGTATCATAAAAGAGTCATCGTTTCTCCTCCTGGGGGTTATTCGAGATTTCTTAATCCAAACCCCTAGTAACGAGGCATTGGCTACCTTAAGAGAGTCATAGTTACTCGTCCCAATTGCTCACCCAGTCTGCCACTTTTTCTAACTGTGGCCAGTCTGCCAGAAGCGATATGTCACTCGTTGTGTATCTTAAGAGATTCATCGTTACTCCCTCCATAGGTTACTGGTATTCTCTGACTCAATACATCTCGTGACGAAACACTGGCTTTCTAAATAGTGCCATACTTCTTCCTCCCAGTTGCTCACACCGTTTACTACTTTTTGAGTACTTGCCAGTCTGCCAGAAGCGATATGTCACTAGTTGTGTATCATAAAAGAGTCATCGTTTCACCTCCTAGGGATTATTCGAGATTTCTTAATTCAAACACCTAGTAACGAGGCATTGGCTACCTTAAGAGAGTCATAGTTACTCGTCCCAATTGCTCACCCAGTCTGCCACTTTTTCTTACTGTGGCCAGTCTGCCAGAAGCGATATGTCACTCGTTGTGTATCTTAAGAGATTCATCGTTACTCCTTCCATAGGTTACTGGTATTCTCTGATTGAATACCTCTCGTGACGAAACATTGGCTTTCTTAATAGTGCCATACTTCTTCCTCCCAGTTGCTCACACAGTCTACTACTTTTTGTGTAGTTTTTGTCTGCCAGAAACTATAATTCACTAGTTGTGTATCATAAAAGAGTCATCGTTTCTCCTCCTAGGGGTTATTCGAGATTTCTTAATCCAAACCCCTAGTAACGAGGCATTGGCTACCTTAAGAGAGTCATAGTTACTCGTCCCAATTGCTCACCCAGTCTGCCACTTTTTCTTACTGTGGCCAGTCTGCCAGAAGCGATATGTCACTCGTTGTGTATCTTAAGAGATTCATCGTTACTCCTTCCATAGGTTACTGGTATTCTCTGATTGAATAACTCTCGTGACGAAACATTGGCTTTCTTAATAGTGCCATACTTCTTCCTCCCAGTTGCTCACACAGTCTACTACTTTTTGTGTAGTTTTTGTCTGCCAGAAACTATAATTCACTAGTTGTGTATCATAAAAGAGTCATCGTTTCTCCTCCTGGGGGTTATTCGAGATTTCTTAATCCAAACCCCTAGTAACGAGGCATTGGCTACCTTAAGAGAGTCATAGTTACTCGTCCCAATTGCTCACCCTGTCTGCCACTTTTTCTAACTGTGGCCAGTCTGCCAGAAGCGATATGTCACTCGTTGTGTATCTTAAGAGATTCATCGTTACTCCCTCCATAGGTTACTGGTATTCTCTGACTCAATACATCTCGTGACGAAACACTGGCTTTCTAAATAGTGCCATACTTCTTCCTCCCAGTTGCTCACACCGTTTACTACTTTTTGAGTACTTGCCAGTCTGCCAGAAGCGATATGTCACTAGTTGTGTATCATAAAAGAGTCATCGTTTCACCTCCTAGGGATTATTCGAGATTTCTTAATTCAAACCCCTAGTAACGAGGCATTGGCTACCTTAAGAGAGTCATAGTTACTCGTCCCAATTGCTCACCCAGTCTGCCACTTTTTCTAACTGTGGCCAGTCTGCCAGAAGCGATATGTCACTCGTTGTGTATCTTAAGAGATTCATCGTTACTCCCTCCATAGGTTACTGGTATTCTCTGATTCAATACATCTCGTGACGAAACACGGGATTTCTAAATAATGCCATACTTCTTCCTCCCAGTTGCTCACACAGTTTACTACTTTTTGTGTACTTGCCAGTCTGCCAGAAGCGATATGTCACTCGTTGTGTATCTTAAGAGATTCATCGTTACTCCTTCCATAGGTTACTGGTATTCTCTGATTCAATACCTCTCGTGACGAAAAAGCCGCTATCTTAATAGTGCAATACTTCTTCTTCCCAGTTGCTCACACAGACTACTACTTTTTGTGTAGTTTTTGTCTGCCAGAAACTATAATTCACTAGTTGTGTATCATAAAAGAGTCATCGTTTCTCCTCCTAGGGGTCATTAGAGATTTCTTAATCCAAACCCCTAGTAACGAGGCATTGGCTACCTTTAGAGAGTCATAGTTACTCGTCCCAATTGCTCACCCAGTCTGCCACTTGTTCTTACTGTGGCCAGTCTGCCAGAAGCGATATGTCACTCGTTGTGTATCTTAAGAGATTCATCGTTACTCCTTCCATAGGTTACTGGTATTCTCTGATTCAATACCTCTCGTGACGAAACATTGGCTTTCTTAATAGTGCCATACTTCTTCCTCCCAGTTGCTCACACAGTCTACTACTTTTTGTGTCGTTTTTGTCTGCCAGAAACTATAATTCACTAGTTGTGTATCATAAAAGAGTCATCGTTTGTCCTCCTAGGGGTCATTCGAGATTTCTTAATTCACACCCCTAGTAACGAGGCATTGGCTACCTTAAGAGAGTCATAGTTACTCGTTACAATTGCTCACCCAGTCTGCCACTTTTTCTTACTGTGGCGTCTGCCAGAAGCGATATGTCTCTCGTTGTGTATCTTATGAGATTCATCGTTACTCCCTCCATAGGTTACTGGTATTCTCTGATTCAATACATCTCGTGACGAAACACTGGCTTTCTTAATAGTGCCATACTTCTTCCTCCCAGTTGCTCACACAGTTTACTACTTTTTGAGTACTTGCCAGTCTGCCAGAAGCGATATGTCACTAGTTGTGTATCATAAAAGAGTCATCGTTTCACCTCCTAGGGGTTATTCGAGATTTCTTAATTCAAACCCCTAGTAACGAGGCATTGGCTACCTTAAGAGAGTCATAGTTACTCGTCCCATTTGCTCACCCAGTCTGCCACTTTGTCTTACTGTGGCCAGTCTGCCAGAAGCGATATGTCACTCGTTGTGTATCTTAAGAGATTCATCGTTACTCCTTCCATAGGTTACTGGTATTCTCTGATTCAATACCTCTCGTGACGAAACATTGGCTTTCTTAATAGTGCCATATTTCTTCCTCCCAGTTGCTCACACAGTCTACTACTTTTTGTGTAGTTTTTGTCTGCCAGAAACTATAAATCACTAGTTGTGTATCATAAAAGAGTCATCGTTTCTCCTCCTAACGGTCATTCGAGATTTCTTAATTCACACCCCTAGTAACGAGGCATTGGTTACCTTAAGAGAGTCATAGTTACTCGTCCCAATTGCTCAGCCAGTCTGCCACTTTTTCTTACTGTGGCCAGTCTGCCAGAAGCGATATGTCACTCGTTGTGTATCTTAAGAGATTCATCGTTACTCCCTCCATAGGTTACTGGTATTCTCTGATTCAATACATCTCGTGACGAAACACTGGCTTTCTAAATAGTGCCATACTTCTTCCTCCCAGTTGCTCACACCGTTTACTACTTTTTGAGTACTTGCCAGTCTGCCAGAAGCGATATGTCACTAGTTGTGTATCATAAAAGAGTCATCGTTTCACCTCCTAGGGATTATTCGAGATTTCTTAATTCAAACCCCTAGTAACGAGGCATTGGCTACCTTAAGAGAGTCATAGTTACTCGTCCCAATTGCTCACCCAGTCTGCCACTTTTTCTTACTGTGGCCAGTCTGCCAGAAGCGATATGTCACTCGTTGTGTATCTTAAGAGATTCATCGTTACTCCTTCCATAGGTTACTGGTATTCTCTGATTCAATACCTCTCGTGACGAAACATTGGCTTTCTTAATAGTGCCATACTTCTTCCTCCCAGTTGCTCACACAGTCTACTACTTTTTGTGTAGTTTTTGTCTGCCAGAAACTATAATTCACTAGTTGTGTATCATAAAAGAGTCATCGTTTCTCCTCCTGGGGGTTATTCGAGATTTCTTAATCCAAACCCCTAGTAACGAGGCATTGGCTACCTTAAGAGAGTCATAGTTACTCGTCCCAATTGCTCACCCAGTCTGCCACTTTTTCTAACTGTGGCCAGTCTGCCAGAAGCGATATGTCACTCGTTGTGTATCTTAAGAGATTCATCGTTACTCCCTCCATAGGTTACTGGTATTCTCTGACTCAATACATCTCGTGACGAAACACTGGCTTTCTAAATAGTGCCATACTTCTTCCTCCCAGTTGCTCACACAGTTTACTACTTTTTGTGTACTTGCCAGTCTGCCAGAAGCGATATGTCACTAGTTGTGTATCATAAAAGAGTCATCGTTTCACCTCCTAGGGATTATTCGAGATTTCTTAATTCAAACCCCTAGTAACGAGGCATTGGCTACCTTAAGAGAGTCATAGTTACTCGTCCCAATTGCTCACCCAGTCTGCCACTTTTTCTTACTGTGGCCAGTCTGCCAGAAGCGATATGTCACTCGTTGTGTATCTTAAGAGATTCATCGTTACTCCTTCCATAGGTTACTGGTATTCTCTGATTCAATACCTCTTGTGACGAAACATTGGCTTTCTTAATAGTGCCATACTTCTTCCTCCCAGTTGCTCACACAGTCTACTACTTTTTGTGTAGTTTTTGTCTGCCAGAAACTATAATTCACTAGTTGTGTATCATAAAAGAGTCATCGTTTCTCCTCCTAGGGGTTATTCGAGATTTCTTAATCCAAACCCCTAGTAACGAGGCATTGGCTACCTTAAGAGAGTCATAGTTACTCGTCCCAATTGCTCACCCAGTCTGCCACTTTTTCTTACTGTGGCCAGTCTGCCAGAAGCGATATGTCACTCGTTGTGTATCTTAAGAGATTCATCGTTACTCCCTCCATAGGTTACTGGTATTCTCTGATTCAATACATCTCGTGACGAAACACGGGATTTCTAAAAAATGCCATACTTCTTCCTCCCAGTTGCTCACACAGTTTACTACTTTTTGTGTACTTGCCAGTCTGCCAGAAGCGATATGTCACTCGTTGTGTATCTTAAGAGATTCATCGTTACTCCTTCCATAGGTTACTGGTATTCTCTGATTCAATACCTCTCGTGACGAAACATTGGCTTTCTTAATAGTGCAATACTTCTTCCTCCCAGTTGCTCACACAGTCTACTACTTTTTGTGTAGTTTTTGTCTGCCAGAAACTATAATTCACTAGTTGTGATTCATAAAAGAGTCATCGTTTCTCCTCCTAGGGGTCATTCGAGATTTCTTAATTCACACCCCTAGTAACGAGGCATTGGCTACCTTAAGAGAGTCATAGTTACTCGTCCCAATTGCTCACCCAGTCTGCCACTTTTTCTTACTGTGGCCAGTCTGCCAGAAGCGATATGTCACTCGTTGTGTATCTTAAGAGATTCATCGTTACTCCCTCCATAGGTTACTGGTATTCTCTGATTCAATACATCTCGTGACGAAACACTGGCTTTCTAAATAGTGCCATACTTCTTCCTCCCAGTTGCTCACCCAGTTTACTACTTTTTGTGTACTTGCCAGTCTGCCAGAAGCGATATGTCACTAGTTGTGTATCATAAAAGAGTCATCGTTTCACCTCCTAGCGATTATTCGAGATTTCTTAATTCAAACCCCTAGTAACTAGGCATTGGCTACCTTAAGAGAGTCATAGTCACTCGTCCCAATTGCTCACCCAGTCTGCCACTTTTTCTTACTGTGGCCAGTCTGCCAGAAGCGATATGTTACTCGTTGTGTATCTTAAGAGATTCATCGTTACTCCCTCCATAGGTTACTGGTATTCTCTGATTCAATACATCTCGTGACGAAACACTGGCTTTCTAAATAGTGCCATACTTCTTCCTCCCAGTTGCTCACACCGTTTACTACTTTTTGAGTACTTGCCAGTCTGCCAGAAGCGATATGTCACTAGTTGTGTATCATAAAAGAGTCATCGTTTCACCTCCTAGGGATTATTCGAGATTTCTTAATTCAAACCCCTAGTAACGAGGCATTGGCTACCTTAAGAGAGTCATAGTTACTCGTCCCAATTGCTCACCCAGTCTGCCACTTTTTCTTATTGTGGCCAGTCTGCCAGAAGCGATATGTCACTCGTTGTGTATCTTAAGAGATTCATCGTTACTCCTTCCATAGGTTACTGGTATTCTCTGATTCAATACCTCTCGTGACGAAACATTGGCTTTCTTAATAGTGCCATACTTCTTCCTCCCAGTTGCTCACACAGTCTACTACTTTTTGTGTCGTTTTTGTCTGCCAGAAACTATAATACACTAGTTGTGTATCATAAAAGAGTCATCGTTTCTCCTCCTGGGGGTTATTCGAGATTTCTTAATCCAAACCCCTAGTAACGAGGCATTGGCTACCTTAAGAGAGTCATAGTTACTCGTCCCAATTGCTCACCCAGTCTGCCACTTTTTCTAACTGTGGCCAGTCTGCCAGAAGCGATATGTCACTCGTTGTGTATCTTAAGAGATTCATCGTTACTCCCTCCATAGGTTACTGGTATTCTCTGACTCAATACATCTCGTGACGAAACACTGGCTTTCTAAATAGTGCCATACTTCTTCCTCCCAGTTGCTCACACCGTTTACTACTTTTTGAGTACTTGCCAGTCTGCCAGAAGCGATATGTCACTAGTTGTGTATCATAAAAGAGTCATCGTTTCACCTCCTAGGGATTATTCGAGATTTCTTAATTCAAACCCCTAGTAACGAGGCATTGGCTACCTTAAGAGAGTCATAGTTACTCGTCCCAATTGCTCACCCAGTCTGCCACTTTTTCTTACTGTGGCCAGTCTGCCAGAAGCGATATGTCACTCGTTGTGTATCTTAAGAGATTCATCGTTACTCCTTCCATAGGTTACTGGTATTCTCTGATTCAATACCTCTCGTGACGAAACATTGGTTTTCTTAATAGTGCCATACTTCTTCCTAGCAGTTGCTCACACAGTCTACTACTTTTTGTGTAGTTTTTGTCTGCCAGAAACTATAATTCACTAGTTGTGTATCATAAAAGAGTCATCGTTTCTCCTCCTGGGGGTTATTCGAGATTTCTTAATCCAAACCCCTAGTAACGAGGCATTGGCTACCTTAAGAGAGTCATAGTTACTCGTCCCAATTGCTCAGCCAGTCTGCCACTTTTTCTTACTGTGGCCAGTCTGCCAGAAGCGATATGTCACTCGTTGTGTATCTTAAGAGATTCATCGTTACTCCCTCCATAGGTTACTGGTATTCTCTGATTCAATACATCTCGTGACGAAACACTGGCTTTCTAAATAGTGCCATACTTCTTCCTCCCAGTTGCTCACACCGTTTACTACTTTTTGAGTACTTGCCAGTCTGCCAGAAGCGATATGTCACTAGTTGTGTATCATAAAAGAGTCATCGTTTCTCCTCCTGGGGGTTATTCGAGATTTCTTAATCCAAACCCCTAGTAACGAGGCATTGGCTACCTTAAGAGAGTCATAGTTACTCGTCCCAATTGCTCACCCAGTCTGCCACTTTTTCTAACTGTGGCCAGTCTGCCAGAAGCGATATGTCACTCGTTGTGTATCTTAAGAGATTCATCGTTACTCCCTCCATAGGTTACTGGTATTCTCTGACTCAATACATCTCGTGACGAAACACTGGCTTTCTAAATAGTGCCATACTTCTTCCTCCCAGTTGCTCACACCGTTTACTACTTTTTGAGTACTTGCCAGTCTGCCAGAAGCGATATGTCACTAGTTGTGTATCATAAAAGAGTCATCGTTTCACCTCCTAGGGATTATTCGAGATTTCTTAATTCAAACCCCTAGTAACGAGGCATTGGCTACCTTAAGAGAGTCATAGTTACTCG
This sequence comes from Schistocerca gregaria, assembly GCF_023897955.1. Classification (NCBI taxonomy): domain Eukaryota; kingdom Metazoa; phylum Arthropoda; class Insecta; order Orthoptera; family Acrididae; genus Schistocerca; species Schistocerca gregaria. Next base: position 7,784,551 of record NW_026061786.1, read on the forward strand.
TCCCAATTGCTCACCCAGTCTGCCACTTTTTCTTACTGTGGCCAGTCTGCCAGAAGCGATATGTCACTCGTTGTGTATCTTAAGAGATTCATCGTTACTCCTTCCATAGGTTACTGGTATTCTCTGATTCAATACCTCTCGTGACGAAACATTGGCTTTCTTAATAGTGCCATATTTCTTCCTCCCAGTTGCTCACACAGTCTACTACTTTTTGTGTAGTTTTTGTCTGCCAGAAACTATAAATCACTAGTTGTGTATCATAAAAGAGTCATCGTTTCTCCTCCTAACGGTCATTCGAGATTTCTTAATTCACACCCCTAGTAACGAGGCATTGGTTACCTTAAGAGAGTCATAGTTACTCGTCCCAATTGCTCAGCCAGTCTGCCACTTTTTCTTACTGTGGCCAGTCTGCCAGAAGCGATATGTCACTCGTTGTGTATCTTAAGAGATTCATCGTTACTCCCTCCATAGGTTACTGGTATTCTCTGATTCAATACATCTCGTGACGAAACACTGGCTTTCTAAATAGTGCCATACTTCTTCCTCCCAGTTGCTCACACCGTTTACTACTTTTTGAGTACTTGCCAGTCTGCCAGAAGCGATATGTCACTAGTTGTGTATCATAAAAGAGTCATCGTTTCACCTCCTAGGGATTATTCGAGATTTCTTAATTCAAACCCCTAGTAACGAGGCATTGGCTACCTTAAGAGAGTCATAGTTACTCGTCCCAATTGCTCACCCAGTCTGCCACTTTTTCTAACTGTGGCCAGTCTGCCAGAAGCGATATGTCACTCGTTGTGTATCTTAAGAGATTCATCGTTACTCCCTCCATAGGTTACTGGTATTCTCTGACTCAATACATCTCGTGACGAAACACTGGCTTTCTAAATAGTGCCATACTTCTTCCTCCCAGTTGCTCACACCGTTTACTACTTTTTGAGTACTTGCCAGTCTGCCAGAAGCGATATGTCACTAGTTGTGTATCATAAAAGAGTCATCGTTTCACCTCCTAGGGATTATTCGAGATTTCTTAATTCAAACCCCTAGTAACGAGGCATTGGCTACCTTAAGAGAGTCATAGTTACTCGTCCCAATTGCTCACCCAGTCTGCCACTTTTTCTTACTGTGGCCAGTCTGCCAGAAGCGATATGTCACTCGTTGTGTATCTTAAGAGATTCATCGTTACTCCTTCCATAGGTTACTGGTATTCTCTGATTCAATACCTCTCGTGACGAAACATTGGTTTTCTTAATAGTGCCATACTTCTTCCTAGCAGTTGCTCACACAGTCTACTACTTTTTGTGTAGTTTTTGTCTGCCAGAAACTATAATTCACTAGTTGTTTATCATAAAAGAGTCATCGTTTCTCCTCCTGGGGGTTATTCGAGATTTCTTAATCCAAACCCCTAGTAACGAGGCATTGGCTACCTTAAGAGAGTCATAGTTACTCGTCCCAATTGCTCAGCCAGTCTGCCACTTTTTCTTACTGTGGCCAGTCTGCCAGAAGCGATATGTCACTCGTTGTGTATCTTAAGAGATTCATCGTTACTCCCTCCATAGGTTACTGGTATTCTCTGATTCAATACATCTCGTGACGAAACACTGGCTTTCTAAATAGTGCCATACTTCTTCCTCCCAGTTGCTCACACCGTTTACTACTTTTTGAGTACTTGCCAGTCTGCCAGAAGCGATATGTCACTAGTTGTGTATCATAAAAGAGTCATCGTTTCTCCTCCTGGGGGTTATTCGAGATTTCTTAATCCAAACCCCTAGTAACGAGGCATTGGCTACCTTAAGAGAGTCATAGTTACTCGTCCCAATTGCTCACCCAGTCTGCCACTTTTTCTAACTGTGGCCAGTCTGCCAGAAGCGATATGTCACTCGTTGTGTATCTTAAGAGATTCATCGTTACTCCCTCCATAGGTTACTGGTATTCTCTGACTCAATACATCTCGTGACGAAACACTGGCTTTCTAAATAGTGCCATACTTCTTCCTCCCAGTTGCTCACACCGTTTACTACTTTTTGAGTACTTGCCAGTCTGCCAGAAGCGATATGTCACTAGTTGTGTATCATAAAAGAGTCATCGTTTCACCTCCTAGGGATTATTCGAGATTTCTTAATTCAAACCCCTAGTAACGAGGCATTGGCTACCTTAAGAGAGTCATAGTTACTCGTCCCAATTGCTCACCCAGTCTGCCACTTTTTCTTACTGTGGCCAGTCTGCCAGAAGCGATATGTCACTCGTTGTGTATCTTAAGAGATTCATCGTTACTCCTTCCATAGGTTACTGGTATTCTCTGATTCAATACCTCTCGTGACGAAACATTGGCTTTCTTAATAGTGCCATATTTCTTCCTCCCAGTTGCTCACACAGTCTACTACTTTTTGTGTAGTTTTTGTCTGCCAGAAACTATAAATCACTAGTTGTGTATCATAAAAGAGTCATCGTTTCTCCTCCTAACGGTCATTCGAGATTTCTTAATTCACACCCCTAGTAACGAGGCATTGGTTACCTTAAGAGAGTCATAGTTACTCGTCCCAATTGCTCAGCCAGTCTGCCACTTTTTCTTACTGTGGCCAGTCTGCCAGAAGCGATATGTCACTCGTTGTGTATCTTAAGAGATTCATCGTTACTCCCTCCATAGGTTACTGGTATTCTCTGATTCAATACATCTCGTGACGAAACACTGGCTTTCTAAATAGTGCCATACTTCTTCCTCCCAGTTGCTCACACCGTTTACTACTTTTTGAGTACTTGCCAGTCTGCCAGAAGCGATATGTCACTAGTTGTGTATCATAAAAGAGTCATCGTTTCACCTCCTAGGGATTATTCGAGATTTCTTAATTCAAACCCCTAGTAACGAGGCATTGGCTACCTTAAGAGAGTCATAGTTACTCGTCCCAATTGCTCACCCAGTCTGCCACTTTTTCTTACTGTGGCCAGTCTGCCAGAAGCGATATGTCACTCGTTGTGTATCTTAAGAGATTCATCGTTACTCCTTCCATAGGTTACTGGTATTCTCTGATTCAATACCTCTCGTGACGAAACATTGGCTTTCTTAATAGTGCCATACTTCTTCCTCCCAGTTGCTCACACAGTCTACTACTTTTTGTGTAGTTTTTGTCTGCCAGAAACTATAATTCACTAGTTGTGTATCATAAAAGAGTCATCGTTTCTCCTCCTGGGGGTTATTCGAGATTTCTTAATCCAAACCCCTAGTAACGAGGCATTGGCTACCTTAAGAGAGTCATAGTTACTCGTCCCAATTGCTCACCCAGTCTGCCACTTTTTCTAACTGTGGCCAGTCTGCCAGAAGCGATATGTCACTCGTTGTGTATCTTAAGAGATTCATCGTTACTCCCTCCATAGGTTACTGGTATTCTCTGACTCAATACATCTCGTGACGAAACACTGGCTTTCTAAATAGTGCCATACTTCTTCCTCCCAGTTGCTCACACCGTTTACTACTTTTTGAGTACTTGCCAGTCTGCCAGAAGCGATATGTCACTAGTTGTGTATCATAAAAGAGTCATCGTTTCACCTCCTAGGGATTATTCGAGATTTCTTAATTCAAACCCCTAGTAACGAGGCATTGGCTACCTTAAGAGAGTCATAGTTACTCGTCCCAATTGCTCACCCAGTCTGCCACTTTTTCTTACTGTGGCCAGTCTGCCAGAAGCGATATGTCACTCGTTGTGTATCTTAAGAGATTCATCGTTACTCCCTCCATAGGTTACTGGTATTCTCTGATTCAATACATCTCGTGACGAAACACTGGCTTTCTAAATAGTGCCATACTTCTTCCTCCCAGTTGCTCACACAGTCTACTACTTTTTGTGTAGTTTTTGTCTGCCAGAAACTATAATTCACTAGTTGTGTATCATAAAAGAGTCATCGTTTCTCCTCCTAGGGGTTATTCGAGATTTCTTAATCCAAACCCCTAGTAACGAGGCATTGGCTACCTTAAGAGAGTCATAGTTACTCGTCCCAATTGCTCACCCAGTCTGCCACTTTTTCTTACTGTGGCCAGTCTGCCAGAAGCGATATGTCACTCGTTGTGTATCTTAAGAGATTCATCGTTACTCCCTCCATAGGTTACTGGTATTCTCTGATTCAATACATCTCGTGACGAAACACGGGATTTCTAAAAAATGCCATACTTCTTCCTCCCAGTTGCTCACACAGTTTACTACTTTTTGTGTACTTGCCAGTCTGCCAGAAGCGATATGTCACTCGTTGTGTATCTTAAGAGATTCATCGTTACTCCTTCCATAGGTTACTGGTATTCTCTGATTCAATACCTCTCGTGACGAAACATTGGCTTTCTTAATAGTGCAATACTTCTTCCTCCCAGTTGCTCACACAGTCTACTACTTTTTGTGTAGTTTTTGTCTGCCAGAAACTATAATTCACTAGTTGTGATTCATAAAAGAGTCATCGTTTCTCCTCCTAGGGGTCATTCGAGATTTCTTAATTCACACCCCTAGTAACGAGGCATTGGCTACCTTAAGAGAGTCATAGTTACTCGTCCCAATTGCTCACCCAGTCTGCCACTTTTTCTTACTGTGGCCAGTCTGCCAGAAGCGATATGTCACTCGTTGTGTATCTTAAGAGATTCATCGTTACTCCCTCCATAGGTTACTGGTATTCTCTGATTCAATACATCTCGTGACGAAACACTGGCTTTCTAAATAGTGCCATACTTCTTCCTCCCAGTTGCTCACCCAGTTTACTACTTTTTGTGTACTTGCCAGTCTGCCAGAAGCGATATGTCACTAGTTGTGTATCATAAAAGAGTCATCGTTTCACCTCCTAGCGATTATTCGAGATTTCTTAATTCAAACCCCTAGTAACTAGGCATTGGCTACCTTAAGAGAGTCATAGTCACTCGTCCCAATTGCTCACCCAGTCTGCCACTTTTTCTTACTGTGGCCAGTCTGCCAGAAGCGATATGTTACTCGTTGTGTATCTTAAGAGATTCATCGTTACTCCCTCCATAGGTTACTGGTATTCTCTGATTCAATACATCTCGTGACGAAACACTGGCTTTCTAAATAGTGCCATACTTCTTCCTCCCAGTTGCTCACACCGTTTACTACTTTTTGAGTACTTGCCAGTCTGCCAGAAGCGATATGTCACTAGTTGTGTATCATAAAAGAGTCATCGTTTCACCTCCTAGGGATTATTCGAGATTTCTTAATTCAAACCCCTAGTAACGAGGCATTGGCTACCTTAAGAGAGTCATAGTTACTCGTCCCAATTGCTCACCCAGTCTGCCACTTTTTCTTATTGTGGCCAGTCTGCCAGAAGCGATATGTCACTCGTTGTGTATCTTAAGAGATTCATCGTTACTCCTTCCATAGGTTACTGGTATTCTCTGATTCAATACCTCTCGTGACGAAACATTGGCTTTCTTAATAGTGCCATACTTCTTCCTCCCAGTTGCTCACACAGTCTACTACTTTTTGTGTAGTTTTTGTCTGCCAGAAACTATAATACACTAGTTGTGTATCATAAAAGAGTCATCGTTTCTCCTCCTGGGGGTTATTCGAGATTTCTTAATCCAAACCCCTAGTAACGAGGCATTGGCTACCTTAAGAGAGTCATAGTTACTCGTCCCAATTGCTCACCCAGTCTGCCACTTTTTCTAACTGTGGCCAGTCTGCCAGAAGCGATATGTCACTCGTTGTGTATCTTAAGAGATTCATCGTTACTCCCTCCATAGGTTACTGGTATTCTCTGACTCAATACATCTCGTGACGAAACACTGGCTTTCTAAATAGTGCCATACTTCTTCCTCCCAGTTGCTCACACCGTTTACTACTTTTTGAGTACTTGCCAGTCTGCCAGAAGCGATATGTCACTAGTTGTGTATCATAAAAGAGTCATCGTTTCACCTCCTAGGGATTATTCGAGATTTCTTAATTCAAACCCCTAGTAACGAGGCATTGGCTACCTTAAGAGAGTCATAGTTACTCGTCCCAATTGCTCACCCAGTCTGCCACTTTTTCTTACTGTGGCCAGTCTGCCAGAAGCGATATGTCACTCGTTGTGTATCTTAAGAGATTCATCGTTACTCCTTCCATAGGTTACTGGTATTCTCTGATTCAATACCTCTCGTGACGAAACATTGGTTTTCTTAATAGTGCCATACTTCTTCCTAGCAGTTGCTCACACAGTCTACTACTTTTTGTGTAGTTTTTGTCTGCCAGAAACTATAATTCACTAGTTGTGTATCATAAAAGAGTCAACGTTTCTCCTCCTGGGGGTTATTCGAGATTTCTTAATCCAAACCCCTAGTAACGAGGCATTGGCTACCTTAAGAGAGTCATAGTTACTCGTCCCAATTGCTCACCCAGTCTGCCACTTTTTCTAACTGTGGCCAGTCTGCCAGAAGCGATATGTCACTCGTTGTGTATCTTAAGAGATTCATCGTTACTCCCTCCATAGGTTACTGGTATTCTCTGACTCAATACATCTCGTGACGAAACACTGGCTTTCTAAATAGTGCCATACTTCTTCCTCCCAGTTGCTCACACCGTTTACTACTTTTTGAGTACTTGCCAGTCTGCCAGAAGCGATATGTCACTAGTTGTGTATCATAAAAGAGTCATCGTTTCACCTCCTAGGGATTATTCGAGATTTCTTAATTCAAACCCCTAGTAACGAGGCATTGGCTACCTTAAGAGAGTCATAGTTACTCGTCCCAATTGCTCACCCAGTCTGCCACTTTTTCTTACTGTGGCCAGTCTGCCAGAAGCGATATGTCACTCGTTGCGTATCTTAAGAGATTCATCGTTACTCCTTCCATAGGTTACTGGTATTCTCTGATTCAATACCTCTCGTGACGAAACATTGGCTTTCTTAATAGTGCCATACTTCTTCCTCCCAGTTGCTCACACAGTCTACTACTTTTTGTGTAGTTTTTGTCTGCCAGAAACTATAATTCACTAGTTGTGTATCATAAAAGAGTCATCGTTTCTCCTCCTAGGGGTTATTCGAGATTTCTTAATCCAAACCCCTAGTAACGAGGCATTGGCTACCTTAAGAGAGTCATAGTTACTCGTCCCAATTGCTCACCCAGTCTGCCACTTTTTCTTACTGTGGCCAGTCTGCCAGAAGCGATATGTCACTCGTTGTGTATCTTAAGAGATTCATCGTTACTCCCTCCATAGGTTACTGGTATTCTCTGATTCAATACATCTCGTGACGAAACACGGGATTTCTAAATAATGCCATACTTCTTCCTCCCAGTTGCTCACACAGTTTACTACTTTTTGTGTACTTGCCAGTCTGCCAGAAGCGATATGTCACTCGTTGTGTATCTTAAGAGATTCATCGTTACTCCTTCCATAGGTTACTGGTATTCTCTGATTCAATACCTCTCGTGACGAAAAAGCCGCTATCTTAATAGTGCAATACTTCTTCCTCCCAGTTGCTCACACAGACTACTACTTTTTGTGTAGTTTTTGTCTGCCAGAAACTATAATTCACTAGTTGTGTATCATAAAAGAGTCATCGTTTCTCCTCCTAGGGGTCATTAGAGATTTCTTAATCCAAACCCCTAGTAACGAGGCATTGGCTACCTTTAGAGAGTCATAGTTACTCGTCCCAATTGCTCACCCAGTCTGCCACTTGTTCTTACTGTGGCCAGTCTGCCAGAAGCGATATGTCACTCGTTGTGTATCTTAAGAGATTCATCGTTACTCCTTCCATAGGTTACTGGTATTCTCTGATTCAATACCTCTCGTGACGAAACATTGGCTTTCTTAATAGTGCCATACTTCTTCCTCCCAGTTGCTCACACAGTCTACTACTTTTTGTGTCGTTTTTGTCTGCCAGAAACTATAATTCACTAGTTGTGTATCATAAAAGAATCATCGTTTGTCCTCCTAGGGGTCATTCGAGATTTCTTAATTCACACCCCTAGTAACGAGGCATTGGCTACCTTAAGAGAGTCATAGTTACTCGTCCCAATTGCTCACCCAGTCTGCCACTTTTTCTTACTGTGGCGTCTGCCAGAAGCGATATGTCTCTCGTTGTGTATCTTATGAGATTCATCGTTACTCCCTCCATAGGTTACTGGTATTCTCTGATTCAATACATCTCGTGACGAAACACTGGCTTTCTTAATAGTGCCATACTTCTTCCTCCCAGTTGCTCACACAGTTTACTACTTTTTGTGTCGTTTTTGTCTGCCAGAAACTATAATTCACTAGTTGTGTATCATAAAAGAGTCATCGTTTGTCCTCCTAGGGGTCATTCGAGATTTCTTAATTCACACCCCTAGTAACGAGGCATTGGCTACCTTAAGAGAGTCATAGTTACTCGTCCCAATTGCTCACCCAGTCTGCCACTTTTTCTTACTGTGGCGTCTGCCAGAAGCGATATGTCTCTCGTTGTGTATCTTATGAGATTCATCGTTACTCCCTCCATAGGTTACTGGTATTCTCTGATTCAATACATCTCGTGACGAAACACTGGCTTTCTTAATAGTGCCATACTTCTTCCTCCCAGTTGCTCACACAGTTTACTACTTTTTGTGTACTTGCCAGTCTGCCAGAAGCGATATGTCACTAGTTGTGTATCATAAAAGAGTCATCGTTTCACCTCCTAGGGGTTATTCGAGATTTCTTAATTCAAACCCCTAGTAACGAGGCATTGGCTACCTTAAGAGAGTCATAGTTACTCGTCCCATTTGCTCACCCAGTCTGCCACTTTGTCTTACTGTGGCCAGTCTGCCAGAAGCGATATGTCACTCGTTGTGTATCTTAAGAGATTCATCGTTACTCCTTCCATAGGTTACTGGTATTCTCTGATTCAATACCTCTCGTGACGAAACATTGGCTTTCTTAATAGTGCCATATTTCTTCCTCCCAGTTGCTCACACAGTCTACTACTTTTTGTGTAGTTTTTGTCTGCCAGAAACTATAAATCACTAGTTGTGTATCATAAAAGAGTCATCGTTTCTCCTCCTAACGGTCATTCGAGATTTCTTAATTCACACCCCTAGTAACGAGGCATTGGTTACCTTAAGAGAGTCATAGTTACTCGTCCCAATTGCTCAGCCAGTCTGCCACTTTTTCTTACTGTGGCCAGTCTGCCAGAAGCGATATGTCACTCGTTGTGTATCTTAAGAGATTCATCGTTACTCCCTCCATAGGTTACTGGTATTCTCTGATTCAATACATCTCGTGACGAAACACTGGCTTTCTAAATAGTGCCATACTTCTTCCTCCCAGTTGCTCACACCGTTTACTACTTTTTGAGTACTTGCCAGTCTGCCAGAAGCGATATGTCACTAGTTGTGTATCATAAAAGAGTCATCGTTTCACCTCCTAGGGATTATTCGAGATTTCTTAATTCAAACCCCTAGTAACGAGGCATTGGCTACCTTAAGAGAGTCATAGTTACTCGTCCCAATTGCTCACCCAGTCTGCCACTTTTTCTTACTGTGGCCAGTCTGCCAGAAGCGATATGTCACTCGTTGTGTATCTTAAGAGATTCATCGTTACTCCTTCCATAGGTTACTGGTATTCTCTGATTCAATACCTCTCGTGACGAAACATTGGCTTTCTTAATAGTGCCATACTTCTTCCTCCCAGTTGCTCACACAGTCTACTACTTTTTGTGTAGTTTTTGTCTGCCAGAAACTATAATTCACTAGTTGTGTATCATAAAAGAGTCATCGTTTCTCCTCCTGGGGGTTATTCGAGATTTCTTAATCCAAACCCCTAGTAACGAGGCATTGGCTACCTTAAGAGAGTCATAGTTACTCGTCCCAATTGCTCACCCAGTCTGCCACTTTTTCTAACTGTGGCCAGTCTGCCAGAAGCGATATGTCACTCGTTGTGTATCTTAAGAGATTCATCGTTACTCCCTCCATAGGTTACTGGTATTCTCTGACTCAATACATCTCGTGACGAAACACTGGCTTTCTAAATAGTGCCATACTTCTTCCTCCCAGTTGCTCACACAGTTTACTACTTTTTGTGTACTTGCCAGTCTGCCAGAAGCGATATGTCACTAGTTGTGTATCATAAAAGAGTCATCGTTTCACCTCCTAGGGATTATTCGAGATTTCTTAATTCAAACCCCTAGTAACGAGGCATTGGCTACCTTAAGAGAGTCATAGTTACTCGTCCCAATTGCTCACCCAGTCTGCCACTTTTTCTTACTGTGGCCAGTCTGCCAGAAGCGATATGTCACTCGTTGTGTATCTTAAGAGATTCATCGTTACTCCTTCCATAGGTTACTGGTATTCTCTGATTCAATACCTCTCGTGACGAAACATTGGCTTTCTTAATAGTGCCATACTTCTTCCTCCCAGTTGCTCACACAGTCTACTACTTTTTGTGTAGTTTTTGTCTGCCAGAAACTATAATTCACTAGTTGTGTATCATAAAAGAGTCATCGTTTCTCCTCCTAGGGGTTATTCGAGATTTCTTAATCCAAACCCCTAGTAACGAGGCATTGGCTACCTTAAGAGAGTCATAGTTACTCGTCCCATTTGCTCACCCAGTCTGCCACTTTGTCTTACTGTGGCCAGTCTGCCAGAAGCGATATGTCACTCGTTGTGTATCTTAAGAGATTCATCGTTACTCCCTCCATAGGTTACTGGTATTCTCTGATTCAATACATCTCGTGACGAAACACGGGATTTCTAAAAAATGCCATACTTCTTCCTCCCAGTTGCTCACACAGTTTACTACTTTTTGTGTACTTGCCAGTCTGCCAGAAGCGATATGTCACTCGTTGTGTATCTTAAGAGATTCATCGTTACTCCTTCCATAGGTTACTGGTATTCTCTGATTCAATACCTCTCGTGACGAAACATTGGCTTTCTTAATAGTGCAATACTTCTTCCTCCCAGTTGCTCACACAGTCTACTACTTTTTGTGTAGTTTTTGTCTGCCAGAAACTATAATTCACTAGTTGTGATTCATAAAAGAGTCATCGTTTCTCCTCCTAGGGGTCATTCGAGATTTCTTAATTCACACCCCCAGTAACGAGGCATTGGCTACCTTAAGAGAGTCATAGTTACTCGTCCCAATTGCTCACCCAGTCTGCCACTTTTTCTTACTGTGGCCAGTCTGCCAGAAGCGATATGTCACTCGTTGTGTATCTTAAGAGATTCATCGTTACTCCCTCCATAGGTTACTGGTATTCTCTGATTCAATACATCTCGTGACGAAACACTGGCTTTCTAAATAGTGCCATACTTCTTCCTCCCAGTTGCTCACCCAGTTTACTACTTTTTGTGTACTTGCCAGTCTGCCAGAAGCGATATGTCACTAGTTGTGTATCATAAAAGAGTCATCGTTTCACCTCCTAGCGATTATTCGAGATTTCTTAATTCAAACCCCTAGTAACTAGGCATTGGCTACCTTAAGAGAGTCATAGTCACTCGTCCCAATTGCTCACCCAGTCTGCCACTTTTTCTTACTGTGGCCAGTCTGCCAGAAGCGATATGTTACTCGTTGTGTATCTTAAGAGATTCATCGTTACTCCCTCCATAGGTTACTGGTATTCTCTGATTCAATACATCTCGTGACGAAACACTGGCTTTCTAAATAGTGCCATACTTCTTCCTCCCAGTTGCTCACACCGTTTACTACTTTTTGAGTACTTGCCAGTCTGCCAGAAGCGATATGTCACTAGTTGTGTATCATAAAAGAGTCATCGTTTCACCTCCTAGGGATTATTCGAGATTTCTTAATTCAAACCCCTAGTAACGAGGCATTGGCTACCTTAAGAGAGTCATAGTTACTCGTCCCAATTGCTCACCCAGTCTGCCACTTTTTCTTATTGTGGCCAGTCTGCCAGAAGCGATATGTCACTCGTTGTGTATCTTAAGAGATTCATCGTTACTCCTTCCATAGGTTACTGGTATTCTCTGATTCAATACCTCTCGTGACGAAACATTGGCTTTCTTAATAGTGCCATACTTCTTCCTCCCAGTTGCTCACACAGTCTACTACTTTTTGTGTAGTTTTTGTCTGCCAGAAACTATAATACACTAGTTGTGTATCATAAAAGAGTCATCGTTTCTCCTCCTAGGGGTTATTCGAGATTTCTTAATCCAAACCCCTAGTAACGAGGCATTGGCTACCTTAAGAGAGTCATAGTTACTCGTCCCAATTGCTCACCCAGTCTGCCACTTTTTCTTACTGTGGCCAGTCTGCCAGAAGCGATATGTCACTCGTTGTGTATCTTAAGAGATTCATCGTTACTCCCTCCATAGGTTACTGGTATTCTCTGATTCAATACATCTCGTGACGAAACACGGGATTTCTAAATAATGCCATACTTCTTCCTCCCAGTTGCTCACACAGTTTACTACTTTTTGTGTACTTGCCAGTCTGCCAGAAGCGATATGTCACTCGTTGTGTATCTTAAGAGATTCATCGTTACTCCTTCCATAGGTTACTGGTATTCTCTGATTCAATACCTCTCGTGACGAAAAAGCCGCTATCTTAATAGTGCAATACTTCTTCCTCCCAGTTGCTCACACAGACTACTACTTTTTGTGTAGTTTTTGTCTGCCAGAAACTATAATTCACTAGTTGTGTATCATAAAAGAGTCATCGTTTCTCCTCCTAGGGGTCATTAGAGATTTCTTAATCCAAACCCCTAGTAACGAGGCATTGGCTACCTTTAGAGAGTCATAGTTACTCGTCCCAATTGCTCACCCAGTCTGCCACTTGTTCTTACTGTGGCCAGTCTGCCAGAAGCGATATGTCCCTCGTTGTGTATCTTAAGAGATTCATCGTTACTCCTTCCATAGGTTACTGGTATTCTCTGATTCAATACCTCTCGTGACGAAACATTGGCTTTCTTAATAGTGCCATACTTCTTCCTCCCAGTTGCTCACACAGTCTACTACTTTTTGTGTCGTTTTTGTCTGCCAGAAACTATAATTCACTAGTTGTGTATCATAAAAGAATCATCGTTTGTCCTCCTAGGGGTCATTCGAGATTTCTTAATTCACACCCCTAGTAACGAGGCATTGGCTACCTTAAGAGAGTCATAGTTACTCGTCCCAATTGCTCACCCAGTCTGCCACTTTTTCTTACTGTGGCGTCTGCCAGAAGCGATATGTCTCTCGTTGTGTATCTTATGAGATTCATCGTTACTCCCTCCATAGGTTACTGGTATTCTCTGATTCAATACATCTCGTGACGAAACACTGGCTTTCTTAATAGTGCCATACTTCTTCCTCCCAGTTGCTCACACAGTTTACTACTTTTTGTGTACTTGCCAGTCTGCCAGAAGCGATATGTCACTAGTTGTGTATCATAAAAGAGTCATCGTTTCACCTCCTAGGGGTTATTCGAGATTTCTTAATTCAAACCCCTAGTAACGAGGCATTGGCTACCTTAAGAGAGTCATAGTTACTCGTCCCATTTGCTCACCCAGTCTGCCACTTTGTCTTACTGTGGCCAGTCTGCCAGAAGCGATATGTCACTCGTTGTGTATCTTAAGAGATTCATCGTTACTCCTTCCATAGGTTACTGGTATTCTCTGATTCAATACTTCTCGTGACGAAACATTGGCTTTCTTAATAGTGCCATATTTCTTCCTCCCAGTTGCTCACACAGTCTACTACTTTTTGTGTAGTTTTTGTCTGCCAGAAACTATAAATCACTAGTTGTGTATCATAAAAGAGTCATCGTTTCTCCTCCTAACGGTCATTCGAGATTTCTTAATTCACACCCCTAGTAACGAGGCATTGGTTACCTTAAGAGAGTCATAGTTACTCGTCCCAATTGCTCACCCAGTCTGCCACTTTTTCTTACTGTGGCCAGTCTGCCAGAAGCGATATGTCACTCGTTGTGTATCTTAAGAGATTCATCGTTACTCCCTCCATAGGTTACTGGTATTCTCTGATTCAATACATCTCGTGACGAAACACTGGCTTTCTAAATAGTGCCATACTTCTTCCTCCCAGTTGCTCACACCCTTTACTACTTTTTGAGTACTTGCCAGTCTGCCAGAAGCGATATGTCACTAGTTGTGTATCATAAAAGAGTCATCGTTTCACCTCCTAGGGATTATTCGAGATTTCTTAATTCAAACCCCTAGTAACGAGGCATTGGCTACCTTAAGAGAGTCATAGTTACTCGTCCCAATTGCTCACCCAGTCTGCCACTTTTTCTTACTGTGGCCAGTCTGCCAGAAGCGATATGTCACTCGTTGTGTATCTTAAGAGATTCATCGTTACTCCTTCCATAGGTTACTGGTATTCTCTGATTCAATACCTCTCGTGACGAAACATTGGCTTTCTTAATAGTGCCATACTTCTTCCTCCCAGTTGCTCACACAGTCTACTACTTTTTGTGTAGTTTTTGTCTGCCAGAAACTATAATTCACTAGATGTGTATCATAAAAGAGTCATCGTTTCTAATCCTGGGGGTTATTCGAGATTTCTTAATCCAAACCCCTAGTAACGAGGCATTGGCTACCTTAAGAGAGTCATAGTTACTCGTCCCAATTGCTCACCCAGTCTGCCACTTTTTCTAACTGTGGCCAGTCTGCCAGAAGCGATATGTCACTCGTTGTGTATCTTAAGAGATTCATCGTTACTCCCTCCATAGGTTACTGGTATTCTCTGACTCAATACATCTCGTGACGAAACACTGGCTTTCTAAATAGTGCCATACTTCTTCCTCCCAGTTGCTCACACAGTTTACTACTTTTTGTGTACTTGCCAGTCTGCCAGAAGCGATATGTCACTAGTTGTGTATCATAAAAGAGTCATCGTTTCACCTCCTAGGGATTATTCGAGATTTCTTAATTCAAACCCCTAGTAACGAGGCATTGGCTACCTTAAGAGAGTCATAGTTACTCGTCCCAATTGCTCACCCAGTCTGCCACTTTTTCTAACTGTGGCCAGTCTGCCAGAAGCGATATGTCACTCGTTGTGTATCTTAAGAGATTCATCGTTACTCCTTCCATAGGTTACTGGTATTCTCTGATTCAATACCTCTCGTGACGAAACATTGGCTTTCTTAATAGTGCCATACTTCTTCCTCCCAGTTGCTCACACAGTCTACTACTTTTTGTGTAGTTTTTGTCTGCCAGAAACTATAATTCACTAGTTGTGTATCATAAAAGAGTCATCGTTTCTCCTCCTAGGGGTTATTCGAGATTTCTTAATCCAAACCCCTAGTAACGAGGCATTGGCTACCTTAAGAGAGTCATAGTTACTCGTCCCAATTGCTCACCCAGTCTGCCACTTTTTCTTACTGTGGCCAGTCTGCCAGAAGCGATATGTCACTCGTTGTGTATCTTAAGAGATTCATCGTTACTCCCTCCATAGGTTACTGGTATTCTCTGACTCAATACATCTCGTGACGAAACACTGGCTTTCTAAATAGTGCCATACTTCTTCCTCCCAGTTGCTCACACAGTTTACTACTTTTTGTGTACTTGCCAGTCTGCCAGAAGCGATATGTCACTCGTTGTGTATCTTAAGAGATTCATCGTTACTCCTTCCATAGGTTACTGGTATTCTCTGATTCAATACCTCTCGTGACGAAACATTGGCTTTCTTAATAGTGCAATACTTCTTCCTCCCAGTTGCTCACACAGTCTACTACTTTTTGTGTAGTTTTTGTCTGCCAGAAACTATAATTCACTAGTTGTGATTCATAAAAGAGTCATCGTTTCTCCTCCTAGGGGTCATTCGAGATTTCTTAATTCACACCCCTAGTAACGAGGCATTGGCTACCTTAAGAGAGTCATAGTTACTCGTCCCAATTGCTCACCCTTTCTGCCACTTTTTCTTACTGTGGCCAGTCTGCCAGAAGCGATATGTCACTCGTTGTGTATCTTAAGAGATTCATCGTTACTCCCTCCATAGGTTACTGGTATTCTCTGATTCAATACATCTCGTGACGAAACACTGGCTTTCTAAATAGTGCCATACTTCTTCCTCCCAGTTGCTCACCCAGTTTGCTACTTTTTGTGTACTTGCCAGTCTGCCAGAAGCGATATGTCACTAGTTGTGTATCATAAAAGAGTCATCGTTTCACCTCCTAGCGATTATTCGAGATTTCTTAATTCAAACCCCTAGTAACTAGGCATTGGCTACCTTAAGAGAGTCATAGTCACTCGTCCCAATTGCTCACCCAGTCTGCCACTTTTTCTTACTGTGGCCAGTCTGCCAGAAGCGATATGTCACTCGTTGTGTATCTTAAGAGATTCATCGTTACTCCCTCCATAGGTTACTGGTATTCTCTGATTCAATACATCTCGTGACGAAACACTGGCTTTCTAAATAGTGCCATACTTCTTCCTCCCAGTTGCTCACACCGTTTACTACTTTTTGAGTACTTGCCAGTCTGCCAGAAGCGATATGTCACTAGTTGTGTATCATAAAAGAGTCATCGTTTCACCTCCTAGGGATTATTCGAGATTTCTTAATTCAAACCCCTAGTAACGAGGCATTGGCTACCTTAAGAGAGTCATAGTTACTCGTCCCAATTGCTCACCCAGTCTGCCACTTTTTCTTATTGTGGCCAGTCTGCCAGAAGCGATATGTCACTCGTTATGTATCTTAAGAGATTCATCGTTACACCTTCCATAGGTTACTGGTATTCTCTGATTCAATACCTCTCGTGACGAAACATTGGCTTTCTTAATAGTGCCATACTTCTTCCTCCCAGTTGCTCACACAGTCTACTACTTTTTGTGTAGTTTTTGTCTGCCAGAAACTATAATTCACTAGTTGTGTATCATAAAAGAGTCATCGTTTCTCCTCCTGGGGGTTATTCGAGATTTCTTAATCCAAACCCCTAGTAACGAGGCATTGGCTACCTTAAGAGAGTCATAGTTACTCGTCCCAATTGCTCACCCAGTCTGCCACTTTTTCTAACTGTGGCCAGTCTGCCAGAAGCGATATGTCACTCGTTGTGTATCTTAAGAGATTCATCGTTACTCCCTCCATAGGTTACTGGTATTCTCTGACTCAATACATCTCGTGACGAAACACTGGCTTTCTAAATAGTGCCATACTTCTTCCTCCCAGTTGCTCACACCGTTTACTACTTTTTGAGTACTTGCCAGTCTGCCAGAAGCGATATGTCACTAGTTGTGTATCATAAAAGAGTCATCGTTTCACCTCCTAGGGATTATTCGAGATTTCTTAATTCAAACCCCTAGTAACGAGGCATTGGCTACCTTAAGAGAGTCATAGTTACTCGTCCCAATTGCTCACCCAGTCTGCCACTTTTTCTTACTGTGGCCAGTCTGCCAGAAGCGATATGTCACTCGTTGTGTATCTTAAGAGATTCATCGTTACTCCTTCCATAGGTTACTGGTATTCTCTGATTCAATACCTCTCGTGACGAAACATTGGCTTTCTTAATAGTGCCATACTTCTTCCTCCCAGTTGCTCACACAGTCTACTACTTTTTGTGTAGTTTTTGTCTGCCAGAAACTATAATTCACTAGTTGTGTATCATAAAAGAGTCATCGTTTCTCCTCCTGGGGGTTATTCGAGATTTCTTAATCCAAACCCCTAGTAACGAGGCATTGGCTACCTTAAGAGAGTCATAGTTACTCGTCCCAATTGCTCACCCAGTCTGCCACTTTTTCTAACTGTGGTAAGTCTGCCAGAAGCGATATGTCACTCGTTGTGTATCTTAAGAGATTCATCGTTACTCCCTCCATAGGTTACTGGTATTCTCTGACTCAATACATCTCGTGACGAAACACTGGCTTTCTAAATAGTGCCATACTTCTTCCTCCCAGTTGCTCACACAGTTTACTACTTTTTGTGTACTTGCCAGTCTGCCAGAAGCGATATGTCACTAGTTGTGTATCATAAAAGAGTCATCGTTTCACCTCCTAGGGATTATTCGAGATTTCTTAATTCAAACCCCTAGTAACGAGGCATTGGCTACCTTAAGAGAGTCATAGTTACTCGTCCCAATTGCTCACCCAGTCTGCCACTTTTTCTTACTGTGGCCAGTCTGCCAGAAGCGATATGTCACTCGTTGTGTATCTTAAGAGATTCATCGTTACTCCTTCCATAGGTTACTGGTATTCTCTGATTCAATACCTCTCGTGACGAAACATTGGCTTTCTTAATAGTGCCATACTTCTTCCTCCCAGTTGCTCACACAGTCTACTACTTTTTGTGTAGTTTTTGTCTGCCAGAAACTATAATTCACTAGTTGTGTATCATAAAAGAGTCATCGTTTCTCCTCCTGGGGGTTATTCGAGATTTCTTAATCCAAACCCCTAGTAACGAGGCATTGGCTACCTTAAGAGAGTCATAGTTACTCGTCCCAATTGCTCACCCAGTCTGCCACTTTTTCTAACTGTGGCCAGTCTGCCAGAAGCGATATGTCACTCGTTGTGTATCTTAAGAGATTCATCGTTACTCCTTCCATAGGTTACTGGTATTCTCTGATTCAATACCTCTCGTGACGAAACATTGGCTTTCTTAATAGTGCCATACTTCTTCCTCCCAGTTGCTCACACAGTCTACTACTTTTTGTGTAGTTTTTGTCTGCCAGAAACTATAATTCACTAGTTGTGTATCATAAAAGAGTCATCGTTTCTCCTCCTGGGGGTTATTCGAGATTTCTTAATCCAAACCCCTAGTAACGAGGCATTGGCTACCTTAAGAGAGTCATAGTTACTCGTCCCAATTGCTCACCCAGTCTGCCACTTTTTCTTACTGTGGCCAGTCTGCCAGAAGCGATATGTCACTCGTTGTGTATCTTAAGAGATTCATCGTTACTCCTTCCATAGGTTACTGGTATTCTCTGATTCAATACCTCTCGTGACGAAACATTGGCTTTCTTAATAGTGCCATACTTCTTCCTCCCAGTTGCTCACACAGTCTACTACTTTTTGTGTAGTTTTTGTCTGCCAGAAACTATAATTCACTAGTTGTGTATCATAAAAGAGTCATCGTTTCTCCTCCTGGGGGTTATTCGAGATTTCTTAATCCAAACCCCTAGTAACGAGGCATTGGCTACCTTAAGAGAGTCATAGTTACTCGTCCCAATTGCTCACCCAGTCTGCCACTTTTTCTAACTGTGGCCAGTCTGCCAGAAGCGATATGTCACTCGTTGTGTATCTTAAGAGATTCATCGTTACTCCTTCCATAGGTTACTGGTATTCTCTGATTCAATACCTCTCGTGACGAAACATTGGCTTTCTTAATAGTGCCATACTTCTTCCTCCCAGTTGCTCACACAGTCTACTACTTTTTGTGTAGTTTTTGTCTGCCAGAAACTATAATTCACTAGTTGTGTATCATAAAAGAGTCATCGTTTCTCCTCCTGGGGGTTATTCGAGATTTCTTAATCCAAACCCCTAGTAACGAGGCATTGGCTACCTTAAGAGAGTCATAGTTACTCGTCCCAATTGCTCACCCAGTCTGCCACTTTTTCTAACTGTGGCCAGTCTGCCAGAAGCGATATGTCACTCGTTGTGTATCTTAAGAGATTCATCGTTACTCCTTCCATAGGTTACTGGTATTCTCTGATTCAATACCTCTCGTGACGAAACATTGGCTTTCTTAATAGTGCCATACTTCTTCCTCCCAGTTGCTCACACAGTCTACTACTTTTTGTGTAGTTTTTGTCTGCCAGAAACTATAATTCACTAGTTGTGTATCATAAAAGAGTCATCGTTTCTCCTCCTGGGGGTTATTCGAGATTTCTTAATCCAAACCCCTAGTAACGAGGCATTGGCTACCTTAAGAGAGTCATAGTTACTCGTCCCAATTGCTCACCCAGTCTGCCACTTTTTCTAACTGTGGTAAGTCTGCCAGAAGCGATATGTCACTCGTTGTGTATCTTAAGAGATTCATCGTTACTCCCTCCATAGGTTACTGGTATTCTCTGACTCAATACATCTCGTGACGAAACACTGGCTTTCTAAATAGTGCCATACTTCTTCCTCCCAGTTGCTCACACAGTTTACTACTTTTTGTGTACTTGCCAGTCTGCCAGAAGCGATATGTCACTAGTTGTGTATCATAAAAGAGTCATCGTTTCACCTCCTAGGGATTATTCGAGATTTCTTAATTCAAACCCCTAGTAACGAGGCATTGGCTACCTTAAGAGAGTCATAGTTACTCGTCCCAATTGCTCACCCAGTCTGCCACTTTTTCTTACTGTGGCCAGTCTGCCAGAAGCGATATGTCACTCGTTGTGTATCTTAAGAGATTCATCGTTACTCCTTCCATAGGTTACTGGTATTCTCTGATTCAATACCTCTCGTGACGAAACATTGGCTTTCTTAATAGTGCCATACTTCTTCCTCCCAGTTGCTCACACAGTCTACTACTTTTTGTGTAGTTTTTGTCTGCCAGAAACTATAATTCACTAGTTGTGTATCATAAAAGAGTCATCGTTTCTCCTCCTGGGGGTTATTCGAGATTTCTTAATCCAAACCCCTAGTAACGAGGCATTGGCTACCTTAAGAGAGTCATAGTTACTCGTCCCAATTGCTCACCCAGTCTGCCACTTTTTCTAACTGTGGCCAGTCTGCCAGAAGCGATATGTCACTCGTTGTGTATCTTAAGAGATTCATCGTTACTCCCTCCATAGGTTACTGGTATTCTCTGACTCAATACATCTCGTGACGAAACACTGGCTTTCTAAATAGTGCCATACTTCTTCCTCCCAGTTGCTCACACAGTTTACTACTTTTTGTGTACTTGCCAGTCTGCCAGAAGCGATATGTCACTAGTTGTGTATCATAAAAGAGTCATCGTTTCACCTCCTAGGGATTATTCGAGATTTCTTAATTCAAACCCCTAGTAACGAGGCATTGGCTACCTTAAGAGAGTCATAGTTACTCGTCCCAATTGCTCACCCAGTCTGCCACTTTTTCTTACTGTGGCCAGTCTGCCAGAAGCGATATGTCACTCGTTGTGTATCTTAAGAGATTCATCGTTACTCCTTCCATAGGTTACTGGTATTCTCTGATTCAATACCTCTCGTGACGAAACATTGGCTTTCTTAATAGTGCCATACTTCTTCCTCCCAGTTGCTCACACAGTCTACTACTTTTTGTGTAGTTTTTGTCTGCCAGAAACTATAATTCACTAGTTGTGTATCATAAAAGAGTCATCGTTTCTCCTCCTAGGGGTTATTCGAGATTTCTTAATCCAAACCCCTAGTAACGAGGCATTGGCTACCTTAAGAGAGTCATAGTTACTCGTCCCAATTGCTCACCCAGTCTGCCACTTTTTCTTACTGTGGCCAGTCTGCCAGAAGCGATATGTCACTCGTTGTGTATCTTAAGAGATTCATCGTTACTCCCTCCATAGGTTACTGGTATTCTCTGATTCAATACATCTCGTGACGAAACACGGGATTTCTAAAAAATGCCATACTTCTTCCTCCCAGTTGCTCACACAGTTTACTACTTTTTGTGTACTTGCCAGTCTGCCAGAAGCGATATGTCACTCGTTGTGTATCTTAAGAGATTCATCGTTACTCCTTCCATAGGTTACTGGTATTCTCTGATTCAATACCTCTCGTGACGAAACATTGGCTTTCTTAATAGTGCCATACTTCTTCCTCCCAGTTGCTCACACAGTCTACTACTTTTTGTGTAGTTTTTGTCTGCCAGAAACTATAATTCACTAGTTGTGTATCATAAAAGAGTCATCGTTTCTCCTCCTGGGGGTTATTCGAGATTTCTTAATCCAAACCCCTAGTAACGAGGCATTGGCTACCTTAAGAGAGTCATAGTTACTCGTCCCAATTGCTCACCCAGTCTGCCACTTTTTCTAACTGTGGTAAGTCTGCCAGAAGCGATATGTCACTCGTTGTGTATCTTAAGAGATTCATCGTTACTCCCTCCATAGGTTACTGGTATTCTCTGACTCATTACATCTCGTGACGAAACACTGGCTTTCTAAATAGTGCCATACTTCTTCCTCCCAGTTGCTCACACAGTTTACTACTTTTTGTGTACTTGCCAGTCTGCCAGAAGCGATATGTCACTAGTTGTGTATCATAAAAGAGTCATCGTTTCACCTCCTAGGGATTATTCGAGATTTCTTAATTCAAACCCCTAGTAACGAGGCATTGGCTACCTTAAGAGAGTCATAGTTACTCGTCCCAATTGCTCACCCAGTCTGCCACTTTTTCTTACTGTGGCCAGTCTGCCAGAAGCGATATGTCACTCGTTGTGTATCTTAAGAGATTCATCGTTACTCCTTCCATAGGTTACTGGTATTCTCTGATTCAATACCTCTCGTGACGAAACATTGGCTTTCTTAATAGTGCCATACTTCTTCCTCCCAGTTGCTCACACAGTCTACTACTTTTTGTGTAGTTTTTGTCTGCCAGAAACTATAATTCACTAGTTGTGTATCATAAAAGAGTCATCGTTTCTCCTCCTGGGGGTTATTCGAGATTTCTTAATCCAAACCCCTAGTAACGAGGCATTGGCTACCTTAAGAGAGTCATAGTTACTCGTCCCAATTGCTCACCCAGTCTGCCACTTTTTCTAACTGTGGCCAGTCTGCCAGAAGCGATATGTCACTCGTTGTGTATCTTAAGAGATTCATCGTTACTCCCTCCATAGGTTACTGGTATTCTCTGACTCAATACATCTCGTGACGAAACACTGGCTTTCTAAATAGTGCCATACTTCTTCCTCCCAGTTGCTCACACAGTTTACTACTTTTTGTGTACTTGCCAGTCTGCCAGAAGCGATATGTCACTAGTTGTGTATCATAAAAGAGTCATCGTTTCACCTCCTAGGGATTATTCGAGATTTCTTAATTCAAACCCCTAGTAACGAGGCATTGGCTACCTTAAGAGAGTCATAGTTACTCGTCCCAATTGCTCACCCAGTCTGCCACTTTTTCTTACTGTGGCCAGTCTGCCAGAAGCGATATGTCACTCGTTGTGTATCTTAAGAGATTCATCGTTACTCCTTCCATAGGTTACTGGTATTCTCTGATTCAATACCTCTCGTGACGAAACATTGGCTTTCTTAATAGTGCCATACTTCTTCCTCCCAGTTGCTCACACAGTCTACTACTTTTTGTGTAGTTTTTGTCTGCCAGAAACTATAATTCACTAGTTGTGTATCATAAAAGAGTCATCGTTTCTCCTCCTAGGGGTTATTCGAGATTTCTTAATCCAAACCCCTAGTAACGAGGCATTGGCTACCTTAAGAGAGTCATAGTTACTCGTCCCAATTGCTCACCCAGTCTGCCACTTTTTCTTACTGTGGCCAGTCTGCCAGAAGCGATATGTCACTCGTTGTGTATCTTAAGAGATTCATCGTTACTCCCTCCATAGGTTACTGGTATTCTCTGATTCAATACATCTCGTGACGAAACACGGGATTTCTAAAAAATGCCATACTTCTTCCTCCCAGTTGCTCACACAGTTTACTACTTTTTGTGTACTTGCCAGTCTGCCAGAAGCGATATGTCACTCGTTGTGTATCTTAAGAGATTCATCGTTACTCCTTCCATAGGTTACTGGTATTCTCTGATTCAATACCTCTCGTGACGAAACATTGGCTTTCTTAATAGTGCCATACTTCTTCCTCCCAGTTGCTCACACAGTCTACTACTTTTTGTGTAGTTTTTGTCTGCCAGAAACTATAATACACTAGTTGTGTATCATAAAAGAGTCATCGTTTCTCCTCCTAGGGGTTATTCGAGATTTCTTAATCCAAACCCCTAGTAACGAGGCATTGGCTACCTTAAGAGAGTCATAGTTACTCGTCCCAATTGCTCACCCAGTCTGCCACTTTTTCTTACTGTGGCCAGTCTGCCAGAAGCGATATGTCACTCGTTGTGTATCTTAAGAGATTCATCGTTACTCCCTCCATAGGTTACTGGTATTCTCTGATTCAATACATCTCGTGACGAAACACGTTATTTCTAAATAATGCCATACTTCTTCCTCCCAGTTGCTCACACAGTTTACTACTTTTTGTGTACTTGCCAGTCTGCCAGAAGCGATATGTCACTCGTTGTGTATCTTAAGAGATTCATCGTTACTCCTTCCATAGGTTACTGGTATTCTCTGATTCAATACCTCTCGTGACGAAAAAGCCGCTATCTTAATAGTGCAATACTTCTTCCTCCCAGTTGCTCACACAGACTACTACTTTTTGTGTAGTTTTTGTCTGCCAGAAACTATAATTCACTAGTTGTGTATCATAAAAGAGTCATCGTTTCACCTCCTAGGGGTTATTCGAGATTTCTTAATTCAAACCCCTAGTAACGAGGCATTGGCTACCTTAAGAGAGTCATAGTTACTCGTCCCATTTGCTCACCCAGTCTGCCACTTTGTCTTACTGTGGCCAGTCTGCCAGAAGCGATATGTCACTCGTTGTGTATCTTAAGAGATTCATCGTTACTCCTTCCATAGGTTACTGGTATTCTCTGATTCAATACTTCTCGTGACGAAACATTGGCTTTCTTAATAGTGCCATATTTCTTCCTCCCAGTTGCTCACACAGTCTACTACTTTTTGTGTAGTTTTTGTCTGCCAGAAACTATAAATCACTAGTTGTGTATCATAAAAGAGTCATCGTTTCTCCTCCTAACGGTCATTCGAGATTTCTTAATTCACACCCCTAGTAACGAGGCATTGGTTACCTTAAGAGAGTCATAGTTACTCGTCCCAATTGCTCACCCAGTCTGCCACTTTTTCTTACTGTGGCCAGTCTGCCAGAAGCGATATGTCACTCGTTGTGTATCTTAAGAGATTCATCGTTACTCCCTCCATAGGTTACTGGTATTCTCTGATTCAATACATCTCGTGACGAAACACTGGCTTTCTAAATAGTGCCATACTTCTTCCTCCCAGTTGCTCACACCGTTTACTACTTTTTGAGTACTTGCCAGTCTGCCAGAAGCGATATGTCACTAGTTGTGTATCATAAAAGAGTCATCGTTTCACCTCCTAGGGATTATTCGAGATTTCTTAATTCAAACCCCTAGTAACGAGGCATTGGCTACCTTAAGAGAGTCATAGTTACTCGTCCCAATTGCTCACCCAGTCTGCCACTTTTTCTTACTGTGGCCAGTCTGCCAGAAGCGATATGTCACTCGTTGTGTATCTTAAGAGATTCATCGTTACTCCTTCCATAGGTTACTGGTATTCTCTGATTCAATACCTCTCGTGACGAAACATTGGCTTTCTTAATAGTGCCATACTTCTTCCTCCCAGTTGCTCACACAGTCTACTACTTTTTGTGTAGTTTTTGTCTGCCAGAAACTATAATTCACTAGATGTGTATCATAAAAGAGTCATCGTTTCTAATCCTGGGGGTTATTCGAGATTTCTTAATCCAAACCCCTAGTAACGAGGCATTGGCTACCTTAAGAGAGTCATAGTTACTCGTCCCAATTGCTCACCCAGTCTGCCACTTTTTCTAACTGTGGCCAGTCTGCCAGAAGCGATATGTCACTCGTTGTGTATCTTAAGAGATTCATCGTTACTCCCTCCATAGGTTACTGGTATTCTCTGACTCAATACATCTCGTGACGAAACACTGGCTTTCTAAATAGTGCCATACTTCTTCCTCCCAGTTGCTCACACAGTTTACTACTTTTTGTGTACTTGCCAGTCTGCCAGAAGCGATATGTCACTAGTTGTGTATCATAAAAGAGTCATCGTTTCACCTCCTAGGGATTATTCGAGATTTCTTAATTCAAACCCCTAGTAACGAGGCATTGGCTACCTTAAGAGAGTCATAGTTACTCGTCCCAATTGCTCACCCAGTCTGCCACTTTTTCTAACTGTGGCCAGTCTGCCAGAAGCGATATGTCACTCGTTGTGTATCTTAAGAGATTCATCGTTACTCCTTCCATAGGTTACTGGTATTCTCTGATTCAATACCTCTCGTGACGAAACATTGGCTTTCTTAATAGTGCCATACTTCTTCCTCCCAGTTGCTCACACAGTCTACTACTTTTTGTGTAGTTTTTGTCTGCCAGAAACTATAATTCACTAGTTGTGTATCATAAAAGAGTCATCGTTTCTCCTCCTAGGGGTTATTCGAGATTTCTTAATCCAAACCCCTAGTAACGAGGCATTGGCTACCTTAAGAGAGTCATAGTTACTCGTCCCAATTGCTCACCCAGTCTGCCACTTTTTCTTACTGTGGCCAGTCTGCCAGAAGCGATATGTCACTCGTTGTGTATCTTAAGAGATTCATCGTTACTCCCTCCATAGGTTACTGGTATTCTCTGACTCAATACATCTCGTGACGAAACACTGGCTTTCTAAATAGTGCCATACTTCTTCCTCCCAGTTGCTCACACAGTTTACTACTTTTTGTGTACTTGCCAGTCTGCCAGAAGCGATATGTCACTCGTTGTGTATCTTAAGAGATTCATCGTTACTCCTTCCATAGGTTACTGGTATTCTCTGATTCAATACCTCTCGTGACGAAACATTGGCTTTCTTAATAGTGCAATACTTCTTCCTCCCAGTTGCTCACACAGTCTACTACTTTTTGTGTAGTTTTTGTCTGCCAGAAACTATAATTCACTAGTTGTGATTCATAAAAGAGTCATCGTTTCTCCTCCTAGGGGTCATTCGAGATTTCTTAATTCACACCCCTAGTAACGAGGCATTGGCTACCTTAAGAGAGTCATAGTTACTCGTCCCAATTGCTCACCCTTTCTGCCACTTTTTCTTACTGTGGCCAGTCTGCCAGAAGCGATATGTCACTCGTTGTGTATCTTAAGAGATTCATCGTTACTCCCTCCATAGGTTACTGGTATTCTCTGATTCAATACATCTCGTGACGAAACACTGGCTTTCTAAATAGTGCCATACTTCTTCCTCCCAGTTGCTCACCCAGTTTGCTACTTTTTGTGTACTTGCCAGTCTGCCAGAAGCGATATGTCACTAGTTGTGTATCATAAAAGAGTCATCGTTTCACCTCCTAGCGATTATTCGAGATTTCTTAATTCAAACCCCTAGTAACTAGGCATTGGCTACCTTAAGAGAGTCATAGTCACTCGTCCCAATTGCTCACCCAGTCTGCCACTTTTTCTTACTGTGGCCAGTCTGCCAGAAGCGATATGTCACTCGTTGTGTATCTTAAGAGATTCATCGTTACTCCCTCCATAGGTTACTGGTATTCTCTGATTCAATACATCTCGTGACGAAACACTGGCTTTCTAAATAGTGCCATACTTCTTCCTCCCAGTTGCTCACACCGTTTACTACTTTTTGAGTACTTGCCAGTCTGCCAGAAGCGATATGTCACTAGTTGTGTATCATAAAAGAGTCATCGTTTCACCTCCTAGGGATTATTCGAGATTTCTTAATTCAAACCCCTTGTAACGAGGCATTGGCTACCTTAAGAGAGTCATAGTTACTCGTCCCAATTGCTCACCCAGTCTGCCACTTTTTCTTATTGTGGCCAGTCTGCCAGAAGCGATATGTCACTCGTTATGTATCTTAAGAGATTCATCGTTACACCTTCCATAGGTTACTGGTATTCTCTGATTCAATACCTCTCGTGACGAAACATTGGCTTTCTTAATAGTGCCATACTTCTTCCTCCCAGTTGCTCACACAGTCTACTACTTTTTGTGTAGTTTTTGTCTGCCAGAAACTATAATTCACTAGTTGTGTATCATAAAAGAGTCATCGTTTCTCCTCCTGGGGGTTATTCGAGATTTCTTAATCCAAACCCCTAGTAACGAGGCATTGGCTACCTTAAGAGAGTCATAGTTACTCGTCCCAATTGCTCACCCAGTCTGCCACTTTTTCTAACTGTGGCCAGTCTGCCAGAAGCGATATGTCACTCGTTGTGTATCTTAAGAGATTCATCGTTACTCCCTCCATAGGTTACTGGTATTCTCTGACTCAATACATCTCGTGACGAAACACTGGCTTTCTAAATAGTGCCATACTTCTTCCTCCCAGTTGCTCACACCGTTTACTACTTTTTGAGTACTTGCCAGTCTGCCAGAAGCGATATGTCACTAGTTGTGTATCATAAAAGAGTCATCGTTTCACCTCCTAGGGATTATTCGAGATTTCTTAATTCAAACCCCTAGTAACGAGGCATTGGCTACCTTAAGAGAGTCATAGTTACTCGTCCCAATTGCTCACCCAGTCTGCCACTTTTTCTTACTGTGGCCAGTCTGCCAGAAGCGATATGTCACTCGTTGTGTATCTTAAGAGATTCATCGTTACTCCTTCCATAGGTTACTGGTATTCTCTGATTCAATACCTCTCGTGACGAAACATTGGCTTTCTTAATAGTGCCATACTTCTTCCTCCCAGTTGCTCACACAGTCTACTACTTTTTGTGTAGTTTTTGTCTGCCAGAAACTATAATTCACTAGTTGTGTATCATAAAAGAGTCATCGTTTCTCCTCCTGGGGGTTATTCGAGATTTCTTAATCCAAACCCCTAGTAACGGGGCATTGGCTACCTTAAGAGAGTCATAGTTACTCGTCCCAATTGCTCACCCAGTCTGCCACTTTTTCTAACTGTGGCCAGTCTGCCAGAAGCGATATGTCACTCGTTGTGTATCTTAAGAGATTCATCGTTACTCCCTCCATAGGTTACTGGTATTCTCTGACTCAATACATCTCGTGACGAAACACTGGCTTTCTAAATAGTGCCATACTTCTTCCTCCCAGTTGCTCACACAGTTTACTACTTTTTGTGTACTTGCCAGTCTGCCAGAAGCGATATGTCACTAGTTGTGTATCATAAAAGAGTCATCGTTTCACCTCCTAGGGATTATTCGAGATTTCTTAATTCAAACCCCTAGTAACGAGGCATTGGCTACCTTAAGAGAGTCATAGTTACTCGTCCCAATTGCTCACCCAGTCTGCCACTTTTTCTTACTGTGGCCAGTCTGCCAGAAGCGATATGTCACTCGTTGTGTATCTTAAGAGATTCATCGTTACTCCTTCCATAGGTTACTGGTATTCTCTGATTCAATACCTCTCGTGACGAAACATTGGCTTTCTTAATAGTGCCATACTTCTTCCTCCCAGTTGCTCACACAGTCTACTACTTTTTGTGTAGTTTTTGTCTGCCAGAAACTATAATTCACTAGTTGTGTATCATAAAAGAGTCATCGTTTCTCCTCCTGGGGGTTATTCGAGATTTCTTAATCCAAACCCCTAGTAACGAGGCATTGGCTACCTTAAGAGAGTCATAGTTACTCGTCCCAATTGCTCACCCAGTCTGCCACTTTTTCTAACTGTGGCCAGTCTGCCAGAAGCGATATGTCACTCGTTGTGTATCTTAAGAGATTCATCGTTACTCCCTCCATAGGTTACTGGTATTCTCTGACTCAATACATCTCGTGACGAAACACTGGCTTTCTAAATAGTGCCATACTTCTTCCTCCCAGTTGCTCACACAGTTTACTACTTTTTGTGTACTTGCCAGTCTGCCAGAAGCGATATGTCACTAGTTGTGTATCATAAAAGAGTCATCGTTTCACCTCCTAGGGATTATTCGAGATTTCTTAATTCAAACCCCTAGTAACGAGGCATTGGCTACCTTAAGAGAGTCATAGTTACTCGTCCCAATTGCTCACCCAGTCTGCCACTTTTTCTTACTGTGGCCAGTCTGCCAGAAGCGATATGTCACTCGTTGTGTATCTTAAGAGATTCATCGTTACTCCTTCCATAGGTTACTGGTATTCTCTGATTCAATACCTCTCGTGACGAAACATTGGCTTTCTTAATAGTGCCATACTTCTTCCTCCCAGTTGCTCACACAGTCTACTACTTTTTGTGTAGTTTTTGTCTGCCAGAAACTATAATTCACTAGTTGTGTATCATAAAAGAGTCATCGTTTCTCCTCCTAGGGGTTATTCGAGATTTCTTAATCCAAACCCCTAGTAACGAGGCATTGGCTACCTTAAGAGAGTCATAGTTACTCGTCCCAATTGCTCACCCAGTCTGCCACTTTTTCTTACTGTGGCCAGTCTGCCAGAAGCGATATGTCACTCGTTGTGTATCTTAAGAGATTCATCGTTACTCCCTCCATAGGTTACTGGTATTCTCTGATTCAATACATCTCGTGACGAAACACGGGATTTCTAAAAAATGCCATACTTCTTCCTCCCAGTTGCTCACACAGTTTACTACTTTTTGTGTACTTGCCAGTCTGCCAGAAGCGATATGTCACTCGTTGTGTATCTTAAGAGATTCATCGTTACTCCTTCCATAGGTTACTGGTATTCTCTGATTCAATACCTCTCGTGACGAAACATTGGCTTTCTTAATAGTGCAATACTTCTTCCTCCCAGTTGCTCACACAGTCTACTACTTTTTGTGTAGTTTTTGTCTGCCAGAAACTATAATTCACTAGTTGTGATTCGTAAAAGAGTCATCGTTTCTCCTCCTAGGGGTCATTCGAGATTTCTTAATTCACACCCCTAGTAACGAGGCATTGGCTACCTTAAGAGAGTCATAGTTACTCGTCCCAATTGCTCACCCAGTCTGCCACTTTTTCTTACTGTGGCCAGTCTGCCAGAAGCGATATGTCACTCGTTGTGTATCTTAAGAGATTCATCGTTACTCCCTCCATAGGTTACTGGTATTCTCTGATTCAATACATCTCGTGACGAAACACTGGCTTTCTAAATAGTGCCATACTTCTTCCTCCCAGTTGCTCACCCAGTTTACTACTTTTTGTGTACTTCCCAGTCTGCCAGAAGCGATATGTCACTAGTTGTGTATCATAAAAGAGTCATCGTTTCACCTCCTAGCGATTATTCGAGATTTCTTAATTCAAACCCCTAGTAACTAGGCATTGGCTACCTTAAGAGAGTCATAGTCACTCGTCCCAATTGCTCACCCAGTCTGCCACTTTTTCTTACTGTGGCCAGTCTGCCAGAAGCGATATGTCACTCGTTGTGTATCTTAAGAGATTCATCTTTACTCCCTCCATAGGTTACTGGTATTCTCTGATTCAATACCTCTCGTGACGAAACATTGGCTTTCTTAATAGTGCCATACTTCTTCCTCCCAGTTGCTCACACAGTCTACTACTTTTTGTGTAGTTTTTGTCTGCCAGAAACTATAATTCACTAGTTGTGTATCATAAAAGAGTCATCGTTTCTCCTCCTGGGGGTTATTCGAGATTTCTTAATCCAAACCCCTAGTAACGAGGCATTGGCTACCTTAAGAGAGTCATAGTTACTCGTCCCAATTGCTCACCCAGTCTGCCACTTTTTCTAACTGTGGCCAGTCTGCCAGAAGCGATATGTCACTCGTTGTGTATCTTAAGAGATTCATCGTTACTCCCTCCATAGGTTACTGGTATTCTCTGACTCAATACATCTCGTGACGAAACACTGGCTTTCTAAATAGTGCCATACTTCTTCCTCCCAGTTGCTCACACAGTTTACTACTTTTTGTGTACTTGCCAGTCTGCCAGAAGCGATATGTCACTAGTTGTGTATCATAAAAGAGTCATCGTTTCACCTCCTAGGGATTATTCGAGATTTCTTAATTCAAACCCCTAGTAACGAGGCATTGGCTACCTTAAGAGAGTCATAGTTACTCGTCCCAATTGCTCACCCAGTCTGCCACTTTTTCTTACTGTGGCCAGTCTGCCAGAAGCGATATGTCACTCGTTGTGTATCTTAAGAGATTCATCGTTACTCCTTCCATAGGTTACTGGTATTCTCTGATTCAATACCTCTCGTGACGAAACATTGGCTTTCTTAATAGTGCCATACTTCTTCCTCCCAGTTGCTCACACAGTCTACTACTTTTTGTGTAGTTTTTGTCTGCCAGAAACTATAATTCACTAGTTGTGTATCATAAAAGAGTCATCGTTTCTCCTCCTAGGGGTTATTCGAGATTTCTTAATCCAAACCCCTAGTAACGAGGCATTGGCTACCTTAAGAGAGTCATAGTTACTCGTCCCAATTGCTCACCCAGTCTGCCACTTTTTCTTACTGTGGCCAGTCTGCCAGAAGCGATATGTCACTCGTTGTGTATCTTAAGAGATTCATCGTTACTCCCTCCATAGGTTACTGGTATTCTCTGATTCAATACATCTCGTGACGAAACACGGGATTTCTAAAAAATGCCATACTTCTTCCTCCCAGTTGCTCACACAGTTTACTACTTTTTGTGTACTTGCCAGTCTGCCAGAAGCGATATGTCACTCGTTGTGTATCTTAAGAGATTCATCGTTACTCCTTCCATAGGTTACTGGTATTCTCTGATTCAATACCTCTCGTGACGAAACATTGGCTTTCTTAATAGTGCAATACTTCTTCCTCCCAGTTGCTCACACAGTCTACTACTTTTTGTGTAGTTTTTGTCTGCCAGAAACTATAATTCACTAGTTGTGATTCGTAAAAGAGTCATCGTTTCTCCTCCTAGGGGTCATTCGAGATTTCTTAATTCACACCCCTAGTAACGAGGCATTGGCTACCTTAAGAGAGTCATAGTTACTCGTCCCAATTGCTCACCCAGTCTGCCACTCTTTCTTACTGTGGCCAGTCTGCCAGAAGCGATATGTCACTCGTTGTGTATCTTAAGAGATTCATCGTTACTCCCTCCATAGGTTACTGGTATTCTCTGATTCAATACATCTCGTGACGAAACACTGGCTTTCTAAATAGTGCCATACTTCTTCCTCCCAGTTGCTCACCCAGTTTACTACTTTTTGTGTACTTCCCAGTCTGCCAGAAGCGATATGTCACTAGTTGTGTATCATAAAAGAGTCATCGTTTCACCTCCTAGCGATTATTCGAGATTTCTTAATTCAAACCCCTAGTAACTAGGCATTGGCTACCTTAAGAGAGTCATAGTCACTCGTCCCAATTGCTCACCCAGTCTGCCACTTTTTCTTACTGTGGCCAGTCTGCCAGAAGCGATATGTCACTCGTTGTGTATCTTAAGAGATTCATCGTTACTCCCTCCATAGGTTACTGGTATTCTCTGATTCAATACATCTCGTGACGAAACACTGGCTTTCTAAATAGTGCCATACTTCTTCCTCCCAGTTGCTCACACCGTTTACTACTTTTTGAGTACTTGCCAGTCTGCCAGAAGCGATATGTCACTAGTTGTGTATCATAAAAGAGTCATCGTTTCACCTCCTAGGGATTATTCGAGATTTCTTAATTCAAACCCCTAGTAACGAGGCATTGGCTACCTTAAGAGAGTCATAGTTACTCGTCCCAATTGCTCACCCAGTCTGCCACTTTTTCTTATTGTGGCCAGTCTGCCAGAAGCGATATGTCACTCGTTGTGTATCTTAAGAGATTCATCGTTACTCCTTCCATAGGTTACTGGTATTCTCTGATTCAATACCTCTCGTGACGAAACACTGGCTTTCTAAATAGTGCCATACTTCTTCCTCCCAGTTGCTCACACCGTTTACTACTTTTTGAGTACTTGCCAGTCTGCCAGAAGCGATATGTCACTAGTTGTGTATCATAAAAGAGTCATCGTTTCACCTCCTAGGGATTATTCGAGATTTCTTAATTCAAACCCCTAGTAACGAGGCATTGGCTACCTTAAGAGAGTCATAGTTACTCGTCCCAATTGCTCACCCAGTCTGCCACTTTTTCTTACTGTGGCCAGTCTGCCAGAAGCGATATGTCACTCGTTGTGTATCTTAAGAGATTCATCGTTACTCCTTCCATAGGTTACTGGTATTCTCTGATTCAATACCTCTCGTGACGAAACATTGGCTTTCTTAATAGTGCCATACTTCTTCCTCCCAGTTGCTCACACAGTCTACTACTTTTTGTGTAGTTTTTGTCTGCCAGAAACTATAATTCACTAGTTGTGTATCATAAAAGAGTCATCGTTTCTCCTCCTGGGGGTTATTCGAGATTTCTTAATCCAAACCCCTAGTAACGAGGCATTGGCTACCTTAAGAGAGTCATAGTTACTCGTCCCAATTGCTCACCCAGTCTGCCACTTTTTCTAACTGTGGCCAGTCTGCCAGAAGCGATATGTCACTCGTTGTGTATCTTAAGAGATTCATCGTTACTCCCTCCATAGGTTACTGGTATTCTCTGACTCAATACATCTCGTGACGAAACACTGGCTTTCTAAATAGTGCCATACTTCTTCCTCCCAGTTGCTCACACAGTTTACTACTTTTTGTGTACTTGCCAGTCTGCCAGAAGCGATATGTCACTAGTTGTGTATCATAAAAGAGTCATCGTTTCACCTCCTAGGGATTATTCGAGATTTCTTAATTCAAACCCCTAGTAACGAGGCATTGGCTACCTTAAGAGAGTCATAGTTACTCGTCCCAATTGCTCACCCAGTCTGCCACTTTTTCTTACTGTGGCCAGTCTGCCAGAAGCGATATGTCACTCGTTGTGTATCTTAAGAGATTCATCGTTACTCCTTCCATAGGTTACTGGTATTCTCTGATTCAATACCTCTCGTGACGAAACATTGGCTTTCTTAATAGTGCCATACTTCTTCCTCCCAGTTGCTCACACAGTCTACTACTTTATGTGTAGTTTTTGTCTGCCAGAAACTATAATTCACTAGTTGTGTATCATAAAAGAGTCATCGTTTCTCCTCCTAGGGGTTATTCGAGATTTCTTAATCCAAACCCCTAGTAACGAGGCATTGGCTACCTTAAGAGAGTCATAGTTACTCGTCCCAATTGCTCACCCAGTCTGCCACTTTTTCTTACTGTGGCCAGTCTGCCAGAAGCGATATGTCACTCGTTGTGTATCTTAAGAGATTCATCGTTACTCCCTCCATAGGTTACTGGTATTCTCTGATTCAATACATCTCGTGACGAAACACGGGATTTCTAAAAAATGCCATACTTCTTCCTCCCAGTTGCTCACACAGTTTACTACTTTTTGTGTACTTGCCAGTCTGCCAGAAGCGATATGTCACTCGTTGTGTATCTTAAGAGATTCATCGTTACTCCTTCCATAGGTTACTGGTATTCTCTGATTCAATACCTCTCGTGACGAAACATTGGCTTTCTTAATAGTGCAATACTTCTTCCTCCCAGTTGCTCACACAGTCTACTACTTTTTGTGTAGTTTTTGTCTGCCAGAAACTATAATTCACTAGTTGTGATTCGTAAAAGAGTCATCGTTTCTCCTCCTAGGGGTCATTCGAGATTTCTTAATTCACACCCCTAGTAACGAGGCATTGGCTACCTTAAGAGAGTCATAGTTACTCGTCCCAATTGCTCACCCAGTCTGCCACTTTTTCTTACTGTGGCCAGTCTGCCAGAAGCGATATGTCACTCGTTGTGTATCTTAAGAGATTCATCGTTACTCCCTCCATAGGTTACTGGTATTCTCTGATTCAATACATCTCGTGACGAAACACTGGCTTTCTAAATAGTGCCATACTTCTTCCTCCCAGTTGCTCACCCAGTTTACTACTTTTTGTGTACTTCCCAGTCTGCCAGAAGCGATATGTCACTAGTTGTGTATCATAAAAGAGTCATCGTTTCACCTCCTAGCGATTATTCGAGATTTCTTAATTCAAACCCCTAGTAACTAGGCATTGGCTACCTTAAGAGAGTCATAGTCACTCGTCCCAATTGCTCACCCAGTCTGCCACTTTTTCTTACTGTGGCCAGTCTGCCAGAAGCGATATGTCACTCGTTGTGTATCTTAAGAGATTCATCGTTACTCCCTCCATAGGTTACTGGTATTCTCTGATTCAATACATCTCGTGACGAAACACTGGCTTTCTAAATAGTGCCATACTTCTTCCTCCCA
Organism: Schistocerca gregaria; assembly: GCF_023897955.1. Classification (NCBI taxonomy): domain Eukaryota; kingdom Metazoa; phylum Arthropoda; class Insecta; order Orthoptera; family Acrididae; genus Schistocerca; species Schistocerca gregaria. The sequence goes on from NW_026061786.1 coordinate 7,820,248, forward strand.
GTTGCTCACACCGTTTACTACTTTTTGAGTACTTGCCAGTCTGCCAGAAGCGATATGTCACTAGTTGTGTATCATAAAAGAGTCATCGTTTCACCTCCTAGGGATTATTCGAGATTTCTTAATTCAAACCCCTAGTAACGAGGCATTGGCTACCTTAAGAGAGTCATAGTTACTCGTCCCAATTGCTCACCCAGTCTGCCACTTTTTCTTATTGTGGCCAGTCTGCCAGAAGCGATATGTCACTCGTTGTGTATCTTAAGAGATTCATCGTTACTCCTTCCATAGGTTACTGGTATTCTCTGATTCAATACCTCTCGTGACGAAACATTGGCTTTCTTAATAGTGCCATACTTCTTCCTCCCAGTTGCTCACACAGTCTACTACTTTTTGTGTAGTTTTTGTCTGCCAGAAACTATAATTCACTAGTTGTGTATCATAAAAGAGTCATCGTTTCTCCTCCTGGGGGTTATTCGAGATTTCTTAATCCAAACCCCTAGTAACGAGGCATTGGCTACCTTAAGAGAGTCATAGTTACTCGTCCCAATTGCTCACCCAGTCTGCCACTTTTTCTAACTGTGGCCAGTCTGCCAGAAGCGATATGTCACTCGTTGTGTATCTTAAGAGATTCATCGTTACTCCCTCCATAGGTTACTGGTATTCTCTGACTCAATACATCTCGTGACGAAACACTGGCTTTCTAAATAGTGCCATACTTCTTCCTCCCAGTTGCTCACACAGTTTACTACTTTTTGTGTACTTGCCAGTCTGCCAGAAGCGATATGTCACTAGTTGTGTATCATAAAAGAGTCATCGTTTCACCTCCTAGGGATTATTCGAGATTTCTTAATTCAAACCCCTAGTAACGAGGCATTGGCTACCTTAAGAGAGTCATAGTTACTCGTCCCAATTGCTCAC